>NC_081526.1:6695732-7003232 GCF_030273125.1 Centropristis striata
AAACTAGACACCTTTTCTGCTTACAGAGACACAAATAACCATTTGCCTTTTTGTTTGCATCTCCATAACATATATCAAAATTGTGACTTTAATTTGTTCAGGAAATATGGTCAGAAAAAGTTAAATACAATACAGGACACCCTATTAACGGATTAGAATTGTTAAATTTTGGTTTAAACTTGGTTTAAAATTGGTTTAAGCCTCGTAACAAAAAATAAGCTTTTTGAAGTTATCTACTTTTGCACATTTCTGTTTCCAGCCACAGCCACATGTTGGAGAAGTCACTTCTTGTCACAGTCACATGATCACCACACCAGGGTGTTGAGTATGTGTCGCTTAGGGATTTAATGAGTTAAAGTGAAGCAGAATATGAAAGCTGAATATGGGAGATTCTAGAAGATTTAAAGTGTTTGTTACACGGGTGTCACCATAGGTTCTTATGGGTTAAGTATGATTGCTGGTGTCCTAAAGAATCTGATTATAAAGTGTGTTTTTAATGGCTCTCTCTCTCTCTCTGTTTATGTGTCTCTGTCTTTATCTTCACTTCCAGCTTCCTTCAGTTTGAATATTTAAACATAATGGGTTTACGTTGCCTGCTGGGGTGCTCAGGACTTCACTACTAGTTTCCATAGAAAACCCATCAGAAAGAGTCAAAGCGTTTACTGGATCAGCTGGGAGCATGGCCCAGGTCGAGGAGGCTCAGACTGAGGGCGAGGGAAGCCCCCAGATGATCTCCTTGAGATCAGACGCATCAGGAAACCATGTGGACGATGGAGAAGGGGGACCTTCCATCAGGAGGAAGAGGAGGAAGAAGAAAGACCCGCGGCCAGAGTCCATTATTGTTTACCGCTCAGATATGGAGAGAGCACCTGGAGAGGAGCAGGGTGGTGAGGAGGGAGGAGAGAGGAGCACAGAGGAGGGAGCTAAATTCCTCTGCACACCAACAGGCGAAGGTGAGAGGCGTATCAGATTCTATTAATATCAAGAAGCCACATGCCACTTATAATTACACCATGCAAATTAACATATGAACAAGAAGAATTTGAGGGATTGCGATCAGTTTGTGGCCGTGTACAATCACATCTCAATAAATTAGAATATCATAGAAAAAGTTTATTTATGTCAGTAATTCAATTCAAATCATTATGTCTGCATGAGTCATATCAGACACAGTTTCATTGGCTCCCATGATGCAACGCTACACTGAAAAAAACTGGAGTGACATTTACTTAAAAAAAGTTAGGCAAGTTTTTCCACACAGAAAGTGTTTGTAATCTTTACTCAGGCTGTTTCTAAGTAATATTTATTTAATATAACCACTTATTTTTTTATGAAAATACACAAGTAAATTGCTTTTATTTTAGAGTACATGTCATGTTTTGGATGTACAGTTGTAAAGCTGGCAGGAAACATTTACATTTTCAGCTTGCTGACATAGATCCACACTGCTTTGTTTTTACGCCATGACATCATGAAGAAGTCATATGATTTGATAATGTTGGCGTGATTGGTGACTCCATAGAGTTAATATGTAAATGTTATCCTCTGAAAAGTATGTCCATCTATATGACTCAATACTTGGTTGGGTCTATTTGACTTGAACTACTGGAAATGGACTTTTCCATCATATTCTAATGTATTGAGATGCACCTGTTATTGATAAAATAAAAAAAAGTGACTCTTAGTTTACCACATTTCTTACTTTCTTACTTCGATTTTTTTTCTCTTTTGCAGTTTGTCATATCGATAACTGTCTTCTGTTCTATTGTCACTGAACAGGAGAAAGATGGAGCCTTCCTCCAGACAGCCGCTACGTCACCCTGACCGGCACCATCACCCGAGGGAAGAAGAAGGGTCAGGTGGTGGACATTCACCTCACTCTGACTGAGAAGGAAATCAGGGATCTGGCCAAGTCCAAGGAGCGCCTCGATGCGGAGTGTGAGGCGGGGGACGGCTATAAACGCCCGTGTGGCTTCGGAGTGTGCCAGGGGCCCCACGTCGTCCTGTGGAGCCTCTCCTGCGCCCCCGTCATCTTCCTCCTCTCCTTCATCACCTCCTTCTACTACGGCACTCTCACCTGGTACAATGTCTTCCTGGTGTACAACGAGGAGCGGACGTTCTGGCACAAGATCACTATTTGCCCTTTCCTCATCATTTTCTACCCCATGCTCATCATGCCCATGGCTCTGTCTCTGGCCCTGTACTCTGCTGTGGTGCAGGTCTCCTGGGCCTTCAGTGAGTGGTGGCTGGCTGTCAGAGACCTGGAGAAAGGCTTCTGTGGCTGGGCCTGTGGCAAGCTGGGCCTGGAGGACTGTTCCCCCTACAGCATAGTGGAGCTGCTTGACTCTGACACTGTCTCCGGCACTCTGCAGAGCAAGGCGCCCAGTGAACTCGCCCAGACATCCTCAGTGTGAAGTGTGCGGCCTCAGTCAAAGTGATCTAACAGACATGTCAGAACGCTCTAGTTGGTCACAGGAAAAGTATTTGGAAGCTGTTTCACTGTACTTTCCTGTAAATGACAACTCGTCAAACACTGCCTGTATAATCCTGAAATGCTGAACTATTGCTACAAATTTTGTAAAGTATTATCGGATCCAAATCACTATAAATTATTCCTCTGAGCATGGAAGGATTACTGAACGGGCCTACCGGGCACCAAACACAAAACGATCGCAAAGAGACTAAATTGACCACAAAAAAACATACGATTAATGATTAAAAACGACCAAAAATGACTATACAGCTGCAAAACAACTACAAGAGACACTAAATGACTGAAAATAGACACATAACGACATATATACCAACTACAAACGACCCAAAAGGACTACAAAAAAAACATAAAATGACTAAAAAGAGATGCAAAATGACTAACGATAAATGCAATACTGATCCAAAATCACTATAAATTATTCCTCTGAGCATGGAAGGATTACTGAACGGGCCTACCGGGTTCCAAACACAAAATGATCGCAATGAGACTAAATTGACCACAAAAAACCATACACATAATTATGTGTTATTATTATTATCATTATTATTATTATAATGACTAAAAAACTAAAATTAAAAATGACTACACAGCTGCAAAACAACCACAAGAGACACTAATTGACTGAAAATAGACACATAACGGCATACATACCAACTACAAACGACTCAAAAGGACTACAAAAAAAACAAAATGACTAAAAAGAGATGCAAAATGACTAAGGATAAATGCAATACTGATGCAAAATGACGTCAAGTTGACTATAAGAGTTTGGGCGTCTTGTTTCTATGAAGACAGGGTATATAATATATATATATATATATATATATATATATATATCTGTGCCCAGAGGACCATTGTTTCATAATCCATCCATGCCTCTGAGCATGGGAGTGGTAATATCTTTAACTTTTAGTTGTTATTAAGAGTTATCTTCCAATCACTGCATCCCACTCTTAACCTGTTGATACATGTAGGTCTTTATTCTTCCACTAGTAAAGTTCAGATAAACTTTCTGTGACTGATGCACACATCGTTGGAGGCCTGGAAGTTTCAGTTCGTCTGTAAATATCTGTAATTAAATGTTTGTGTTCACTGAGCTGTGTGCTGGCAGCAAAAACAAGAGGCATTTCAAAAGTAACGCTGTTCCGTATGTGAAGTCATCACTCTGTTGACGTTGTATTTAAAGTAAGGCTGATTAATTACCAACTGGGAGAAGTGGGAACGTGCCCAACCGGGCTCCACTGTGTCAATTTCTTTATGAAAGGTGTATTAATTACTGATGCAATTGGCAATATGAAACACTGAGCACAATTTAAATACACAGTAAGCAGCACCCACATGTACACACCGAGGACAGAGTACATTTTTAAAGAATTTACAGAGAGATGGAGGACTTTTTGGCCATCAAGCAGGTTATTCCAGCCATGATTTGAAGCCATAGTCGGGACCAGCTGACAAAATATTTCTTTGTCGAAGTTATGTTTTTCCATTGTCATTTTTTCTTATATTTAAAGCACCGTCATGTGATCTGAAAGTGCTTGTGTTGTCTTTAAAATATTGTTCCACACACAGGAGTAAAATGAAGCTCATTACATTTCCACACAGTCATATTTTAAATGTTGATTTAATTTATTTTAAATATTTAAGTCGAGTACACTTCCTGAAATTGTTGTGTTTTCTACTATGGCACTTTGAAGTAAATGTCTTGCAAACTGCTATCATGAACTGATTGAATATGCATAACTGACTGACGGGCTGAGTTCAAGTAGATCAGACGGTTTAAATGTTTGGTGCTTCAAATGTTTACGACAAGAACCGGCTGGGTGAAGTAATTCAGTTTTACTTTCATGTGAGACATGTATTGGTGGTTTGAGTCTGTATTCCACATTACATGTTGTGAAACCACAAGGATGCAAAGTAAAGAATTACACAAATGAAATTGTGTTGTGTCATTATATCACAACAATATGAATAAATGGGAAAATAAAATCAGCAGGTTGCTGTTTTATGTGTGGCTTATAATGTCTTAGAAAAACAAGCCGGCATATATCCTGCAGCATGGTGCACACAGATGCAGATGGTTCACTGGAGTTATTGTACTTTCAGATCTGATTATTGGCACCCTGGTGTTGCACTGGGACGATTACTGAAGAAAATCCATATGCTCCAAAACAATATGTGAGACAAAAGCTCTGTCAGGGTCTACATACCCGCCTGTTTCACCATATGTAATACCAAACTATTATAAAATCAAATTAAGGTGGAAACAGAACACAATCTATGGGGCAAAAAAAAACCACACAAATGAGTCAGGGCTACTGTTTGACTGGTGACAATAAAGTCATGTCTTTAATAGTTTGTCTGGAAATTAAGTGTTTTAGTATATATTATTCTTAAAACAGCAATTAGACCTTTATGTAGGGAAAGAAAACAAATAAAATATACATTTAACCCACTTCTGCACAAAGTCTATACTCAGATAATAATGAAAATGCCATAACATTTGTTGTGATTTAGTCTAAAGGCTTGACATATGTTATAGACACACTTTTGGCAAGTATCTAGTTAAAATCAGGATATTTGAAAAATGAGGAAAACCGCTAACTTTGTGTTTATTAAATATTCTTTATTCTGCATATGTGTTTGCTAATCAACTTGTTATAAGTTGATGGATACCAAATAATTGATTGTGCTCCTTGCATAGTTCTTGAAATACAACTATGTTTTTACTATATTTAGACATGAGACTGCTATTTTTTTCCTGAGATATAAAATAATATAGTGCAGAAACAGTAGTGGCCAAAACACTGGCTATGACTAGACTGCTTAAAGAACATGTTCACCTCAGGAAGTACAATAAATAATTCAGTTGTGGGCACAGCTTGTTTAAAATAAATTAATAGAATATGAAAAACCAAAACAATTCAGGGCTAGTGGGTGTTTTTCCCGACCTTTCATAATTGGAATGTATTAATTCATGTTTATTCATCTTCTAATTATTTTAATGTACTCAAGGTTTATTCATTTATCATTATTTCATTTGACCTCAATATTTCTGAATTCCTGGCTGTAGCACAGTGGGAAAAGAGCTACCAGTCGATTTGCATAAAGTGCACAGACCATGCACAGCCATAATAATTTCACTCTGTGCACACTGCCATATGAAACGCTGGAGGGCGTTTGACCTACATCTCATTATTGCATCGCACTGACTCTTCTGCAGCTCATGAAAACCACGAATGACATTTTCACCGCTTGATACGGGATCAGGAGGTTCCATTAAACAAGTATATACACTGTACAGGCTATGGTGTATAATTATGCAGCCAGAAATAGACCGTGTGAAGCTCTATTAACCCTCTGGAGTCCAGGAAAGCGCCGGATCACGACTTCTTCATGACGTCATGACGTAAAAATGAAGCAGCATGGAGCTTTGCTGTCAGCTTTTCTCTAAAGTTTTGGCTTTGTCCAATTTAGTGCGGCAACTCTTTTTCAGCAATGGTTAAAATCACCAATGCCAAGTGTAACATGATTTTACTTATTTGCAGAGACTTTTCAGATTTTGCAGTGTGCATTTCCACATTTTAATGCAATATTTTGTGTTTACTGTTTTTTGTGTGTGTTTTTAGTAATTTTTTCATTTTTTGTGTTTTTCTTGTCATTTTTTGTGTGTGTGTTTTTATGTGTGTGTTCTGTGTATTTTCATTTTTGTAATGTTTTGGTGTGTTTCTTAAGTGTTTTTTATGTTTGTTTTTTATGTGTGTTTTTGTTACAAAAAATGTTTTTTGTAATTTTGTGTGCGTTTTTTTTTATTCAGTTTTTTACGTGTTTTTTGTATTATTTTGGTGCGTTTTTGTGTGTCAAAATGTTGATCCAGTAAGTCAAAATGAAAAAATAATGAGGTGAGGTTGAGCTGAAAAAGATGATACCAGCATGGCATGGTAATCATTATTTAAGTTGCATATACAGGCAGAATGAAAAAGAGTAAAAAAAACAACAAAATAGCCCCAAACTCCAAAGGGTTAACTGCGGAACAATTACCACTGTAAACAGGAACTACCTTCCTGTTCCGCCGGTCACTGTCTGTTTCTCTCCGGACACATAACAGAGTGACACGCAGTGTTTGAAAGAGGGAAAAAGAGAAGATGGCAGGTGCTAAAGTAAGTTTCTTTTTCTTACATTACTTAAATAATTTTACTACCGCCGTGTACAGCTTTTAAGGTAGTACTTGCTGTGTTAAATGGGCGTTTTCAAAACGTTAGAAACAAACAGTTTATTGTTATTAAGCGTCGGACGTTTAAGGTTGGCGACATGTTGAGACATGTAGAGACTGAAGCTGTCACGCCCCCATTCATTGTATACAAAACTCATGTTCTACTGGTTTTAACAGCATGTGGACAAATGAGTGCCTTAAATAAAGCTGTATATTCAATTAAAAGTACTTATTTTGTGTTGTTTGTTCTCTGTAGTCAGCATTGGTGTTGTGCATGGATGTTGGCTTCTCCATGTCCAACTCTGCCCCAGGTGAAGAGCCTCCCTTTGAACAGGCCAAAAAAGTCATCCAGAAGTTTGTCCAGCGCCAGGTAAAAGTCTACAACAGTGGTTCTCAACCTTTTTTCAGTGATGTACCCCCCTGTGAAATATTTTTTTCAGCCAAGTACCCCCTAACCAGGGCAAAGCATTTTTGGTTGAAAAAAGACTTAAGAACAGAGCGCTGTGCCATCAGTGCATCAGTGTCTGATTTATTAAACTTTGGAACTGATAAACACATACAAAATTCAAAAATTTTGAAAAAAAAACCCTATTTCAAACATTTTAAATGTTAATAATCCATGACTAAATTTGTTGCAAATATTTCTCATCACTAAGATGTACTGATTCAAACTAATGTAGTAAAAACAGTGAGCATATAACCATTTAATACTATAACTGCTACGCTTCAACCACGACTTCATTTTTGGTTTTTCAAGTGATTGACAGGTGATGCCAGGTGGCATATGACAGGTTGGGTCGAACCCATAGGTCGAACCATCCTGGTATGGGGGACACTCTGGGTTTTTAGGATAATGAAACTGAATATCATACTGAATATAACATTCATTTTATGAACTTATACTTATATTTTCCTAAAATATTAAATCTCACGTACCTCCTGGGGTATGCATACCCCCATTTGAGAACCACTGGTCTACAACATACAGTCATAGAAAAATTCTTATTTTGTTTTCTTCAATTTCTTGTTCATTTTAATGCCTGGTGCAACTAAAGGTACATTTGTTTGGACAACGTTATTGAAAACAACAAAAATAGCTCTTAAGAGTTAATTTAAGAGCTGATATCTAGACGTTTTCCATGGTTTTCTTGATAATAACAAAAATCATTATCAAGAAAACCATGGAAAATGTCTAGATATCAGCTCTTATGAGCTATTTTTATTGTTATCATTATATTTGTCCAAACAAATGAACCTTTAGTTGCACCAGGTATTAAATGTACAAGTAAACAAGGAGAAAACAAAGGTGGTCTAATATCTTTTTCCATGACTGTATTCATGAAAAAGAGAGAAACAAATACAATCTACTCTGACTTTGACACACACTGAAAAAAAAAGCTTTTTTACAGGTTTTTGCAGAGACTAAGGATGAACTGGCTTTAGTTCTGTTCGGCACAGACTCCACCAAAAACTCCCTGGACCAGGATGGCCAGTACCAGCACATCACGGTGCACCGTCACCTTATGGTGCCTGATTTTGAGCTTCTGGAGGAAATACAGAATCAGATCCATCCAGAGAATCAGCAGGCTGACTGTATCCTTTCACTTGATACTTTTAATCAGCTTATCAGGTAACTTTGAAGGCATAAACTGTCTGACCAAAGCATAACACAGGTAGGTTATAATCTTATCAAATAGATAAATTACTTTTTTTGTTTGTAATTTTTCAAAAGAAATGTTATTTGTTTGACAACTGAAATGACATATTAGCAGGATTGGGAGTGAGCAGTTCTCTTCTCTCTTATACTCACACCTTTTGCTTCTGTTTTTTTGCTGCTGTGACAAGTGAATTTCCCCGTTGTTGGATCAATATAGTATAATCTAATCTAATTTTCAGTGTGATGAAGCATTAGTTCGGATGTCCTCATATTATGTCTAGTGTTTTGGATTTGATTGTCTCCTTTTTGTTTGCATTGTAGTTTCACTATGTGCCACTAATATAAGATAAAGCCAACAATTATGCAAAAACTGTGAGGTTAACACCAAACAATCTGACTAAATGCATGCTCAGCCTCATACTTTTAGAAGATATGTGATAATCTGTTACCTCCTTAACTCCTGTTCAACAGGGCTGGATGCTCTTGTTGTGTGCATGGATCTCCTTAAGAAAGAAACAGTGTAAGAAACGACCCATATCTCAAACATAATTCTCCCACTTCATAAAAAAACAAACTGATTTCTCTTTATTTTAATACTAGTTTTCTGATGGGATTATTGTTTTTTGGTTTCTTTTCAGGGGGAAGAAGTGTGAACGCCTCAACATTGTCCTTCTGACTGACCTCAGCACTCCGGCCAGCCCCGAGCAGCTGGATGTCATTATTGAAAACCTGCAAAAAGCTGACATCACACTGCAGTTTTTGTAAGGCTCAAACACCATACTGCACTGTCCAGAAAAAGAGTAAAACTAAAACATCCAGGACCACCACTGTGAAGTTTCAACAGCTGACCAATGATGGAAGATATATGATATTTTATTTAGCAAATTTTTGTGTTTTACTAAAACATCCACACACTCTTTCTTGATTTTTCTAACACTCACTCGATAGTTATTAAGAGCTACTCTGGATAAATCAGACATCCAAAACAAAACGTCTTATATCTATATATATCCTTCCTTCAACCAAATCATTTTCAGTTTGCCTTTTCCTGCTGGGGAGGAGGATGAAGAGGGAGGAGAAGATGGGGACAGAAGGAGCCCCGGTCATCCAGGAACAGGCAAAGGTCTGTCTAGGGAGCAGAAGAGTGGCCTGGACATGGTGAAGCACGTCATGCTGAGCCTGGATGAGGAGGACGGCCTGGATCAGATCTACTCCTTCAGGTGGGTGGGCTTCCATTAAACACAGGATGTTTCTTCAGGGTTCATACGGGTGCTTGAAATCCTTGAAAATGCTTAAATTTTAATGTTGTATTTTCAAGGTTTAAAAAGTGCTTGGATTTTAGATAAAGTGCTTGAAAATGCTTGAAATTCTTACTGTATTTCTCTTGCAATCTGACTATAGATAATTCAATGAAAAAAATAATAAATTGAATATTGAGATTAGCAAACTGTACTTTTGGTTGTTAAAAGTGTAAAACCATGTAAGCACTCATCTAAAACATGCAATTACAACCGTTGTAAGGTCCTGGAAAAGCTTGAAAATGGACCTTGAAAGTCCTTGAAAAGTGCTTGAATTTGACCACTCAAAAAGTGTATGAACCTTGTTTCTTACTTATGTCTTCTTTACTCTTGTTTTTCTCTCTGAGTCACATGCTTTCTACATTTAAAGGTGTCATAATAAGTGAGATTTCCATGTCTTTTGTGATTATAAAGCAAAGCTAGGTGCTATAAAAATACTGTCAAATAACCAAATGCTCACACCACAGAGAAAATCACACAACCCATATTCAGAAACTAGCCATCAGAACTTCTGGAGGGTTGTGATGTCACAAATATATATTGGTGGAAAGTGTAGCTACAGTGCTGTTACTGCAATGACATGCAGAGATGCAGATCTAGAAGATTCGGTAACAATCCAATCAGAACAGACTGGGCTTTTTTTGGAAGTGGGGCTGAAATAGACAGGAGCATTTTACTAACAGGGTTACAACAGATAGACAGACATTATGAGAAAAAAACATGAAAAAAGCATGTAAACATGTTCTAGTATGAATCTGAAAATGAGCAATAAGTCCCCCTTTTAAAAAGTTGTTTTCGCTGTTATTGGATGATGTCATTTGGATTGTGCTTCACTACCGCTGTAGGAATGCAATCGAGCAGCTGTGCATGTTCAAGCGTATCGAGAAGAGACCCATGGCCTGGCCCTGCCAGCTGACCATCGGCAGCTGTCTCCCCATCCGAATCGTTGGATACAAAGCAGTAAGTTTGTTGTGAAATACACTGGATGAATATAAACGACATGCTCAATACACAGCTTTATTGGATGAAGAGATGCTGCGTGAGGTCATGAAAAAAATGCTGATTCACATGTGATCATGTTGCTCTGCAGTTGCTACATTGATGTACTTTATTTTATTTTATTTTTTTTATTTTCTCGAGGAATCATTGAGGGCAACCCCTCATTTACAATGATGTCGAGAGTACAGAGAAAACACAAAACAGCACAGACAAAACACATGCAAAAACAATAAAAACAGTTGCAGTGAAAGGCAGAGTTCTTGGTTATCATAGTTTAGTTATTGTTATCATAGTTTAGTTATTGTTATCATAGTTTAGTTATTGGTTATCATAGTTTAGTTATTGTTATCATAGTTTAGTTATTAGTTATCATAGTTTAGTTATTGTTATCATAGTTTAGTTATTGTTATCATAGTTTAGTTATTGGTTATCATAGTTTAGTTATTGGTTATCATAGTTTAGTTATTGTTATCATAGTTTTAAACTGGCCCATAGTTATAACTGTGTTGAGTTTGAGATGCAGCAGAGAAACTGAAAGCAGTTTTTCCAAATTCACTGTTTGTCACTTTAATCTGGTTGATTTATTCCACTGATTGGGGCCTGCAAATCATTTTTGAGAATTTTTTGAATTTGTTAAATTACAATAAAATTAATGCAAATCACTTTGCCTGTATGTATCTTGTACTTATTGCAATACAATCAGTTTAATATGATTTAAAACAGAGAAAAGCAGGAAATGTCCATATTTTGAGAGGCTGAAAACAGCATTTTTTTTATTACTCTATAGATTATTTAAAAAGTGAGCAATTAATTTTCCGTCGATTGATTATTTGAGGTGCAGCTCTGTCAGTAATAATCACATAAAGGTTTTGTCATCCACACACACTACTCACCGTGTTTTCCAGGTGACAGAAGAGAAACTGAAGAAAACATGGATGACAGTTGACGCTCAAACCAACCGGAAAGACGACGTGAAGAGAGAGACGGTCTACTGTCTGGATGATGACAATGAGACGGAGGTGCAGAGGGATGATACCATCCAAGGTGAAGAAGCTGTTTGAAATCAATAATAGTCATCACTTTAAGATCTCTGAGATAATTTCTTCTTTTTTTGTCCACAGGTTTTCGTTATGGAAGTGATATCGTTCCCTTCTCCAAAGTGGATCAAGACCAGATGAAATATAAGCACGATGGGAAGTGCTTTGCTGTCCTGGGCTTCGCCAAACAGCACATGGTATTGTACTTTTAATGCTAGTATGGTGCAAATCATGGGTCTCAAACTTGCGGCCCGCGGGCCAATTGCGGCCCTCATGGCGATATTTTGTGGCCCCCACCTTGATATGAAAGTTTAATGTGAGTTTTATATGAATGGCACTTTATGTGTTGTGTGTGGAAGGTCCCTTTAATTACTTTTTTTGGTAATTTTGTGTCTTTTTTTGGTAATTTTGTGTCTTTTATAATAATTTTGTCTTTTTTTTAAATAATTTTGTCTTTTTTTAAAAATAGTTTTGTCTTTTTTTGTATTTTTGTGTATTTTTTTGGTAATTTTGTGTCTTTTTGGGTCATTTTGTGTCTTTTTAAAAAATAATTTTGTGTCTTTTTTGGTCATTTTGTGTCTTTTTAGAAAATAATTTTGTGTCTTTTTTGGTCATTTTGTGTCTTTTTGGGTCATTCTGTGTCTTTTTGGGTCATTTTGTGTCTTTTTTAAAATAATTTTGTGTCTTTTTTGTGTCATTTTGTGTCTTTTCTTAATTCTGTGTATTTTTTGGTCATTTTGTGTCTTTTTTGATCATTTTGTGTCTTTAAGTAATTTATTTTGTGTCTTTTTTTGGTCATTTTGATACTGCCTCCAGCGGCCCCCAGGTAATTTGAGTTTGAGACCCCTGGTGTAAATGGTGTGTAAAACCAGTCACAGATAAAATAAACCTTTTAGACTGAATCCACCTGCTTCTGCCTGCAGGTGCGTCGACACCAGTTCATGGGGAGTCAAGTCGTCAAGATATTTTCTGCCAAGGATGATGAGGTCAGAACGGAGACACACACCACATGGCTGGTGACTCCATGTTGATACTGACCTGTTTCTGTTTCTCCTCTCCTGTCTGAGCAGCATGCAGCAGTTGCTCTCTCCGCTCTCATCCGAGCGCTGGATGAACTCAACATGGTGGCCATCGTTCGTTACGCCTACGACCGGCGCAGCAACCCTCAAGTAGGAGCAGCCTTCCCTTGCATCAAGCAGGACTATGAGGTGAAGTCACAGATTACTGTTCAAAGTATGTTACCTGCAGGGTTCGTACGGGTGCTTGAAATCCTCAAAAAAGCTTGAATTTAAATGTTGTATTTTCAAGGTTTAAAAAGTGCTTGGATTTTGGATAAAGTGCTTGTAAATGCTTGGAATTCTTACTGTATTTCTCTTGCAATCTGACTATATCCATCTATAGACTATAGATCAGGGATGGGCAACTGGAGGCCCAGGGGCCGCATATGGCCCGCACCCTCACATGAAGTGGCCCTCAGTACAACTACATGCATTTGAGCATGAAATCTTAAAAGTGCAGTGTAAAAATGCATCAAATGACTTCTTGCAATTAATGTTGGTCTGCTGTTCTTGCACTGATCAAAAAAAATCACAGTAAGTGGTTATTTTTTATTTGCTTCAAACCTTTTGTATTCCTATTTATACTGTTATACATGCATTTGAGCATGAAATATGTTAAGTTACTGCACTTTAAACATATTTAAAATTGCAGTTTCATCATATCTGGTTAAGTGCACGCTCCTATATGTGGCCCTGTGGTAGTGAACATGAAAAATTGTGGCCCCCTCCAGCATTTAAGTTGCCCATCCCTGCAAGAGATAATCACATGTTCAATGTAAAAAAATATGAAATGAAGACCGTTCCTCCTAAAAGTGTAATACCATCGCTGTTGGTATGGTTCAGTGAAATCTCCCCCTTTTAGTATGTAAGTACTCTAATCTAGTACTTATCTGAAACATTTAATTTACAACAGCTGTAAGATACTGGAAAAGCTTGAAAATTGACCTTAATAGTCCATGAAAAATGCTTGAATTTGACCACTGCTAAAGTGTACGAACCCTGTAACTGAATCTTTGTCAAATAGCACAGAGCTTATGGTCCGTCTCTCACTTCCAACAGTGTCTGATGTACGTCCAGCTGCCCTTCATGGAAGACCTCAGACACTTTACATTTCCTTCGCTTGAAAACAACAAAAAGGTCACTCCATCAGGTACAAAACACCTCACAGAACTGACTCACATTCATGTTTAACTGACTGCAGATTCTCCAAAAGAGCAAGCTTTGCGATCAATATCACAGCAGCAGCTTCACTATTTAGATCTGCAGGTGTGAACGTGACACTGTTGCTCCCTTAAAGTGCAGAAAGCTGCTGCAATTTTTAACACATTTTCAGAAGGTTCTTTGCATTTAGTTAGCACACTGGGGCACACATTGGGCTGTCTACATTTGCAGTTTTTAACTTCTCTTTATTGCCACTGCTCTTATTTAAAGGGATATGTAGAACCTGATAATGTAATAAATTCCTGATAATGTAACAAAAAATTGCACTTGAGTCCATTGAAAATGTAATAAAACCTGATAATGTAATAACTTCCGATAATGTAATAAAGTGCATTTCCCAATAATGTTATACACTTTTTACCAATAATGTAATAAAGTATATAATTAATGGAAGGTTTTTGATCAAATCAAAGATGGCGGAAAATCCAATATGGCCGAAAAACCCCATTGGGCTGGGATTGGCCCAAGGGCCAAGTAATGGGTGGTCTGCTGTTAAATTATTACAATATTGGGGAATTATTACATTATCAGGACTTGCGAAATGAAGGCTAACCTGATAATGTAATAACCTCCAATTTATGTTATACTTTATTACATTATTGGTAAAAAGTGTATTACATTATTGGGAAATGCACTTTATTACATTATCGGGAAGTTATTACATTATCAGGTTTTATTACATTTTCAATGGACTCAAGTACAGATTTTTATTACATTATCCAGGTTATTACATTATCGGGAATTTATTACATTATCAGGTTCTACATGGATATTTCAGAGTTTTTTTTGAATGAGGTTGTATCAGGTACTTGTTCAATGGATGGCGGTCAGCACACTGCAGGTTTGAAGAAGCAGCCAGTTGTACCCACACAGAATCAATGCACTGCTGTGGATAGGGAAAATTGCAAAATGTATTTAAGCCACATAATAAAAAAGAAAAAATCAATATCAGTTCAAGACTCTTTTGACAAAACAGTAATTTTGCCCCACAGAACACAGTTTGTCTGTGTTTTTTGTGACTTAATAGTTTTAAAGTGTTAGTTTGGATTCACTAAAGTCACACAATAACATAAATTAAGTGGTCGATCCAGGTAATGGTAGAAGAACAACTCTTGTGCTCTTCGAGGGGAAATAACTGTTTTTGTCAAAGGAGAGTGGTGGCTTTCAGAAGAAGACACACCAGCTTCAGTTCTCTCAGCGTACTCCTGAACAGGGCTGTTTACGGTCTCATCAGGTTTGTGAAAAGGTTTTTAACTAGTCCTATAGGGCTATTTTGTCCATTGTTGAATCCTTTTCATGTCTTTTCGTGTCTTTGTAAGTCATTTTGTGTGTTTTTTTGTTCATTTTCTGTCTGTTATGTCTTTTTTACTTATTTTGTGTCTTTTTTTTTTGTCATTTTCTGTCTGTTATGTCTTTTTTACTTATTTTGTGTCTATTTTTGTCAGTTTGTGTCTTTTTTGTGTCTTTTTTTGTTCATTTTGTGTCTGTCTTTTTTAATTATTTTGTCTTTTTTTTGTAATTTTGTGTTTTTTTTTTGTGTTTTTTAGTTATTTTGTGTCGGTTTTTTGTGTCTTTTTTGTCATTTTGTGTCCGTTGTTATGTCTGTCTTCTCATTTTGTTTCTTTTTTTTGGTCGTTTTGTGTCTTTTTGTGCCTTTTTTTGGTCTGCTTTGTTCTTTACGTCTGGATGTGATGAAGAAGCCATGCTTTGGCGCTTTTGGAGACTCCAGAAAGTTAAGATCAACCTTTTGGCTAGGAACTCTTAGTGCTATATAGGAGACCCCCTAGTGGAAAGATAAAATGCTTTGAGAATACGACCCCAGAACTGCAGGCCATTTCACAGCGCACGTCACTAACACTGTGTTCACCACTAAGAGACTGAGGAATTAACTTTTTTTTTGTAATGTTATTCCTGTAGAGACCCAGCTGTCTGCTATGGACTCTCTCATTGACTCCATGATGTTGGTGGAAGAAGAGGATGGAGAACAAAAGGACATGTTCAAGGTCCACAACATTCCCAACCCTGCCTTCCAGAGGCACTTCCAGGTAATGCAGAAAAAAATACAGTAATTAAGTGTGCCAGAAAGAGCACACTATATACTATTCATCGGGCTTAATCCTAGATTTCCATGTTTTTTCCGGTCGACTACTCCTCCCAGTGTTTTGGTCGCACATAGACTGAAAAGGTATCAAATCAATCGGCTTGGCCATGACAAGTGTGCTATGACTTTTCTACGGGTTTCGGCAAACGGTTTTCAAATTATACAGCAAAAACATGCCACAAAATCCCCCCAGTGTTACCCTATGGCGAGGCTAGAGTGATGACATCATCGATAGAGTGGACAGGGAGAGAAAAATATGTAAAAAAATTAATTTGGAAACTGCACTCGACGGCGCAAATTCCACTCTACAGAAATAATTTATACATAGAAACGTAGGTAAATTGGTTTTCTCCTTCACATTCATCTGGTAAAGCTGTCAGAGTTATAGTTTGGGTGTAGGTGATCAGATGATCCACCAACACCACCCACAGCCTCATAGACCGCCATGGTAAAAAGGAGGGAAAACTCCTGGAACGAAAGCAGAGGTACCAGTTTCTTCTGATCGCTCTAAAAAGACAATTTCTTAATTTTTCTTACATATTTAGACGTCCAGGAAGAACTCAGGATGCTCAAAGTGAAGTCAGATCAATGATAGGAATTATGTTTGTTTCTGTTTGAGAGATGCTTTTTAGCTGTTTTCCTCATTGGTGTCAATGACTTCCTCCTCTTTTCCATTTTGAAAACAGTTCAAATTGCAATCCAATAATGTATTGGAGAGAGTCACAGGCTAGAGCCAAGCACACTCAAAATTTCTTTCGATATTTTCTAGTTCTCGTTCTTATTCTGATTTGAGGCAGGTGAAGTATTGAAGAAGACAGGAGTGTTAAAAAGATTTCATCTGTCTGACCAGAGCTTCACCAGCTGGCAGCTGATGATAATAATATCTCAACCATGACTGCTTATGCTCAGTCACTGTCTCACCTCTCCTCTCCAACCTTTTTATTCCAGTGTCTGCACCATCGGGCAGTAAGCCCCGGCACCCCCCTTCCTCCTATCGAGCCGTGGCTCAAGGCTGCTCTCGAGCGCCCTGTTATCATTAGTGAACGTTGCCAGGCTCCGATGGAGGACATCAAGAGGAAGTTTCCTCTCACAGAAGTGGAGAAGAAGAAGAAGCCGAAGACCAGTGCTCAGGTTTTTGGCAAAGAGTAAGTTTCTTTACATGTGTTGGTCTTTAAACATTACAAACTGTAAGTCACATAGTGAGAAGCAGCAGTGGTGGAAGAAGTATTCAGATCCATTACTTAAGTAAAAATACTAGTAAATTACTCCACTACGAAGTCCTGCATTCAAAACTTACTGAAGTAAAAGAACAAAAGTATCAGCATCAAAATGTACTTAAAGTATCAAAAGTAAAAGTTCTCATTATGCAGAATGGACCCACTCAGATATTCACTTGTGTGTAAAAAAAAAAAGAAAAAAGGATGGGTTAAATGCAGAGGTTGAATTTCCCCATAGAGGGATTAATGAAGTAATCTTCTTCTTCTTCTTCTTCTTCTTCTTCTAATATTCTAAATATATTATTGTGTTAATATTGATGTATTTATATAAGGAGCATTTTAAATTTGTAAAGATAGGGCTCACTTTAACTATTTAATATACTGTTATGAGGTTTAATTAAAAAAAAGGAAGTCTAATCACTTTAAATTGATCATGTTTTTCATGTTAAATCCTGAAAAGTATCTAAAGCTGTCAGCTAAATATAGTGAAGTAGAAGTATAAAGTTGCATCAAATGTAAATACTCAAGTAAAGTACAAGTACCTAAAAATTGTACTTAAGTACACTACTTGAGTAAATGTACTTAGTTACATTCCACCACTGGTGAAAAGTATTTGTGTTGTTGGAAATATTGATGTTGAAGATTGTGTGAAAGCATTTGGAATGTGATTTATAATTTATGTATAATTGTTTTGTATTAACTTAGAGTAGTGTTTTGTGCTTTATTGATTATAAACCTATTTTTAGTCTTCTAACTGACCCCCTTTTGCCGTTGACAGCTCAGAGGAGCCAGATGCCAAGAAGGCAAAAGGAGACGAAGAAGAGGAGGACGATTATAACCTGGCTGACATTGCCGAAGGCTCTGTTACTTCGGTGAGAATCAGGGGAGCTGGGTTGCATAATAATCCTAGAAAGATAACCACTTTCTATAAAAATCAGCTATTCCAAACAAAGTGCTTCACCACTTGTTTCAACAGGCGTACTTTAAATGTTCATTTCCCTTCAGTACTCCCTGATTTTTTTGTGTATGGAAGGTCCCTTTAATTTTTTTTGGGGGGGTAATTTTTTGTCTTTTCTTTTGTAATTTTGTGTCTTTTCTTAATAATTTTGTGTCTTTTCTAAATAATTTTGTGTCTTTTTTGGTCATTTTGTGTCTTTTTTTGGGTCATTTTGTGTCTTTTTTGGTAATTCTGTGTCTTTTTTTAAATTATTTTGTGTCATTTTGTGTATTTTTTTTTTGTCATTTTGTGTCTTTTTGGGGTCATTTTGTGTCTTTTTTTAAAGTAATTTTAGTTTTTTTTCTGTAATTTTGTGTCTAATTTTGTGTCTAATTTTGTGCATAATAATCCTAGAAAGATAACCACTTTCTATAAAAATCAGCTATTCCAAATAAAGTGCTTCACCACTTATTTCAACAGGCGTACTTTAAATGTTAATTTCCCTTCAGTCCTCACTGATTTTAATTTTAACACTTAACCAGGTGGGAAGCGTGGATCCAGCCAGAGACTTCCGGACTCTGGTGAAGCAGAAGAGTCTTCCATTCGGAGAGGGTGAGGTCCAGCTTTATCCTGTCTTATTTATCCTGGCGAGGCGCTCTGATAAACATTCATTCTGTTAAAACCGCCATGACTCATGTTCAGCCCTTGTAATTGTGTTTATCTCTTTGTTTGGTTGTGGTGACCCCCGTGTCCTTCCCAGTCTGTCAGCAACTGACTCGCAGGATAGAGCAGTTGCTTAGCAACAAGAACACACACTACTACATGAAAAGCATCACCTGTATCCAGGCTTTTAGAGAGCAGTCCATGAAGGTAAATAAACATTCACTATCTTCCATTTTGAGAAATGTGTGATGATGTGGAGGTTTCTGCTCTCTCTCTGTATGAAATAATCTTGACATATCAGACGGCATAGTTTGGGTTTTGCTACGGAGATTATGAGTCAACTTGAGGAGATTACAATGAGTCTGTTTCATTTCTCACAACTTGAACCGAGGCCAGTTCTTGTATTAGTATGTACTTATGTGTCTGTATGTAGGTGTGAGGGTTTTAGAGACTCCTTAAATGGCTTTTTGAATGTTTCATATCTCTCATAATTCAGCTGGGGGATGCCAATCTGTACAATGGCTACCTCCAGTCCCTGAAAAGAAGCATCCCAAACAGAGGGCTGGAGGTCTTCTGGGACCTGCTTGTTCAAGGTATGATAAGCCTCTTTTGCCCGAGGCTGCAGGATTTCTCTCGAATCATTCCTCCCTTGAGACGAGAGGAAATTCCACATAATTTCTTGAGTGCAAAATATGTAAATAATACCAAAGTGGGAGCTGATTGATGCCTTAAAATGTGCTGCAGCCTGAATCACAAGTCTGCCAAAAAGGAGTTTGGTGTTTTTTTGGACTAAAATCTTGCCATTTGATTAACAGATGCCATAACTCTAATCAGCAAGGACGAGGTTGAAGGAAGCACTGTATCCAAAAACGAGGCTAATCAGGTGACTTTTGTATTCAAATCACAAAAGCTGTTGAAGACGCAGCAACTCTTTTATATATTTGAAATAAAGGTGATGTCGAGGCTTTTACTCCTACTGACTAAAACCTATTTTGTCCTTAGTTTCTGGTTGCTGAGGAGAAGAAAGAGGAGGCTGCAGCACCACCAGCCGAAGATATCGGAGATGTTGATGACTTGGCAAGTGCTTTTGTTTTACGTTTTAAGTCTGTGACTTTTTCAGGTTTTTATAAATATTTAACTGAAGTGCCCCAAACTTATGTTAAGACCATTTCCTGTGTATTAGCAGCGTAGCCCATCGAGACCTCTCATATAAACTCTCCAGTCTTTTTTTGTCTTCCTGTGCAGCTGGACATGATGTAAGAAGGGAGGCAAAGGGATTTTGTGCAGAGGACATGCAGGGAAATGAGAAGAATGCATCATTCAGCTCGTCCAGACCAAACCAATTCAGCCGTCCATTGTTCTGATTCACAGTTGTGGACCCCAGATACTCATTACTGGTGATACTGAGCACAACTGCATAGAGGCTCGCACACAGCAGCGCTTTTCTTAGCTAATGTTTTAACTAGTACTGTATAAAAACTTTTCTTTAGAATTCCCAAACACTTTTGCAAATTATGTATGTTGAGATGTAGATCTGTTTTGTCTAAATGTCAAAATTATTGTCATTTTAAAAAAATCTTCTAATTCCATGCTGGTAATGTTGGATACAGTAAGTGCTTCAAATCACAAGCTTTATGTGCACTACAAACCCCTTTGTGATGATAATAGGGGTGTCACAATTCTCCAAATCCACAATTTGATTAAAGGTCACAGTTCAATTCAATATTCAATTTTAAAACTCTTTCAGCACTTTATTGTAATTGAGGTTTGATTTGTAAAGATCAAGAGATCATTCGTTTTATCCACTGAAAACAAGATACTAACTTCATTGTAATAAAACTGCCATATTTTCCGCCATATGGTCAAATTTAAATAACTGCCGATCTTGCTTTTATTTGGAGAATTGAAATTGAAGGCTAATTTCAATCAATTTGGGATTTAGAATGTAGTTTGTGACACTCCTAGACTTTACAGAAGACAGCACTGCTTTGTTCAATAAACTGCAGGTTTATTATCTTAAGCTTTAATGGTTGATGACGATTGCTGGACTTATACTATGTTTTTGCATATTAAAAATATTGATGAATACAGTTTTCCTGACAAATGTAGTAAAACACAATGCTGTGGTCTCATTTGCAAATTGTACAGTGCAGAGTAGAATCATCGTCTTAGTAGACCAGTATTTTAAAAAATGCTTGATAATCAGCAGTAGCACCATGATGATGATGTTCACATCCACGTGTTGTCTCTTTAACACACCCACTGGATGAAACGGTCAAACAAGTTGGACCGGGACAGATCCAAGAAGTCTTTTCCTTTAAAGATGGCGGCCTCGTCATCCATGGCCAGCTTCATTAAGACTTTCTGGTCCACGTCAGTTCCCGTGGCGACCACTGTGGAGAAGACCTGTGCGGCGCGCATGGCGCTAACCGCCTCGTCCAGGTTGGTGCGGTCAGTGACGCCGTCCGTGATGAAAACGATTGAAACCTCCGCGTTTCGTCTCGTCTTCCGAGCATCTCCTTTACCCAAGATGTTGTCTATGGTGTGGAAGATCGCAGGTCCTATGCTCGACGAAGAATCCATATAAGGCAAGCGTGCTATGCCTTCGGAGATCACAACGGGGTCGTGAGTGAGAGGGAAAGCCTCGTTTATCTCGTTCTCCTTGCCGAACTCGATCAGCGCCAGCCGGGCTCGCTGGCGATCGTTCTTGTTCCGGGCCAGCGTCAGTCTGTCTGCTGCCTTCTGCACAAACTCACGGACGTACCGGAAGTTCTCCGTCCCGAGCCGCTCTGAGCCATCAAGTACAAATACCAAATCCACCGGCCGCTGGACACACGGCGCCACATCCGGTTCTGTATAGAAAGAAAACAGATCTCTCACTGAGCTGCACTCCATCATACCATCAGCAAATCATCAGAATAACACCTACCATTTGTTGTCTCCGGTACTGCACCTACCTAGCCTTGGTATACCCATACTGCCTTGCACGCTCGATTTCATTTTGAACTGCCAAGGGGTCTGGAAACTAAAGCAGTTTCGTAGCCCTGTTTTAGGGATCTAATCACAGAGTAGGGAGGGACGGCAAGATGATGACGCGTACTACTCGACAGATGGAAGCTTGTAGTTTTCTTACAGATCCAACATGGCTGCAGCAGACGCGAAACTCTCTTTTGATCTCGCTGACGGCGTTTTAAATAGTTTAGAGCGACAGTTGATTTTAAAAAAAGAACAGCGTTTGACTTTACACTCCTGTTTCACCACCAAAAAGGATGTTTTAGCCTTGCCTCCGACAGGATTTGGCAAAAGCCTAATCTACCAACTAGTCCCGCTACCGCTCGCTGCTGTAACCACGGTGATCTGGCTGCGAGCCGGGGGACAGCGGAGCCGCCCAGAGACCCCCAGCAGCTCGTCTATTGACCATGAAATCAGTGGATGTGTGTGGCTGAATGACATGAGGGGGAAATAGGGCGTAAAAATAAATAATCTTGCAGAAAGCGAGAACTGGAGAAGCAAAGCAGCAAACAACACTCTCTCACAGACACACACACACACACACACACACACACACACCAACACTGCCGGTAGACTGTGAGCAGCCAGAGCCAGAACAAGCTGCAGAAAAATGTTGCAGAAGCACAATTGAGCATTTTAGTCTCAAAGTAGAGATGGGCTAGTCTGGCTGTGTAAACATCAATTTCTGTCGCTCTACATACGTCATCTGGTATAACTGATACGATTGGCTAAGAGCTACCTACAGACGCTTTTGATAGACATTCTTAGCGCCCAATAAACGGCTCTGGAGGATCATAAACCACACCTCCTCTACGGAAAATGAATGGCTGGTTTCCAGACTAATCTAATTTGTGATTAGGCTGGTGTTAGCCATGCTAGCACCTACCGACCTGAACGCCCTGATTCAGACATATGCTACCTCACGACCATTGCGCTCTTCCAATGAACGGCGCCTGGCTCTGCCACCTGTTGGTCCAAGGCAATCCAGACTCTTTGCATTTCTTGTTCCACACTGGTGGAACACACTACCAGTTCCAACCAGAGCAGGGGCGTCCCTCTCTACCTTTAAAGAAACTCCTGAAGACCCAGCTCTTCAGAGAGCATCTTCTCTCCTAGCACCACACGATAATTCTACTCCTTAAAGAATTGTCACTAGCACTTATTGATGCACTAATAGCTCTTACTGCACTATATCTTGATTGTTTGCTTTTGTTTTTCCTGTAAGTCGCTTTGGATAAAAGCGTCTGCTAAATGACTAAATGTAAATGTAATGTAACCTACCACTTTTACAGGGGAGATCTGGACAAATGATCACAGGATCTGGAAGGTAATGAAATGGATAGAGGTTAAGCAAATACCCAGAGGGCCCAGTATTATCATATCTCTGTGTGAACTGGTACAAGCTTACCGGGACAGAGAACAGTCTCCATCGTCTCTATGAAGTCATCAGCCACCAAGTCAACATATCGCCTCATCCCAGTGACGCGTTCCTTCTGGTTGCACGCGATCGACCCCAGGATCTCATCATCCTCTTTCTTTTGGAACATATCGCCCACCCCGATGGCATTCACCACCACACCGTGGTCACAAAGGTACCTGAGGTGGTCCTCATTGTCTCGGGGATCGAATCGCCCGTCTGTGATCACCACCACAGACACTTTGGCTTGGGCTCTCTTGCCGTCCCTGATCAGGTTATCGTAGGCGAACTTGAGAGCTGAAGGTGTGAAGGTGCCCCCGGCAATCCACTCCAGATTCTTCACCGCCGTTTTAAAGGCAGCCATGGAGTTGATGTTTGCGTCGTTGAGACGAATGGCCTCGAAGGTCCCATTGTGACTGAATTGTACGACTCCGACTCTTGTGCCTAGAAGAGGTTGACATGTTAGTGGTGCAGATGAGGCCGTACACATTAACCCATTTAAGCTGGGAAATAATTACCACATTTCTACCATTAAAACCGGGGGCGCTGTTGCGTTATTCTACCATTAAAGCCTGGAAAGCGGATACATCGTTTTGTAGTATTTGTAGTTTTTTCCACCTATTTTCGGTCTTTTGGCCAATGAAATGCATCAGAATACATGTGGGAGTGTCGCAATGCAACATCGGACTTTTCTAGAACTGAAATCATGGCGGAAGACGACTATAGCGGAGGGAGCTCAGATATAACAGCTATAAGCTCTCAAATACTTTTTGAATTTCATTTCTATCTGCTACAGAGGCTTAAAAAAATGTGATCATTTAGTAGAAGCGTTGACACTTCTGTTGAATTTCCAGAAAAACTTCAGGTTTTAGGGGGTTATTTTAAAATCACCCAGAGGTTTTACAGGCGTTTTTTTACAGGCATTTACACACATGGTGCTGTTGTCAGTATTTATGTCAACATCTGCAGAACAGCCAACAGGAACACTCCCTCTGAAATGACTTGTGATTGGCCAAAGACCCCTCAGGGAATAGACTTTCTAAATCCTGAAAACAGCCAAGAGGAGGAGCAGAAGTCTGGTTTTCTCCCAGACCACTTGAATTACATAGATGGTGAAAGGTCACTTGACAACAATGCCAATGACACAAAAAGGAGGAAAACCCAGCTTCAACTGTTAGTGTTGGTCTTTACATTGGATTTGTTGAAAATAAGAAAAATATAAAATACTGGCAGCTTTAGCCTTTAAATGTTTCAGTTAAAGGTGCTTTTTAGCAATTAACATTAAAGCATTTCTGTTTTGGTATTGTATTTACATCAGTTTAAATGTGAAGCTGTTTAGAGTATGAGATTAAAATATTAACTGGTTACACTAGATGGATGAAATATGGAAAACTGACAATCATTGTTACTATACACTGTCCTACAAAGCCTAACTGCAGTAACTAAAAATGAACTCCGTGATGTCTGTTTTATCTTATCGTGACAAATTTTTAGATTTCAATTTAGGTTATTCTGAGAAATAATGATATAAATAATTATATATAATGATGTATTTAATGATTAACTACAAAATCCAACTCAAAACCAAAGCAGACTGCAGCAGTTGCACTTACCACAGTCTGATCTGACTGTGATACAGTGTAGCCTTGTATTTCTTCATTGTGTTGAATAGTGAAGACACGAAGAATAGAAATTATAAGTTTATTTGATAGGGTATAATAATAGGGATAATTATTATCTAGATAGTGATTAAGTTTAAAAAAAAGTAGGATTAAATTATATTAAGACTAGAATATTAGTATTTATAATATTAAGTCTAAAATACACACATCTTTGAATAGAGCTGTTAAACACTTTAAATTCACTTATAACAAAATCAATTTGAAAATGTTTATTCACTGAAAACTAAATATAAAAGCTGAAAGAAGACAACAACATTGTAGTTACTGCACTCTGTTTCTGCATTACTACAAGAACATTTTACAGCAGTTGCTACATTTTTTTGGATCAAATGATTTTTGAGCATAAAAGTTATATCATCAATACATGTAGAAATAAGTGTCATATCACTTTCCTAACTATAACCAATTTGGCTGGCCAGTTTAAAAAAATGTTAAACTTTAAAGCAGTTTTTCTCAGTTTTACCCTTTGAGTAGTAACTGCAGTTAGACTTTGTAGGGCAGAATAGTGTTAATGAAGAGTGTAATGGTGGATTGAGTGATTCATTCATTGGGAAAGGCGCCTCTACTTCTTGTCACTTGAAACTGTCTGCAAATGGACGTGTGTGTGCTTTTGCTGGACCGTACCGATTGTTGACGCCGGGTCGTTGGCCATCGATCCCAGCCTGTTGATGGTGTTGATGACAAAGTTCTTTTCCAGAGTGAAGTTTGTCAGCCCGACGCTCTCTGAGCTATCGATTACAAATACAATGTCCAGAGCTCCACAGTGCTTCTCACAGTCTGAGACAAAAGACAAGAAAAGGGTCAGTATGTTGAAAGATACTAAACAAAGAAGCTGTGTTTGTTTAACTGGTGATTATATTTACCACAACAACCACACGTCTCCCTGATGTAAGTCATGACATCACAGTCCTGCAGTGACGGGATGTTAAAAGTCATAAGTCTACTTTATAATAGGGTTGTCACGATACTAAAATTTTCAACTCGATACCGATACTCAGGAAAATATTCAAAACTCAATACCATCTTTGATACCACAAGGATAAAAACAAAGACCCCTAAATTTAACAGAAATATTTTTATAAACAAGAAAAATGCAACATGTAAAAATGAACAGAACCACAGGTTAAATATTTATAATAAACAGTTGTGCAAAAAGAAACTGCAACTATGATAACAAGCTTCAGATACTCAATACTTTTGAAAATGAGTATTGTATCCAGATACAACGTTTTAGTATCGATACTTTTTTGAGTGTTGATACTTTTGACAACCCTACCTGTATGCAACTATGATAAAAGCTTCATGTCTGAGGTAGTGCAAAAAATAACAATATTATGAGGTTGTATGCTTTGCACAATATTAGGCAAGCTTGATTTAAAAAAATAACAATAACTTAACTTAAGTGTTCCTTCCTTGGCTAAGTATCGATACTTTTGAAAATGAGTATCGTATCCAGATACAACGTTTTAGTATTGATACTTTTGACAACCCTACTACACAATATTTTCAAAACTGTAATACTTTTTTAAACTTGACTCACATTGAGCCCAGGATCGCCCACAGGTCCAGGACCGCCCTGCACACAAGACAGAAAGGCGATCTCAAATATGTCTGCATGGTCAAGTCATTATTTGAGTGTTTGTGCTGTTGCTTACATCGTTTCCAGGATCTCCTCTGGGTCCTCTCTCTCCTGGATTACCCGGCTGACCTGGATCCCCCTACGCAGAAAACACACTGCAAGTCACTCCTTTTCCCACATAAAACTGCATTTCTTTGGAAGTACTGTATTTTATTACCCCAGTGGTGTTTTTCTCAAGAAGACCTACAGAAACCACAACTAAGAGGTGTTTTTTAAAGCATTTCTTCGGAACTTAGCCCTGTGGGGGAGCTGGAAATAACTTAAGCAAACATCTTGAACTGAGCAACTACACATGTTACAGTTAGTGTTGGTGATGGCTTACATCTGACTGACCTCAAGAAACATCACACCTCACTGCTCCAGCTGCTGTTACATGAGAAACTGCACTTGGTACAGTATCTCCGGACTTCACAGCCTTGTTCTTCAGCTAAATCAGGGATGGGAAACTGGAGGCCCGGGGGCCACATACGGCCCGCACCCTCACTTGAAGTGGCCCTCAGTGCATTTACATGCATTTGAGCATGAAATCTTAAAAGTGCAGTGTAAAAATGCACCAAATTACTTCTTGCAATTAATGTTGGTCTGCTGTTCTTGCACCGAAAAAAAAAATCACAGTAAGTGGTTATTTTTTATTTGCTTCAAACCTTTTATATTCCTATTTATACTGTTATACATGCATTTGAGCATGAAATATGTAAAGTTACTGCACTGTAAACATATTTAAAATTGCAGTTTCACCATATATGGTTAAGTGCACGCTCCTGTATATATATATATTGCTATATGTGGCCCTGTGGTAGTGTCGATGAAAAATTGTGGCCCCCTCCAGCATTTAAGTTGACCATCTCTGAGCTAAACTAATACAAGACGAATGCACATTTTATTACTAAACTGTCTATTCTTACTGCAGAATAAGGCAAAGTAATGCATTCACAATCTTAACTGTCATTTCATCCAAATTACCAAAATGCATTAGCACTTAATCTCCAACTATGCATTGCAGATTTTTTTTGTTCCATCCGCCGAGGTTTTAACATATTTTATATCTTAAAGTTACTGGCATCCTAATACAACAGAGGTGAATGGAACTTCCCTTATGGGGGATAAAATGTAATTGTAAACATTAAAAAAGTTCCCAACATCTCTTTCCATAAACAGTGTCTGAAGACAATCCACAGAGCTTCCTGTGAAGTATTTTTTGGAACAACAACCTACTAAAAAAATAAATAAAAAATAGTCCCAATGGAAAGTGGTGGTCAGTGTATCATCCTGAGTATCTGGGATATTGTTTTTGGAACGATACGTTGCTGTTGAACTTTCAAAAGTAATAATTCAATGCTGTTAGCACCAAATTCACCCAAAGTGATTGTATTGTAATTTCAGACAGATATCTAAAAGCCTGGGCAAATAATACGTATAAAACCAATTTACATGGCTAGATAATTACAAGGAGTTCGCTAAAGCACGCCCTGCTTTATTGTCTATTTTACTCTAAGTAGGATCTGACAGGTCTCTACTACGGTGACCTGTCCAACAGGATACAGGCTTAGTAATACGTATCAATGGCAGCTTGTACATTCAAATAGCTGACAACTTGTTTTTGGGTGTTGTTTGAGTTTTCATCTTAGAACTTTGACCTTTTCACACTGTGTTTTAACCCTCTAGAGTCCATGAAAGCACCGACACATTACTTCTCCATGACGTGAAGACATAAAAATGAAGCAACATTGACTCTTGCCATCAGCTTCCCTCTGAAGTTCTGTCTTGAAACTCCATGCCAGATTTTTTTTGGGATTATATTCGGCCAAGTAAAATGGATAATGTCAAATATATTTAGTATAAAATATTGAACTAGAGATTATCCTCATTTTACCTGTTATATGTAATAAAATGCAACCTGTTTTCATATTTGCCACATTTAAAATTCTGTGTATTGAAATATAATTTTCAAGATCAGATTTTCCTTTGTTTCTTTTGGGTTAAACATTTTTATCAAGTAAGTCAAAGTTAAAAATTAATTATCAGGACATATATGTGAGGTAACGCTGAAAAAACTGATACCAACATGGCAAGGTAAAGATTTTTAACATATTTTTTTAAAGGACATAATAGCCCAAGATTTCAGAGGGTTAAGCTCATGAAAGGAAAATTTAACATTTTGCCAAAAGTAGCATCTGAATGAATATCACACTTAACTGGTAAATGGACTGCACTTATGTAGCGCTTTTATCCAAAGCGTTTTATACTACACACTACGCTCATTCACCCATTCACACACACATTCATACTGGTGCCACCTGCACCATTGGGAATTCATTCACACACTGATGAACGCAGCATCTGGAGCCTTTTCGGTTTCATTATCTTGCCCAAGGATACTTCGACATGTAAGCTGCCATGGTTAGGGATCGAACCACCGGCCTTCCGTTCAGTGGACGGCCACCCTACCAACAGAGCCACAGCTGTCCATCCATTAGCAAGCCCCTTTATGATTGACAAGTCTCCAACACGGTGAGTAGTCAATCAGGATATGGGCTTAGTAATCCGTATCAATGGCGGCTTGTACATTCAAATAGCTGTGAAGTTGTTTTTGGGTGTTGTTTGAGTTTTCGTCTTAGAACTTCAACCTTTTCATGCTGTGTTTTAAGCTCATGAAAGGAAAAATTTAGCATTTTTGCCAAAAATAGCATCTGAATAAATATCATGCTTAACTGGAATTACAGATGCACCTTGCTAGTGTTTTTGCTGGCAGGAAACTTCCCAATGTCATTACGTACTCAGTCTGAAGATAACCAAGATAGTGACGGCCAAAAAGCCAAACTCCAGGCTTCAAACCAAAGTCCACAGACCAATGTGTGATGTGACTGTGGCTACGTCCACTTGTTTTATACGGTCTTTGGTCAAAACACAGATTGCTTTGAATGAAACCCAAATTCCACTTCAAACATGTTAATAATCTTACAGGCTCTCCTGGTGGCCCGCTGTCTCCTGGTTCTCCTTTGGCGCCACAGTCCCCTCTGCCCCCTCTGGGTCCTCTTCTACCTGGATCTCCTCGTTCTCCCTGGACAGATCAGAGTTATCTGAGACTCATGTATACAGGAAATGCAACAATTTTCTGAGGTGACAGAAACCGAAAACCGTACAGTGGCTCCTCTTGTTCCGGGATAGCTGAATCCCTGTCTTCCTACGTCGCCCTTTGGAAGAAAAAAAACCATAACAATCACAAAATTTAAGAGCATTTAACATGTTACTGTGATTAAAGTAGTTTACACACTTTTGGTCCAGGTTTCCCGGTGTCCCCCCTTGGTCCAGGATCTCCAGGATTTCCGGTGGTGCCCTACAACCACAGAAGAAACTTTAAACATGTTGTACAAGTTGTATCATCTTCCAAGCATTTAAAACATATTTTGTTAAGTATTTACTCAAAACACAAGCTCTGACATTGAGCAGCACATTAGTAAAAATGACTAAAAAAGACACAAAATTACAAAAATAGATGCAAAAATGACCAAAAAATGACACAAAATTGTCGAAATAGAAACAAACTGACCAAAAATAGATGTAAAAATGACCAAAAAAGACACAAAATGACCAAAAATAGATGTAAAAATGACCAAAAAACACACAAACTTGCCAAATACAGATGTAAAAAATATCAGAAAACACACAAAATGACCAAAAATAGATGCAAAAATGACCAAAAAAATGACACAACATTGTCGAAATAGAAACAAACTGACCAAAAATAAATGCAAAAATGACACAAAACTGTCGAAATAGAAACAAAATGACCAAAAATAGATGTAAAAATGACCAAAAATACAGTCATGGAAAAAAGTATTAGACCGTTCCTCCTAAAAGTGTAATACCATCTCTGTTGGTATGGTTCAGTGAAATCTCCCCCTTTTAGTATGTAAGTACTCATCTAAAACATGCAACTTACAACAGGTGTAAGATACTGGAAAAGCTTGAAAATGGACCTGGAAAGTCCTTGAAAAATGCTTGAATTTGACCACTGCTAAAGTGTACGAACCCTGTAATTATGTTATAAGCAACATACGTTTGCTCCGGGGCCCCCTTGTTCTCCTGGCTGGCCCCTTGGTCCTGGTAGTCCTTGGTCTCCCTGGAAGACGAAGTAAGATTTCATCATTTTATTACTGGCATCACATTCTGCAGCCCTCCTACACAGAAATGCTTGGGCTCATTTGAATTTGGCATTGTACAATACTGGGCCAATTATTGAAATAAAAAGCTTGTTTTTTTTCTGCAGAACAACTTCCCTGGAAGATGTGTTTTTATGATAACAAGCTCGGCTCAGCCTGTTTTGGCAGCAGGACATGAAGGCGGGCCTCCAGTATTGGAGGTTTAAGGAAGACTTGCTGAGCTCTTAGGAAGCTGCTGAGTCATGCCTTTGCCAAAATCCACCCACAGCGTGATCCCCCTCACCTTTGCGCCGTCGAGTCCATCTTCTCCGGGCCGGCCTCTGAGTCCCGCTGGCCCTCGTTCTCCCTCGGAAATAAATGAAGTGTCAGGATTTTCACCACGCCATTAATCATCGAACCAATGTGTACAAAACACAACAGTGTCTGAGAGGCAATGAGTCTATTTCAGCTGAATATGGGAGGAATGTTGCGGAGAATATGGTAAGGAAGTGCCCCATAGCCATAAAGCATAATCACACTGGTCATGGAAGTGTTTCTGATCTTTCTCTGGAAGAGTAAATCCCCGCCGCAGGATTTAAATCTTATGGGACTTGCCCTCTCTCACGAATTCTCTTTTAAGGTCAACAGAGTCCTGTGCAAATGTGTCAGCGTTTCACAATAAATTATTATTTGGCTCTCTGATCACCAGCATGTTTCTCTCTGTATGATTTGTTTTAACACATTACACCAAGCTGAGTCATATTTCAGATAAGAGTCTGTAGAACTGTAGTTTCTGCAGCTTTGCCTGGTTTTTCTTTACAAAAGGCAACTTCTCTCAATGCAACAAACCTCCAAAAAACAAAACTAACATGTAAAAATGGCATTACTAGACAAAAAAAAGTGAGTATAAACAAGTGCCAAACTTATCTTCTCTCCTTTTAACCAAAAATAGATGTAAAATGACGAAAAAAGACACAATTCCAAAAATAGATGCAAAAATTACCAAAAAAATGACACAAAATTGGCGAAATAGAAACAAACTGACCAAAAATAGATGTAAAAATGACCAAAAAAGACACAAAATGACCAAAAATAGATGCAAAAATGACCAAAAATACAGTCATGGAAAAAAAGTATTGGACCGTTCCTCCTAAAAGTGTAATACCATCGCTGTTGGTATGGTTACGTGAAAAATCTCACCCTTTTCTGATCTTTCTCTGGACCAGTAAACCCTCGCCGCAGGATTTAAATTTTATGGGACCCTCTCTCACGAATTCTCTTTTAAGGTCAACAAAGGCCAGTGCAAATGTGTCAGCGTTTCACAATAAATTATTATTCGGCTCTCTGATCACCAGCACACATTACACACACATTACACCAAGCTGAGTCATATTTCAGATAAGATTCTGTAGAACTGTAGTTTCTGCAGCTTTGCCTGGTTATTCTTTAGAAAGGCAACTTCTCTCAATGCAACAAACCTCCAAAAAACAAAACTAGCATGTAAAAGTGACATTACAGGATTAAAAAAAGTGAGTATCGTCACAGCGATCAGCTGACACCTCTGAAGAAGACTGAAGTTGTCAGTCGAAACATGTCAGGTAAAAAAAATCTCCTACTTACCCTTGTCTGAACACAAGAAACTAAGAAATAGAAGAGTATAAACGTGCCAAACTTACCTTCTCTCCTTTTAACCCATCGGGACCTTGTCCTCCCTTTATTCCAGGATCTCCTCTCCTTCCCTGTTAAATGTATTTACTGATAATTTATAACAAACTATGACATATTCTCAAAATCATCATATTTTGTTGGTTGAAAAGTGTTTGAGATACCGCTTCGCCATTTGGTCCTTGAAAGCCAGGAGTCCCCTGCAAGAGTAAATAGTTGTTTTTTTATCAGTCAACTTTTTAACTTCTACTTACAGTAAGATAAAACTTGAGTAAAAAATAAATAAAATAAATGTTCTTTACCGGAGTTCCCTTTTGTCCCGGTGGCCCTGGAGTTCCAGGATTTCCATGTTCACCCTGACAAATGACGAGATTTTTGATTTTGCTTTTCAGTCAAGGAGCTTTCTGTGTTTTCCGTTTTGTGTGTTTTAATTTAAAGTTTTACCTTTGGTCCTTGGTCACCTGCGGGGCCAGATGGACCTGATTTTCCAGGGAGGCCTGGGTCCCCCTAAACAAACACACAAACATGGATAAAGACATGCACATGTCAAATGTCTAACGCGTTATAGATAGATAGATAGATAGATAGACAGATAGACAGATAGACAGATAGACAGATATACTTTATTTATCCCAAGCTGGGAAATTACAGTGTAGCAGCAGCATTACACACAGAGACAATAACACAATTAAATAAAAAGAACAACCTAGGCATACTTCAAGCAATAAAATATAAAATACAAAAACAATAAAGAGTCTAAAGAAGGAGTATGTATTAAGGAGTAGAATTCCAGGGCAGAATAAATATGAATATGCAGTATAAAAATATTGGTGCAATGAGCAGTGTGCATAAAAGTGTATAGCGACTGTATGTAATGAACCAGACTTTTATCTTGTACAGTGTGATGGCATGTGGCAGGAAAGATTTTTTATATCTGTCTCTTGTGTGTTAAATGTTTGTAAGAACACCTCGGCAAGTGATTTGAGTGATCTGATCACTATGTGATTACACATGGTTTTAAAATGCGTCTTGGACGATCGGATCACAAGTGGTCGACGTGTGAACACGGTCTAAAAGTCTACGGGGACTATACAATTATAAAAATGTTTTGCTTTTTCTAGTTTTCGATCTATTATGAACAGTCTGACCTGTAATAAACAATAATACGGTTTTAAAAAAGCACTTTTGCTTGACTAAGTAGCCTGCAGCCTCACAGAGCAGCTAGCATGACTGTAGTCTGTTGTTGTTTTTATCTGCGACATGTGAGAGAAAGATCCTAGTTTTGATGTCATACAGACCTTTTGTCCATTGTCACCAGGTGGCCCGGTGTCACCAACCTCACCATGGTAACCATCTGGTCCCTTTAAGAAACAAAAACAAACCGATACAGCAGTTCAGTAAACCAGTAAAGTAATCTTTGTAGCTTCATGGCTGATGGATTCAATGTTTAGTCAGCCACTCAATAGATATATTTCATCTAATAAATATGATTAAATGAAATGATAGGAAAGCACAGGACCCATTAATGATTATACCAAAGACAACCTCTCTCACCTCGATCTAACATTTCACATTTCAACACCAGCGGCACATTTAGAGCAACAATAATTTACTATAACTCAGGGGTCTCAAACTCAAATGACCTGGGGGCCGCTGGAGGCAGTATCAAAATGACCAAAAAAAGACACAAAATGACCACAAAAAGACACAAAATTACAGAAAGACACAAAATGACTGAAAAAACACTAAATTACTTTAAAATAGACATAAAATGACCCACAAAGACACAAAATTACAGAAAGACACAAAATGACTGACAAAAGACACAAAATGACCAAAAAAAGACAAAACATGACCAAAAAAGACATAAAAGTACAGAAAAAGACATAAAATGACTGAAAAAACACTAAATTACTTAAAAAAGACACAAAATGACAAAAAGACACAAAATGACCAAAAAATGACAAAAAAATGGCCAAAAAGGACACAAAATTACAGAAAAAGACACAAAATTACTGAAAAAACACTAAAATACTTAAAAAAGACACAAATTGACCAAAAATACACAGAATTACCAAAAAGACACAAAATTACAAAAAAAAAGACAAAAAATTATTTTAAAAAGACACAAAATTACCAAAAAGACACAAAATTATTTAAAAAAGACACAATTATTAAAAAAGACACAGAAATATTAAAAAAAGACAAAAAATTATTTTAAAAAGACACAAAATTACCAAAAAGACACAAAATTATTTAAAAAAGACACAATTATTAAAAAAGACACACAAATATTAAAAAAAGACACAAAATTATTTTAAATAAGACACAAAATTACCAAAAAGACACAGAATGGGACCTTCCACACACAACAAGGTAAAGTGCCATTCATATAAACTCACATTAAAATTTCATATCAAGGTGGGGGCCACAAAATATCGTCACGAGGGCCACAATTGGCCCGCGGGCCGCGAGTTTGAGACCCATGCCATAATTACTTGACTCACCTTGTCACCTGGATCACCTTTGCAACCGGGAGCTCCAATTCGGCCCATTTTACCCTGAAGAGAATTATATCATATCAGTTTACTGAACACACCAGAATCATTGGATATTATAATATTACTTTGATGTGTGAAGACTCACCTTCTGACCGTCGGTTCCATTCTTGCCAGATAACCCTGATACACCCTAGTGTTTGAGTATTTGAGAGTCAGTGAAGACAGAAAATGAACTACAGTACACAAACACTGACAGTGTTGGCTGTCGTAGGTTATAAAATATGTGCAAACATTAAAACTGATATTTACCTTTGCTCCGGCTGATCCGATTTCACCCTGACGAAGTAAAAAGGAGCCATTATTTTAAAAGCATTTCATTTAATTTGACAGAGGAACAGAAAAGTGGGGATATTTATCTCACCTTGTCACCTTTTGAACCAACTTCTCCCTAAATCAGACCACAGAACATGTTATTGAGACAAATAATGACGACTTAGTTTACTATGATCATCAATCAGTTGGCCTTCTGCAAACCTTTGAGCCAGGTTGTCCAATTGGACCTTCAATGCCAGGATCACCCTGTAATATAATAGATCATATTAAGTATTAAAAGGCTGCAGTATTGTTTTTACACAATTTAAAAGTATAATAAGGCTGCTGATTCCACCTACCGCTCTGCCTTTTGCTCCTTTTGGTCCAAAACGACCTCTGTCTCCTTTTAAACCCTAGAAATAAGTAGAAATATTGACATTTGAGCAAAACAGTCTTTTTTTTAAACAAGCAGGAATAGACATTATTTATATATTTATGGTTTGATGTTGTGTTTGATACTCACTTTTGGACCTGGAGGCCCTTTTCGTCCAGGGGGCCCAGGAGTCTCCAAGCATCTGTGTTCATAACACTACAAAGAAGACAACAAAACAATATTAAATGTAGTAATACATCAAAACATATTGCTGCCAGCAGCCTTTTCCAGGCTCAAGCCAGCACAGCCGTTATAAGATTAAGCTTGGTGATGTTTTTATTTATTTATTTTTTACATTTTTATAATGTTTATGTTTTGTGTTTTCAACTATATATTTGGTACTGTTAGACTCCAGGAAGAATAGCTGTGGCTTTGCTGCAGCTAACTGGGATCTTAATATTAAACTAAACTAAACCGTCACTGATTTATGGAGAAATTAGCGCCAGCCTAATGCTCATGACGGAACTGGTGGAGCCCCTATCAGGCATCATCATCACATTTTACACACATAGTTCAACATGAAACTTTTAGTTTAATAACGATTGGACACACTATTTCTGATTATAGTGCCCCCTAGTGGTCCATTTGAATGAAACTTTGAGGTTATGTTTAACCCTCTGTGGTACGGTGCTGCCCTCAGGCAACGTTCCCATTTTTGGCCTGTCAAATTTCTACAATGCATGTTTTTCAGTGATGCGATACTTTATAAAAGAGGGAAGAGTATAGGGAGTCCATGAAAGCACCGGAGCATGACTTCTTCATGAGGTAAAAAATAAAGCTGCATGGAGCCCTGCTGTCAGCTTTTCCATGTCCAATTTAGTGCGTCAACTCTTTTTCAGCGAAGGTAAAAAAAACCACGACCAAGTGTAACATGATTTTACTTTTTGCAGCAGAGATTTTTCAGATTTTGCAATGTCTCTGTGATTTTTAATGCAATTTTTTTTTTTGTTTACTGTTTTTTGTGTGATTTTTGTAATTTTTTGTGTGTTTTTATCTGTGTTTTTTGTAATTTTTGTGTGTTTTTTGTGGTTTTTATGCGTGTGTTCTGTGTGTTTTTATGTTTTTTTGGTAATTTTTTTGTGTTTTTGTGTGTTTTTTGTAATTTTTGTAATTTTTGTGTGGTTTTTATGTTTGTGTTCTGTGTGTTTTTATGTTTTTTCGTGTATTTTTTCGTGTATTTTTTGTGTATTTTTGTGTGTTTCTTGTGTGTTTTTTGTGTGTTTTTTGTAATTTTGTGTGCGTTTTTGTTTGTTTGTTACGTGTCTTTTGTAAAAAAAAAAAAAAAAAATTGTGCATTTTTGTGGGGGTTTTTGTGTGTCAAAATGTTGATCCAGTCCGTCAAAATGACAAAATAATAACCAGGTGAGGTTGAGCTGAAAAAGATAATACCAGCATGGCAGGCTTTCAAAGAGAAATGCATGTTTAAGTGCTGGCTTCGTCCTTAAATAGAGGCCACCTGATTCACACCTGTTTTTTCACAAAATTGATGACCTCACTGATTGAATGCCACACTGCTATATTTTTGAACACACCCCTTTCAACTAATTGCCCAATTACACAGCCTTAAGAGCTGCATATCATGAATGCTGGGTCTTGTTGGTTTTCTGAGAATCTACTGCACCTACTGGTACCTTGTTTGCCATGTAGCAATAAATTATATACTAAAAACCTGGATTAATCTGGTTGGTCACATTGGACTGCTATTATATTGAACACTACTGTATGTGCAGGGCAAAGGTTAAATTATTGGTCTTGTTAATAACATGCGGATAACATTTGAAAAGTCTTTCTTACCTGTAAATAGGCTTGATATTTCTGCAAAGAAAAAAAGCAACAGTAAGTCAAAGTACCTGGTAGTGATCATTTAACCCTTTATCGGACAAAGAATCATATTTGGTAACTTCAGCTAAATGGGATCCCTGTGGTTCTATATATATATATCGTATAATAATAATTTAATAATAACAACTCAATTGACCTTGATTTGCGACTTAAAAATTTTAAATTTTGAAAAAAATGTCACAAAAGTAAAAGTCTTGTAATATCCTTCAATAACACCTGGTTGGGTTGAAATTTCCAAGTATTTCAATATGTGCCCTATAAAGGGTTAAATCTGAATTAGAATACAAGCTTTCAGAATAGACAGAAAAATGATTTCAGATCACCATGACTTTTATGATGCGGTCAATGGACTCGGTGTTTATTCCTGGTTTTCCTTTCTCCACAACGATGTAGTCGTCCCGGTAGAGTTCGTATGGCGTGCTGGCGATCTCCCTCATCCCGAGGTCGTCGATGCTCCGGGACGCCGCCACTGAGAAGATCTGGATCCCTTTGTCCCGGGCCCTCTCCGCCGAGGACTTTATCCCCCCGCAGGGCTCTCCTGTCACGTGGCCGTCGGTGATGACCACGGAGAAGAGCACCGCCTTCGGGGCTGAGGTCGAGTGCTGGCTCAGTTTTTGAGCCATCCTCTGCAGGGCGCAGTCGGTGAAGGTGCCTTTCCCCTCGTATCGGACCGTGTTCAGGCTCCGGATGAAGTTCTCCTTGTTGGTGAACTCACTGAAGACGTACTGCTTCTCAGAGAAGTTCAGGCCCCCCATGGTCCAGGACAGCTGGATGTGGCCCTTGTACTCCTCATCATACAGCTTCTGGACAAAAACCTTTGTGAACTCCTTGGCTTTATTCAGCAGGCTCTCGATGGGGGCCTCCTGCAGGGCGATGGACTCGGAGGTGTCGAGGGTGAAAAACACCTTGATGGGACAGTCGATTATCCCGGCTGGAGGAGAGGAAACATCCACAGGAGAGTAAACGTCTCCACTGCTTTGAGGCACTTTTTAGGCTAATCTCTATACATTAGAACAGGGGCCTCAAACTAAATTACCTGGGGGCCACTGGAGGCAGTATCAAAATGACCAAAAAAAGACACAAAATTACTAAAAAAAAGACACAAAATGACAGAAAAAACTAAATTACTTAAAAAAGACACAAAATGACCAAAAAAAGACACAAATTACTTAAAAAAAGACACAAAATTACTTAAAAGAGACACAAAGTTACAAAAAAGACACAAAATGACCAAAAAAAATACACAAATTTCTAAAAAAAAAAAAGACACAAAATGACCAAAAAAAGACACAAATTACTTAAAAAAAAGACACAAAATTACTTTAAAAAGACACAAAATTACAAAAAAGACACAAAATCAGCAAAAATACACAGAATTACCAAAAAGACACAAAATTATTTTTTAAAAAGACTTAAAATGACCCAAAAAAGACACAAAATGACCTAAATTACTTCAAACAGAAACAAAATGACCAAAAAAGACACAGAATTGCCAAAAAAGACATGCAGAAATAATGTTTACTGACGAAAAATTATGTATTAAATTTTAATTTATGTCACGTTTATTTACGTTACGAAATTTCATTGTAATGAAATAAAGTACTATTAGCTGCGGCGTTTCCCACATATTCTATTTTTTTTGTTTGGAATAGTGTGAGTACACAACTAAAAAAAATGTATAACGTGTTTTTACGTGTATTTATTAAAATATATAAAAACTATTGGTAAAATACTTCATCATAAGTAAATATCCTGCAATCATAATCTACAAGTACAGTACATAACTACATGCAGCAAAATGTGCTTTAAGTATCATAAGTTAAAAAAAACTGTTGTTATCCATAAAAAAAAAGGCTGCCTGAGTATTATTTTATTAGATTTTCTTTTAATTAATGGTAAATACATCAATGTGCAGATTGTATTTTTGTCTTTTACTGCCATGATTTAGCAGTTTTTCACTGTAAAATCTACAGACTTTTTTTTTTTACAGTGTGATTATCATATTGTATTATGCTAGAAGGATATAAAAGGAACTCACGCTTACAACCAGGAGTTCCAGGATTGTCAGGTATGGGATCAAACGGAGGGTCCACTGGGCTGTCCCCTCGGCCCGGGATGGGCCGGGGGCCCCGAGGGGTCGTACCCTGAGGCAGAGCAGCCTGCAGCACGCACAGGAAGATGAAGCCTGAAATCATCGCCATTTCTCCTGCAGAAAACAAGACCGAGAGGAGAACTTTTAACTCTGAGGCTCCTTTTAAATGCAGGAAATAGCTGTCAAACAAGTGAGTCTTCACAGAAGGCGTCTCAACAGAGCTTAGGAATGTTTATCGTTGTTTTAAACAACTTCAGTGAATAACCACACTGAGTGGGAAAAAAGAGCACATTATTTAACATTGTAGCTGATATGGAAATTTCAGTTGGTGCATCCCACCTGCTTGGAAAAAAACTGAGATCCTCTGCGGGAGTTCCCAAAACACTTCACGTCAGGATTGATTAAAGATAAAAAAAAGACAACGGAAGACAAGATCTTTTGGTGGGGAGGGGTCTCATCTGAAGAGTTGCACTGTGTTATGTGAGGATCACTTTACTTAACCCTCTAGAGAAGTAGTTCTCAACCTTTTTGAGTGGCCCCAATTAACCTGCATGTTGTCTGTGCATTTATATACAGTTATATATATGTTTTTATATTTCATGACACAAAATGATCAGAAAAAGAAACAAAATTACCAAAAATGACCACAAAAAGACACAAATTGACCAAAAAAAGACACAAAATGGCCCAAAAAATTAAAAAATGACACAAATTGACCTCAAAATGATCAAAAAGAGACACAAAGTTATCAAAAAATGACACAAAATGACCAAAAAAGACACGAAATAACAAAAAAAGACACAAAAAAAGACACAAAATGACCAAAAAGACTAAAACACATGAACACTTTAACACAGTGGAGACAGAGCTGACTTCCAAAATGATTTGACCCCCAGAAATCATCTCGCGACCCAATTGGGGTCGGGACCCCAAGGTTGAGAACAGCTGCTCTAGAGTCCATGAAAGCACCGGCACATTACGTCTTCAGGACGTGAAGACATAAAAATGAAGCAACGTGGAGTCTTGTCATCAGCTTCCCTCTAAAGTTCTGTCTTGAAACTCCATGCCAGATTTTTTTTGGATTATATTCGGCCAAGTAAAACCAGAGATAATGTCAAATATATTTAATATAAAAACTAGAGATTATCCTCATTTTACCTGTTATATGTTATATTTTCAACCTGTGTTCATATTTGCAACATGTACATTTCTGTGTGTGAAACATAATTTTCAAGATCAGATTTTATGTTTTCCTTAGTTTCTTTTGGCTTCAACATTTTTATCAAGTAAGTCAAAGTTAAAACTGAATTATCAGGACATATAGGTGAGGTAACGCTGAAAAAACTGATACCAACATGGCATGGTGAAGATTATTTATCAGATTTTTTAACAGACATAATAGCCCAAGATTTCAGAGGGTTAAAGCTGAAAATAATCAACAATCTACAAATGAATAAGACTCAAATTCAACTTGTGTAACTCTATCCAACAGCTGGGCTTCGCAAAACATAAAGATGGATCGAGAGATAAAACTTTATCACAGAAACTCAAATCCAACACAGCTGTTCTGTTGCACAGATGGAATATTTCCTTTTAAAGCCACTTTATGCTTCTTCTCTCCAACTATACAGCCATATTTACTACCCATACACCACAAATTAATATTTAACATCCAAAACATGATTAAAGGACCAAACATATAAGAGAGAGAGATAAAATGAGAGTACAACATTAAAATACTTCTCATCAGATCTTGTACTTCAGTTAACCCTTGGGCCTCCCTCGGGCATTTAAGGCCATTCGTCTCCCTTTATTATTTTTTCATTTGTTGATGATTTTGGCTGTGTTACAGCTTGAGGCATGACTTTTTGCAGGAACTTTTCTTTTTAGTTACATTTTTGAAATCCATTGACATTAACCCTTACATGTCTTTTATACTCCACTGGTGCATTTATTACCCTCTACATCAATATTTTTTTCAGATTTTTTTTTCTCATAAATCTCTTAAACAACTTCAGATTTGTTCAAAACTACATTAACATTAAATAATTCTTAGACTTTTAACCCTTTATATGCCAGTTTATACATTTGAATTATTCCATAATTTCTTTCAAAAGAACAAGGAAAATGAATTATTTTCCATATAATAAATAGCAGGGAGCTGGGATTTTGGTGGTGATTAGAGCCTTGAATATGTCAAAGATTAGCAACAAAATTGATTTGATTGCATTAGTATTTTTTATGTAATGCCAGATTCTCCCTCTCGTGTCCCTCGTGGCCAACTAAAACAGCTATTAAATCACCATACATCAGATTATTTTTCATAAATCTCTTAAACAACTTCAGACTTGTTCAAAACTACCAAACATTAAATAATTCTCAGAATTTTAACCCTTTATATGCCAGTTCTCTCGTGACCTTTGTGGCCAAAAACGCCTCATAGACTTCCATTCAAATCACATTTTTTTTAATCTCACTGCCATTATGGTATAAAAACATGAATTCTGTAATGTCAGCATTTTATTTTGAAGATAAATAGTGATATTTGACATTTTCATTGTACTCCACCAAATTCCACCATTTTACCACTGTAGGCTGGTTATATAATGGAGGTTTATTCTAAAAAAAATGATTTAATGTTTGGTAGTTTTGAGCAAGTCTGAAGTTGTTTAAGAGATTTATGGAAAAAAAATCGGAAAAAATATTGCTGTATGGTGATTTTAAAGCAGTTTTAGAGTGCGTGGCCTTTTTTGGCCATGAGGGACACCAGAGGGTAGTAAAATTGAGAATGGCATAAGGGTTAAAGTAGCAATCCAGTCAAAGTCTTGTATTCAATTCAGTTTTAATGACTTTCATTCATGTGATCACCCTCTACACTCAAGATGGAGCTCATGTTTATTATTTTTCGGCTGTTAATTCTCCCCAGTATCAATAAAGCTTTATCTTAAACTGCACTTATTTATCTGTTGGTTATAATTTGTGTCAGTGGTGGAATGTAAATAAGTAAATTTACTACTTACTTAACTTAAGTACAGTTTTGAGTTACTTGTACTTTACTTGAGTTTGTAACTTTATTATTGTACTTCACTACGTTTTTTGTTTGTTATTGCTTTTTACTCCACTACATTTAGTTGACAGCTTTAGTTACTCTTCAGGTGAAGATTTAACATAAAAAACATAATACATTTGAAAAGATTTCACATCTTTATTGATTAACCACATAAAAGTATGCATAAAAATATTATATTTTGATATACATAATCTGAGTGGGGTCATTCTGCATAATGAGTACTTTTACTTGTTACTTTGGGTACATTTTGATGCTGATACTTTTGTACTTTTTAAGTTTTGAATGCAGGACTTTTACTTGTAATGGAGTAGTAGTACTAGTGTGGTATTAGTACGTTTACTTACGGAAACTAAATACTTTTTCCAACACTGGTTTGTGTTATATTATTTATCTGAATCTGACTAAGTAGTTTAGTAACTTAAACTATAGAATAAATGTAGTTGGGGAAAAAAGAATAATATTAGAGTTTACTTCAGTAAAAGTACTAATACCACACTGTGAAATTACTCCACTACAAGTAAAAGTCCTGCATTCAAAACTTACTGAAGTAAAAGAACAAAATTATCAGCATCAAAATGTACTTAAAGTATCAAAAGTAAAAGTACTTGTTATGCAGAATGGACCCACCCAGATTGTTTTATATATTCTAAATATGGAATTGGATTATTATTATTATTATTATTATTATTGATGCATTTATGTAAGCAATGTTTTTGGTCTAACTTTAATTTTTATCATGTTTTTATGTTAAATCTCAACGTGAAAAGTAACTAAAGCTGTCATCTAAAAGTGGTGGAGTAAGAAGTACAATATTTACCTCAAAATGTAGTGAAGTAGAAGTATAAAGTTACATAAAATGAAAATACTCAAGTAAAGTACAAATATCCCAAAATTGTACTTAAGTACAGTACTTGAGCAAATTTACTTAGTTACATTCAACCACTGGAAATATACTCCAAAATAAATACCTCAAAATATTAGCTTTCTTAGTGGGCCTAAAGAATCCGAGTAAATCTACTTAGTAACTTTCACCACTGCTACTTATAAATTAAAACATCATAAAATTGTGGCCCAAAACTAAAATATTAAATCATATTACAATCTAAACGTGACTTTCCTAAACGATCCTTATAAAAAGAGTCACTCGCTGCACAATAATAAGCACATCTTCTTCCTTTTCTTGTGCAATAACCATGCAATATTTGATTAGACTGCTTATTTAAGTCTTCTTATGTGGTCATTTATCCACTGTACAAAACACAATACCATACATTCCTCTATATTTATTTATCTATATCCATCCTCATACAGTTCTCTACAGTTATGAACCTGATCTTTTTTCACTTATTTACTTTAATAGTGTATTGTTTTGTTTGCTGTTGTTTGTTTATTTTAATTGCATTTGTATTTGTATGCTACTAGAACTTCAGTTTCCTTGAGGGAGTCATCCCAAATGATCAATAAAGTGCAGTCTAAGTCTTATTGGCTACATTTTACTTTAACTTTACTTTTTTAAGGCAGAACTTTCACTTGTAATCTATAATTGTAATTTCACAGTCCTTACTCGGAGCTATTTTCCTCCCAAAACACACCCAGAGCGGTAAACAGCGGACTAATTGCTTCATAACTTCAGCTGCTTGTCTGCTCGATGCTTTACATACTAAACTAAAACTCACTAAACTAAAAGTAAAAGAGTTAAAATAAAGTTTACTCACCGCGGCGAGCGCCCGGACAAACAAAGAGACGTTCAGACTGTGAGAAAATTGAAATAGTTTCCAGTTACAGTAAACTTTAGATTATCATCTCTATCACAAAGATCCCATATCAGCAGACTGAGACAGGGTCAAATCCCGGTCCAGAGCCGCCCCTTAAATATCTACTGAGAGAGAGAGAGAGAGAGAGAGAGAGAGAGAGAGAGAGAGAGAGAGAGAGAGAGAAGGAGAGAGAGACAGAGAGAGAGGGAGGGAGAGAGAGAGAGAGAGAGAGAGAGAGAGAGAGAGAGAGTGAGAGGGAAAAAGTATTCTAAAGTAAAAGTATTAATACCACACAATGAAATTACTCCACTACAATTAAAAGTCCTGCATTCAAAACTCACTTAAGTTAAAGTACAAAAGTATCAGCATCAAAGTATCAAAAGTAAAAGTACTCCTTATGCACACTTTAAAAAAAATAATCTGTTTAATTTACTGTAAAATACCGGCAGCTGTGGTTGCCAGAACTTCACTGTAAAAAAAATACTGTGAGTGGGGTTTCTACTCTAAATTTAAATGTAAATATCAGTAAAAACTGTAATTTAGACTGGTAATTGTGTCATTCATTCCCACATCATGGAATTTCTCCATTATTTTACATGAAAATGTTATATTTTTACAGCAAAACTGTATGTTTCCTACAGTTTATGACAGAAAAAAAGTTTTGTGCTATTCTTTGATTTACGGTAATTAAAAGTGTCACTGCATTCAAAACTCACTTAAGTTAAAGTATAAAAGTATCAGCATCAAAATGTACTTAAAGTATCAAAAGTAAAAGTACTCCTAATGCACACTGTAAAAAATAATCTGTTTAATTTACTGTAAAATACCGGCAGCTGTGGTTGCCAGAACTTCACTGTAAAAAATACATTGAGTGGGGTTTCTACTCTAAATTTAAATGTAAATATCAGTGAAAAAACTGTAATTTAGACTGAATAATCCTGTTATTTTAAGGGTAATTGTGTCATTTATTCCCACATTATGGAATTTCTCCATTAATTTTACATGAAAATGTTATATTTTTACAGCAGAACTGTGTGTTTCCTACAGTTTATGACAGAAAAAAAGATACATTTTTGTGGTATTCTTTGATTTACGGTAATTAAAAGTGTCACTGCATTCAAAACTCACTTAAGTTAAAGTATGAAAGTATCAGCATCAAAAAGTTCTTAAAGTACCAAAAGTAAAAGTATTCCTTATGCACACTGTAAAAAAATAATCTGTTTAATTTACGGTAAAATACCGGCAGCTGTGGTTGCCAGAACTTCACTGAAAAAAATACATTGAGTGGGTTTTCTATTCTAAATGTAAATATCAGTAAAAACTGTAATTTAGACTGAATAATCCTGTTATATTAAGGGTAATTGTGTCATTTATTCCCACATCATGGAATTTCTCCATTAATTTTAACATGAAAATGCTATATTTTTACAGCAAAACTGTGTGTTTCCTACAGTTTATGACAGAAAAAAAAGATAACATTTTTGTGGTATTCATTGATTTACGGTAATTAAAAGTGTCTGCTATGGTGATGTAACAATGTAATTTGACAGTGATTTACTGTAATTTCTACAAAAAAAATTTGCCAGTGCAGAATGGACCCACTCATTCAGATTGTTTTATATATTCTAATTATATTATTGGAATATTACCATAACCAATAACCAATAACTCTGCCTTTCACTGTAACTATTTTTAATGTTTTTGCAGGTGTTTTTGTCTGTGCTGTTTAGTTATTTCTCTGTACTCTGTTTCATGTTTTCTCCCTACTCTGTTTTGTGTTTTCTCTGTACTCTTGACATCATTGTAAATGAGGGGTTGCTCTCAATGATTGCTCGAGAAAATAAATAAAGGATAAATGAAAATGATGATGGAAATTATAGTCAAACTGCAGCAGGGAAACAGCATCAAATTTGTGCCATCAACTTTAATTGCCAAAGGCTTTGGCCATGCACATTGTTGTTTATCCAAACTTGTAGGATTTTACATTAGACAGTGGGGCAATTAAAACACCATGTTAAAAATCCAACCACTGACCTTAAATTGTATTATGATGATAAATAACAGAGTTCTCAATTAAATAGATTTCTAAATGAATCAGTAATCAGAGTCAACACCACTAAAACCACATTACATTGGTATTGATACATTTATGTAAGCAGCGTTTTAATTTTGTAAAGATAGGGCTCATTTATTAATTAATGTATTGTACAGATTTAATAAATAAAAAAAGTCTAATCACTTGAATTGATCACATATTTTATGTTAAATTTCGACCTGTAAAGTAACTAAAGCTGTCAGATAAATGTAGTGGAGTAAAAAGTACAATATTCGCCTCAAAATGAAGTGAAGTAGAAATATAAAGTTACATAAAATGAAAATACTCAAGCACAAATACCTCAAAATGATACTTAAGTACAGTATGTAAGTAAATGTTCTTAGTTACTTTCCATCACTAGAGAGAGAGAGAGAGAGAGAGAGAGAGAGAGAGTGAGAGAGTGAGAGATTCACAGCGTGACTCTCAAAAAATGCAGCAGTTTTAAATAAACACACCACGCTGCAATCATCGATTTATCTGCCTGATGTGACAGAATAAATGTGAGAGTCACAGACTGATTCTCTCCAAACAGCAGCTTGACAAACACTTGAGCCTCACTGCTTCATTTCCTTACATGGAGAGAGCTGCACACACTCACTCTGTTTATGTTTCAGGACTATACAGCACCGCAGATGTCAGCCAGGAATTTAACTGCTGCAACTATTCAAAGAAATGGTCTCGTTTGTGTCAGAATTATATAATTCATCAATTAGACATCAAGAGAAAATTAGCCAATTATCACAGTTTGATGATTCATGAAATTACATTTTCAAGCACCTTCTCAAATGTCATAATTTGTTGCTTTTCTGTTCAGTTTTTGGGCTGTATGTGAAACAAAACAAGCTATTTAAATACATCTTGGGCTGTGGGAAATTTCCTGGTATGCTTACTTAGACACTGAGGTCTAACTACATACAGTTTCCTACTTTATTTGGGTAACCATGCAGTCTAAGGTATTAACATTAAGTGCAACTTATTTTATAAATCAGGATTTTGCATTCAAAACACATGAACTCTTAAAATGTGCTGCATTGTTATAGATTTCTTCAACAGTGTATGAAGTAGTGAACACAATCTAAACCAGCTAAAAGAGTAAAATAAAATCTGCACATTGATGTACAATTAATTAAAAGAAAATCTGATAAAATAATACTCAGGTGGCCATTTTTTTTATTACATAACAAGAGTTTATTTTTATTTTTACTGTTGATACTTAAAGCACATTTTGCTGCATATAGTTATGTACTGCACTTTGATTATGATTGCAGGATATTTCCTTATAATGAAGTATTTTACCAATAGTTTTACTTATAAAAATCCCTGTTGAGTTGACTTGTAAACTAACTTTTGGGGCATTGATTACTTTGGACAGATCAGGCGGCAACCTCCAGGTCTGAGCAGGGAGGCAAACCAGGAAGTGCTTTAAGCTGCATTCTACCGACAATTCCAGCTGGGGGCGCTAAGTGTGGCTGCAAAAACATTTCTGTCCATTAATTTCAATGCAAAATGAGAAAACTTCTCGCTTGATTTATCACCTCAGAACTTTTTTAGGACAACACTATGGTCTCAATCACTAGTAAAAATCTTCTTCAAGACAATTTGGTGTTAATAGTTCAAATAATGGCCCCATTTAGAAGAAAATAGAAGATAAAGAATCGTATGACTTGGGGCGTGGCTACCTTTGATTGACAGGTCACTAACAAGGCGAGCCGTCATCAGGAGAGAAGCAAAACAATGCGTATCCACGGCAACGTGTCAATAAAGTTATAATCATATAAAAAAAGGACGTTTAGCGGTTTGGTCTCATAACTTTGAACCTTTCACTGTTTTTTTCACTTAATGACAGTTTATTTGGATGTTTTGTTCAGTAAAAATGTCTTGTTCAGCGTTTGGTTGGACTAACAGACACTCCAAGGAGTCACTGCTCAGTTTTCTGAGGTAAGTAATGAACATTTTATGTGTTTTTTTGCTAGCCAAAACGAACATCCCAGTTAATGCTAACATGAATTAGCAGCAGCTTCTCTCAGTCAGGTTGAGGTGTAGAGAGGCTGTAGTCAGTGATCAGATCCCTCTCCTCCTCCACAGTCCAGATATGGTCTGATCCCCGTATCAGAAACAAGATGGCGACACAAGATGGCGGGCAGTCCACAAACCTATGGATGAGGTCACGGTGACTATGTCCATTATTTACATACAGTCCATGGGACAGATACAAAACCACAAAATGACTTTAAAATTTGACAAAATGCACAGTTTTACATGTCTAATACAGTTTACACAGGTGACACCAAAAGACTGTATGAAATCAATAAATGTGGGCAATGTGTTTGAAAACTGAAGCCATTGTGCCTTAAAGCTGAATTATTTCTACTCCACTGGTTGCAAAGATAAGTCTGATTACCTGAAGGTCTATGAGGAAATGAGCCCACTAGTAAACATGAGTTTATGGTCACAATCACTAGTTTCAAGTCTTAAATACAGCATGATGCTCATGTAGGATGATGATGATAATGATGATGTAAATTATAGTCAAACTGCAGCAGAGAAACAGCATCAAATTTGTGCCATCAACTTTAATTGCCAAAGGCTTTGGCCATGCACATTGTTGTTTCTCCAGACTTGTTTTTCCAAAACTTTACATTAGACCGGGGGTCGGCAACCTGAGGCTCCGGAGCCACATGTGGCTCTTCAGACCGTGTGCAGTGTATATGAGATTAAATACTGATTCCTTTACATTTTTACTTATCAATGGCATCAGCCCATTTGAATTTGTATCATTCAATTGTAAAAATGTGCAGCTAATATATGGCATTAAAAAGTCAAGTAAAATGTGCATCATAGCTTACAAAACTTACAAAAGTCTACGACCCAGCACCTTAACCAAGTTTTTCTAGGCGAGCTTACGATTCCAAATCTCCTGAGATATTTCTTACAAAATCATTTTAATAAATGCTCATTATGGCCTATTAGTAATGTTGCTAGGCTACTTTAGACTGAGTGGGTTATTTTATCTTTGTAAGTAAATCTATTGTAAGGCTCAAAATAAAGTTTGCGGCTCCATTCTGACATTTTTTCTATTTTTTGGTCAACAATGACTCTTTTGTTAGTAAATGCTGCAGACTACTGCATTAGACAGTGGGGCAATTGAAACACCATGTTAAAAATTCAGCCACTGATTGTATTATAATGATAATTAACAGACACATGAATCCTCAATTAAATAGATTTCTAAATGACTCAGTCAGGACCCCTAAAACCACTTTTTTGTTGTTGTTGCCAGCAGGTGGGGCTTTCCCCCACATGCCCCCAAATGATCCTGCCCTCTTATGTTTTACTCACCAACACACATAGTGAGTATTCCTGAGGCCTAACATATAGTCATGTATGTAAAAAAAAAGTAATTTGACCATCCTTTTTATTCAATTTCTTGTTCATTTTAATGTCTGGTACAACTAAAGGTACATTTGTTTGGACAAATATAACGATAACAACAAAAACTCTTTCCATCCATGTTAACGTAGCAATCTTCTTCACTGCCTTTACGGGTCCATTAACCCTCTGGAGTCCATCTATTAATTGACAATACACATGTTTTATTTACAGTAATAACTTTATTTATATATGATATGTAGACAAGCTGAGAAAGCCAGTTGAAAGTGCAATCATAGGAGTTTTCACAGTGTGACATTTATGTTTCTCGACCATTTTTAAAATGTGAATTTTCTTTCTACAATGAAAACTATTACTATTTTTAATTTACATGCAAATAGACTGTTTTGTAGGTTTATTATTTATTATTGTTTCTGCTGTTTTTGTGTGTATAAATGGTAAGAAAGAAAAAAAAAAGTTTTAAAAAAGTTTTTAAAAAATGGAACATTTCCATAGATACCTGTGTCTTTTGTTTGTTTTTTTGGTTCCTGGCAGCTTTATACTTTGTTCATTAAATAAAATGAAAAATCTGACTGATAGCCAAGTTTGTGTGGAGAAAAAGGAGCCATGCATGTGATGTAAGGACAGACTGAAAGATGCTGAACAGAGACAGAAATGAATGCATAGGAAGTTGACAAATTTGAACTAAAATCTCCTGGACTTCAGAGGTTTAAGGAATTTACTGACGGGATACTTCCACCTGTGGATCAGTGGAGTAATATGAAGCCATCAGTCACTTTTAAAAGTTTGGCTTGATAGTGCTACTAGTGGTCAAAACTCCCACAGGTGCCTTTAGGTAAATGATCAGCTTTGAGATGACATGGAAGCTATTTTTAACTTAAGGTAACCTTCATTTAATTCATTTTCTTTCATGTTGTTTTACTCTCTAACACTGCAAAAAAGGTGTGTCTAAAAACAAGATAAAAACACCAAATCTGAGGGAGATTATCTTGCTGCATTGACAGATTATTTCACTTGACAAGATATCTTAAATTAAGATGTTAAATCTAGAAATAAGCATGTTGAACGCTTATGATAAGAAATGTAACTCTTAAAACAAGATAAATTATCTTACACTTCTAAATCTAAAGGTTTTTTTTATCTTGGTAAGAAAGAAATAATCATCAGGTCACTCTGCTCGGGCCAGTTCATCGCTGCTTGCAGCTTTAATTTATCTTGTTTTAAGATTTAATTTCGTATTTTAAGCGTTCAACATGCTTTTCTCGAGATTTAACAATCTTAATTTAACCCTCTGGGCTCTATGATTGTGCTGTAATGATCAGATCATGTGACGTTTAACAAAAAGACTAGTTCACATGGAGCGCTGCTATCAACTTCACTCCAAAGTACAGACTTGAAACTTTCTCACAGTTTTTGTTTGACATTCCTAGGTCATGTAAAACCAAAGATATGATAGTTTTAATTTGATATTACAGAAATATTTGAGCGTTGGTGTAGCTCTCAGTGTAATTTCGCACAGCAAACAAGGAAAAAAAAAGCAGTGCACTGCAAATAATGTTTCTTACCAAGATAAAAAAAAACTTTTTTTTTAAGTGTTAGATAATTTATCTTGTTTTCAGAGTTAATTTCTTATTTTAAGCGTTCAACGTGCTTATTTCTAGATTTAATAATCTTAATTTAAGAAATCTTGTCAAGTGAAATTATCTGTCCATGCAGCAAGATCATTTCCCTCAGATTTAGTGTTTTTATCTTGTTTTTATAGACACCCCTTTTTTGCAGTGCAAGATTTAATCTGAGTATATTCTGTTTTGAAAAAACACACAAAAACACACAGTGGGTCTTTATAATTTAGTGTAACTGGAGCTGCTGCAGCGTGAGCCGAGTTCTCTCTGCCACGAGACATAAAATCAATTTTTCATTGTCTCCTGAAGGACGTTTTTCCTTTCAGAGGCTGTAGATAGATCATTGCAGATGACCTGTCTGTCTTTTCACGCCTCCATAATTTTATTCTTTTTTTTTATTTTAATAAATCAAGGACAGAGACGTGTCCCCTCTGCAGTAAGTGTGGTGAGGTCACTCAGTGGTCCTGGTGATTGAAACTTTACGCTTCATTTAACTTTATTATTTTAAACCAAGTACAGATATGCTTTCGAGAAAATGTTATGCGAGGCACTTAACAGACTCTGGAGTGTATCACTTCTCTGTAAACTGACCAAGGACGCCCACCATTAAGACTGAATCAATTATGTTTTCATACTGGGACGTGTTAAGTGCCGGGGTCAATCTAAAGAGACGGGGCCTGCTGCTTTAATTATGCATTCTGTTTTAGCAACACAATAATTTGCTGAAGAAGCTTACAATCATAGGTTTTGTGACCAACACCTGCAACAAATGTACGTTCATGTTGTTGAGCAATTAAGTACAGAAATACATATTTAAATTGTATTTTCTGCAATCTATACTACTCATCAAAGCTCTATTAATGTAAAAAAATTGTTCTTAAATCAAACTCTTATGAGTTATTTTATATTTGTCCAAACAAATGTATCTTTAGTTGTACCAGGCATTAAAATGAACAAGAAATTGAAGAAAACAAGGGTGGTCTAATATTTTTTTCCATGACTGTAGATACATATAAGGGGGAAATGCAAATCCAGATTCTCTTTAAAACTACATCCAGACTACTGGACTTTAAAATTATTCACATAATTTGCTGAAGAAGCTTACAATCATAGGTTTTGTGACCAACACCTGCAACAAATGTATGTTCATGTTGTTGAGCGATTAAGTACAGAAATACATAATTAAATTGTATTCTCTGCAATCTAATCAAAGCTCTATTAACGAAAAAAAAAGAAGAAAAGAAAAGAAATCATTTATATTAACATATGATATAAACTTTGATCCCACATTGGGGAAATTAAGTCTTATTTAAAGAAAAAACAGACAAAAAATACAAATAAAATGAAATAATGTCAAGTAAAATGAAATAAAATGTGATAAAATTATTATATACATTATAAACCGCTTTCACTTAAAAAGATATGTCCATTCAGAATAATTGCATAGGATGATTACACATAATTCTAACCATAACATTATGTAAATCATAATTTTAAGTTCATATTTGACTTTGAAGAATGAGTATTTAAAGCTAATTATGTTCAGCAGCTGATTGTGAGTCCATGATGTTGGACTTTTTCACTATCAAAAAACTGAAAATATATCCAGGTATGAGGCTGCAAGCTGGGAGAGAAGGGCATCTAAGGCTGGCAGAGAATAGATGAGGAGACCTGACCTCCACATAAACCATTTCGTGTTTATCTGCTTCCTTGATCATGCACATTACTTTCAGGATGCAGCTACCCATGCCTGGAAACTCCAGATCTCAATCACCAACTAAAATATGACCCCCAAGCGAATGGTGCAATCTCCACTGTCAAGAACAACACAAAGGAAAATAAATCTGAAAATATGATGAAAAACATAAAGAAAGGTGTGAAAACAGGCCTTCTGTTTGGCTATTTACACTCCTGCCAATTCTGGAAATGATGTCATGCTATAGTTGATTCAGATTTTACTCAATAAAATTGTGCTTAAATTCTCTGTTGATAAGCCCCAGTTATGCAAAGTACAAATGAAAAAAAAAGGCAGGACTGCTGCACTTTTGTGCCTTGGACATTTAGAGGCATGTGCCCTAGTTTGAGAGATGCATTTTAATCAGGCCACAGACTGCCTGCACTCTGACACTGTGTGACAATCAGCAGGAATGCATTAGTGTACAAGGCGGTCTGTTTATCGACGTTCAAAGGCAGCGTCCTCAGGAAGTCCCTCATCAGGGGCTCAGTGAGAGAAATGCACTGGTACCGCTATTGACCTGCTCACAGAGCGCCGCTGCTGTTTATAGAAGAGCACCCAAGTGTGTGTGTGTGTGTGTGTGTGTGTGTGTGTAGGGTGGGGGTGCATTTCTGAAGAGATGCTGAGTGAGCAAGTGAGCGATTAAGGGAGAGGCAGGCAATCTGACATTCTTTCTCCTGGGAAACTCTCTTTTTAAATGCCTGCTGCATCCAGATTAGCATTTACAGGTAGAGCAGCTGTGCAGCCTGCGGAGAGGAACAACGATTACAGTGAGCTGCACAAACTAGGGCACACCATCTCACACATTAGTACAGAGATGACATACTCAGCTGTTTGTATATGCATGGCAACAACTGATAAATACCAGGGCTGTAAGGATACTGAGTATAAAGAATGACAAAGTCCGAACAAGCACAGGACATGAACTATGATCCCATATGATATAAACTTTGATCCCACACTGAGAAAATTTAGTCTTATTTAAAGAAAAAACAGAAAAATAAAATGAAATAAACTGTAATAAAAGTAGTATATACATTATATACTTACATTATTTCACTTAAATAGATATGTCCATTCAGAATGATTACATAGGATGATAACACATAATTCTAACCATAACATTATGTAAATCATAATTTTAAGTTCATATTTGACTTTGACCCTGGGGATCAGTGTTTTTCTCCTATGTTAAACAAAATGTCAGTGTTGTTATTTGAAGTTACGTTACTTATAGAGACTGTATCCCAAATCAGACACATCTGCAATGCCGCGCTTTCCGGTGTTTTTACCAGAATATTTCCGTAAAAAATACAGTACATATGTCAACATGTTTACAGAACAACTTGTAAATTTTACATCCTAAAACTGTGGTCATTTAAAAAAACAAACAACATTTTAAAGTTGTAGATTATACCGTCCTTTACTGCTAATTTAACAGGATGATGCTGCTTTTATACTTATTATTTATGCAAAATTTACAAGCTGATTTTGCTTATTGTGCATTGAATACCAGTACATTACATTACATTACATTTATGTCATTTAGCAGACGCTTTTGTCCAAAGCGACTTACAATAAGTGCATTCAACCTGAAGGTAGAAAATTAACATTCAGTTATTATTTATCGTACACTGAATACCAGTAAAATGTACAAGTTGTTCTGTAAAGTTGTTTACATTTGTACTGTATTTTTAGCAGAATTATTCTGGTAACCACAGCTGACATTTTTTTTCCTGTAAAAGCAACAGAATTTTTTTTTTACAGTGTACTTACTTTGAAACATAACTTTATAGACAGTGGATCAATTTTCCATCCATTTTAAATGCACACTGCTATACACTGTAGGGCATTTCTCAGAAAGAAACAAATGGTCATTTTAGGGTGAAGTATTCTTTTATGTTAATGCACCAAAATCACCTCCAGGCACAGCAATTAAAAAAACAAAGACACCATTGACAAAGTACTTGAGGAGATAATTGTTTCAAACTACACACAGATGATTGGATAATTAGCGACATCCCCAGTTTCTGCTGCTACAATGTTTACTATTTCAGTGGTGAAGTGGTTTCTTGATCATTGAAGAGGGATGAGAGATCTTTCTCCAGGTGAGACTCAGCAGCGTTTGGCTTTGACAGGATCCCACAGGGGGGCTGATGTGGTCCACCACAACCCACAACACTAATGGTTCTCAAACCTGCAGGTCCTCCCACTTTGCAATTAAATTAGAACAGCGGAAATAAAGCAACATGAATCATTAAAGGTGTGGGTTTACCTCGGTAGGTTGGCTGGGATCACATACAGTCATGGAAAGAATTATTAGACCACCTTGTTTTCTTCGATTTCTTGTTCATTTTAATGCCTGGTACAACTGAAGGTACATTTGTTTGGACAAATATAATGATAACAACAAAAATAGCTCATAAGAGTTTAATTTAAGAGCTGATATCTAGACATTTTCCATGGTTTTCTTTCAGGGTTTTCTTGAGAATGATTTTGGTTATGACCAAGAAAACCATGGAAACTGACCAGATATCAGTTCTTAAATTAAACTCTTATGAGGTATTTTTGTTGTTATCATTATATTTGTCCAAACAAATGTACATTTAGTTGTGCCAGGCAGTAAAATGAACAAGAAATGAAAGAAAACAAGGGTCTTATATTTTCTCCATGACTGTATGAATATACTTGTGCATTCTTCCTCCCCATGGCAACATTCACTTTTGCAGGAATAGTTTTTTTTTACAAAAAAACCCCACATAAAATCCCACTTAAAACTCACAAAAACACACCAAAAAAAAACAAACAAAAAAAAAAAAACACATAAAACACAAAAAACACACATACAAACACACATAAAACATAAAAAAATTGACAAAAAACACACAAAAAACATTAAAGACAAAATATTGCATTAAAAATGCTGAATGCAAACTGCAAAATTTGAAAAACCTCTGCAAAAACTTACAATTGGTCGAGGTGTTTTTTTAACCTTTGCTGAAAAAGGGTTGATGCACAAAATTGGACTTGGAAACTTCTGAAAAAGCTGACAGCAGGGCTCCATGCTGCTTCGTTTTTACGTTGCAACGTCATGAAGAAGTGTTGCTCTGGTGCCTTCGTGGACTCCAGAGGGTTAAACTTCAGTGTGACTATAAAGCTGTTTGTTCTCCAGTCCTAAGGAGCAGTACTCCAACCGGCCACCAGGGGGAGAACACAAGCCACACAAACGTGACAGAGACTAATTTCTGTTGCTGATGATCTTTTTTGACAAGTGAAGCACAGAATGCCTTTCATCTTTTCAATTGGTTCCTCGCTTCTAAAAGTCTATTTCTACTTGATGAAAGTAATGACTTGAAGCAATGGCTGCTTCACATGTAGAGTGGCGTGGTCGTGGCTCAGCGGTTACACTTGTCATCTCACACCAACAAGGTTGTGGGTGTGAATCTCTGCTGTAGACTTCCTGTTTGGAGTTTCTTCCTCTGTGTGTGTATATGATTCCTCCCACAGTCCTAACAACATGCAGATGAGTTCAACTGGAATCTGTAAATTGCCCATATTCTTGTTTTTCTGTGATAGTCCACTAAATGCTTCAGCAGCCACTGACCCTGAACAGGTATGATTAAGTGGGGAATATAAAAAGGACAGATGTATGCCTGTTTAGAAAGCAGAAGCATCTGAACATTAAGTGTTAAGGCTGCCTCTCCTGCGATTTCTCCCTCCTTTGTCACTGCTTCTAGCCTCTTTATAATACCTGTCATTTCATCTTGCCTCAACAAAAATGAGCAGCACTTCAAAAATGCTCCTTTTCATTTTCCGAGGCAGGAGAAGTTGCAGGGAGTGAATGCGGTGCTTTCTGCCCGTCTGATTCAGACTTCAGATGACCTGCTTGAATAGCACATTAGCTGGATGCTATTTACCCAGTTTCAAAGGTTCAGTGTTGTATGTAGTCTGCAAAAATCCTTTTTGGGTCAATTTTCTGCAGATGAAAGCAATGCGTACAATGGTTTTATTACACTGTACAACCAACCAGGAGCAAGACAGCCGTCTGAAATCACTGCTGCGTATGGATTTCACACATGCGGCTCTGCAAAGTGCCTCAATTATTTGCTTTAGCAGAGATGTTAGGAAAAGCTTTAACATTTGATAGAAAATATGATTGATGAGTTTCATGAAAGACTTTTTTTCTGCATGATTTTTCTTCGAGCCGGTTTCCAAAATGCCATGATACTCCTGCGATGGTTTAAATTTTGGTTCATTCAAAAAAATATTGTTATTTCTGTTGGGGGAGAAGGTTTTTCAGTGATTTAATAAACCTGGAAACTTTGAATGGAAATGAGAACATCTTAAAGGGGTCAATGTAATGTTTAAAAAGATGCCTTAATGTTTTTAATGTTCTACTGTTTGGGAGAGTCAGTCACTATATCTTATTGAAAAATGTGTTGAACTTAACTTCTCTACGATTCAGTTTAGTTATGTTGTGTTAAAAAAAATCCAGCATCCAGCCGTGTCTTTAAAAAGTCACAAAAGACACAACTCTACATGGTGTAATTCACTTTATATAGGCCTTAAATGGTTTCTATCGGTCTTACTGAACAGAATTATGCAACTTTATCGACAAAAAAGTCTAAAAATGGTGATATAATTTTGCGAAAACATACTCTACCAAACAGTCTGTTCATCCTTTTTATGGTAAAGTTGCTGAAGCTAAAGAAATGTAATTAAAGTCGACTATTTTTTTAATAAAATATCAATACAAAATTGATAAATGTAATGTTATTCCATCACACACAGTCATGGAAAAAAATATTAAGACCATTGTTTTCTTAAATTTCTTGTTTATTTTAATGCCTGGTACAACTAAATGTCAATTGTTTGGACAAATATAATGATAACAACAATAATAGCTCACAAGAGTTAAATTTAAGAGCTGATATCTGGATATTTTTCCTTTGTTTGTTTGTTTTTCTTGATAATAAACAAAATCATTATCAAGAGAATGCTCCTTAAATTAAACTCTTATCAGCTGTTTTTGTTGTTATCATTATATTTGTCTAAACAAATGTATCTAATGTGTCTAATAATTCTTTCCGTGACTGGATATGTTGAAATAGATTTTTACTGTTTGAAAACATGCGTAACCAAGTGGTAGAATTGTCCTTCAGTGAAAAAAGTGATTATGATAATTTAATTGTACAGATAAGTTCATTGGTATCTGTTTAACCGACAGAATGATCTGTCTCTGTATTCGAATAGAAGATCAGCTGTGGATGTGTTTTATATTATATAAGTCATGTTAAATCAGGCAAATGTTGTTTTATCTAACCCAGGGGTCTCAAACTCAAATTACCTGGGGGCCGCTGGAGGCAGTATCAAAATGACCAAAAATATACACAAAATTACTATAAAAGGCACAAAATTACCAAAAAAATACACAAAATTACCAAACAAAGACCCCAAATTACCAAAAAAAGACACAAAATTACAAAAAAAAGACACAAAATTACCAAAAAAGACACAAAATTACAAAAAAAAAGTAATTAAAGGGACCTTCCACACACAACACGTAAAGTGCCATTCATATAAAACTCAAATTAAATTTTCATATCAAGGTGGAGACCACAAAATATCGTCACGAGGACCACAATTGGCCCGCAGGCCGCAAGTTTGAGACCCCTGATCTAACCTGATAGTCATTGGTGATGTCATATTTGTGCCTTCAAAGTATCAAGTGATTGAATATTAGCATATGATTAATTATTAAACATATTTCCATATCCATGTACTACGTTTGATCATTTCAAGAAACATAATGACTGACAAGTCAATCCAAGATTCCCCCTCCAATAATAAATAACAAGTGAGTTCGAGTAGAAGAAATCTGTTTCCAGCGTATATTTTTCCTAATTATGTTTTCAGACACAACACCATGAAGATTCACTGCTGTTAATTATATATATTTAATGGTCTTTCTTTTAATATTTGAGGAAAAAAACATCAATATGATATTTTCGACCATTACTAAGATGTTTTCTGCATCATAGATATTTTATTAAAGGGTTTAGAACAGAGATAACTTTTGAAATCTTGAAATCGTCTTTGAAGTGCAACTTTAATCTCCCTGCTCCAATATGATTTCAACATGCATGTTATTTCCAAAGCATAAAATAGACCTCAACATGCAGTTAAATATTAAAACTGCTGCATACACGTCAGATATAAATCCAAAAGGAGGACATTCAAGCAATCAATTTCTATGCATATGGTTATTGTGTGCGTTTTATCCAAGCTTTGTGTGTGTGCCTGTGAGTTCAAAGAGACAAGGTATGAAGAGAACTGAGGCAAGCAGGTTCATGATGAACTCTGTGCAACCTCCCAGCTCTTTGCAAGTCGGTTCTATAGAGCAGCTCCCACCCATTGATATCAGCACTTCATGTCTTAAATAATTCAGCAGAAAATCAGGGTGCTACCTGATTCTCTGCAGATACTGTACTCCTGGCTTTTGATTATGACGAAGAGCAAAATAACACATCCGACAGGTAAAGGTTATGCTTTGTTTCTCCTTCAATGCAGCAATGAAATTATTTGTTAAAACAAGTTCTCTGTGTTTTATTGATACGGCGACCTTGCAGCTGCACTGCAGAAACCTACAGGAATAAAAATAAATCGCATGACGTTAAGCTCCTCATTCATATCAGATGTATTTTTAAGCTAATGATGTGTTTTAATGTAATGCATGTTGGAAAAGGCTCAAAGGCATCTGAGACGGAGCTGCTGAGAAATGTTTCACACTATGATCAGCTTTGGGCTTTTTGCTTGTAATGGATAATATTAGCATCATTTTTGGAAGAGTGCATGCAAAATGAGAGACTGTAGCGTAATGAACAGAGTCTTCTCTGCACGGCATCACAGCGTCAGTCTATTGTGAAGTTCTGGGAAAAAAATGGGTAACCCCCCCCCACCGTCTCCGCCCTGCTATGAGCATGTTTTAAAGACTGTTTCTTCCCTCCTACAACATGCTTTAGAGATCTAGTGTCTCCTGGGATGAAACTGATCTTTCATGGACATGAAACAAGAGATGTGGAGAAATATCAAACAGCATATCTGAATCTGAAAGCCAAGAGATGAGGAAATCATCGGCTTTGTGAGCCAAATGTGAACATGAACGTGTGCCTAATGGACTACAAGTGACACCACTGCTTCGGAGCAGACGCTTGTTTTCTTGCATGGAGATACCAGCAGAAGCAGTTAACTCTTTGATGCACAACATATAAACACCTTCTAATGCACAACGTGGGTCAAAAAATGACCCACATTCATTTCCCATGTTGTTTCATGCTGGCTGTGTGTTTGAATATAATGAATATAATATATTTTTATGTTACAACAGATCATTATATCCATTTTTCCTTTCATACTTTATGAAGAAAAATTGTTTTGGTTTTATTACATCAAGTTTACACACATGGGTCAAAAATGACCTTGTGCATTAGAAGCGTAGTGATACAAAAAGGGTTTTTATTCAAAAAGTAAGAAAAGAAAAGAAAATATTTGGATGCATCATCATCAAAAAACAAGTTATTTGAGGAAAACCTGCAAGACTGAATGATGAAAATAATTAATTGCAAAGATAAAGAATATAAATAGACCCATGTTGTGCATCAAATGGTTATTTTTGTTGGGGGAGAAGGTATTCAGTGATTTAATAAACCTGGAAACTTTAAATGGAAATGAGAACATCTTAAAGGGGTAAAATGTAATAAAAAGATGCCTTAACGTTTGAATGTTCTTCTGTTTGGAAGAGCACATTTTCAGTCACTATATCTTATTGATGTGTTGTAAAATGTGTTGAACTTAACTTCTCTAGGATTCAGTTTAGCTATGCTGTGTTAAAAAATATCCAGAATATGTAGGTCAGACACGGCTCTGCGTGGTGTATTTCAGTTTATAAAGGCCTTAAATGGTTTCTATGGGTCTAACTGAACAGAATTATGTAACTTTATGAACAAAAAAGTCTAATAAGAGTCAAATAATTTTGTAAAAACATACTCTACCAAATGGTCTGTTTGTCCTTTTAATGGTAAAGTTGCTGAAGCTAAACAAATATATTTAAAGTCTCCATCATATGCAATCATGGAAACAATTATTAGACGATTGTTTTCTTCAACTTCTTGTTTATTTTTTTGCCTGGTACAACTAAAGGTACATTTATTTGGACAAATATAATGATAACAGCAAAATATATCTGGATACCTTTCCATGTTTTTCTTGATAATAACCAAAATCATTATCAAGGGAACGCTCTTAATTTAAACTCTTATGAGCTATTTTTGTTGTTATTGTCGTATTTGTCAAAACAAATGTACCTTTAGTTGTACCAGGCATTAAAATAAACCGCTTTGGAGCAGACGCTTGTTTTCTTGCATGGAGATACCGGCAGAAGCAGTTAAACAAACAAGCTGACAAACTGTCCTGTGTGTCGTTTTCCCCTATTGTTGGATGTATGGATGGTCTGTGAAATGCCACATTTTGAAAGAAAAAAGCTGGCATATAACTGTGTGCAGGAAAGAGCAAATAGATTCTCAGAATCACATAATGGTGTCTGGAAGGAAAATGGTGCAACAGAGAAAAGTGCTCATTGAGAACAAAGTATATAGCAGTGCAGCAGCAGGTTAAAATCAAAATAGGGTTCGACTTCCTGTTTACTCCGTATCTATTCTGTTACCAAGAATGATAAGAAGAAGCTGTTCCTATTTTCCCAGCTTGCAATTACTATTATCTCTGCACTGCAAAAAAGGTGTGTCTAAAAACAAGATAAAAACATTAAATATGAGGGAAATGATCTTGCTGCATGGACAGATAATTTCACTTGACAATATTTCTTAAATTAAGATTGTTAAATCTAGAAATAAGCATCTTGTACATTGAAAATAAGAAATTAACTTTTAAAACAAGATACATTAAAGCTGCAAGCAGCGATGAACTGGCCCAAGCAGAGTGCACTGCAAATGATTTGTTTCTTACCAAGATAAAAAAAAAAACTTAAGATTTAGAAGTTTAAGATAATTTATCTTGTTTTAAGAGTTTCTTCTTTTTAAAATAATTTTGTGTCTTTTTAAATAATTTTGTTTCTTTTCAAAAGTTTTAAAAGTCTTTTTTGGTAAAAGACTTTTTTTGGTCATTTTGTTTCTTTTTTGGTCATTTTGTGTCTTTTTAAAGTAATTTAGTTTTTCTTCTGTCATTTTGTGTCTTTTTATGGTCATTTTGTGTCTTTTTTTTAAGTAATTTTATGTCTTTTTTTGGTCATTTTGTGTCTTTTTTATGGTAATTTTGTGTCTTTTTTTAGTAATTTTATGTCTTTTTTTGGTCATTTTGTGTCTTTTTTGGTCATTTTGTGTCTTTTTAAAGTAATTTAGTTTTTCTTCTGTCATTTTGTGTCTTTTTATGGTCATTTTGTGTCTTTTTTTAGTAATTTTATGTCTTTTTTTGGTCATTTTGTGTCTTTTTATGGTCATTTTGTGTCTTTTTTTTTGTAATTTTATGTCTTTTTTTGGTCATTTTGTGTCTTTTTTAAGTAATTAAGTGTTTTTTCAGTCATTTTGTGTCTTTTTTGGGTCATTTTGTGTCTTTTTTGGTCATTTTGTGTCTCTTAAGTCATTTAGGTTTTTTTCTGTCATTGTGTGTCTTTTTTTGGTCATTTTGATACTGCCTCCAGCGCCCCCTGGTAATTTGAGTTTGAGACCCCTGCTTTAGATGATGTATGAACAAACCTCTCTGAAAAAAATCCATCAGAATATAGATAGGAATGAAACTGGAAAGTTTGGTGTATGTACAGTAAGTGCTACTGAAGTGGAGATTTGAGAAACACAATCATTTTGAGAAAACAGCCTTTAAAGATATGTATTGGAAAATTTCATACATTTTGCAAGTCACTACAGTTGAATAGGGTAAAAAAATGTAACTAATAAATATCACAATGAAACGTCCCCAGGTGATTACTTACGTTAAGACAATTATGTTTTTCTATTACAAGTTTTCTGTAATTTTATGTTTAAAAACTGCAAATGAGACACACTAATGTTAACTTTTAGGGAATTTTGGAGAAATCTACAGACGCAAAGAGACAAAGTCTAGTAAAATTAACACCTACATGTGTATTTTGGATGTTTTCTTTCCTTTTGTTTGAAAGAAGACATGTTATGGAGGCAAAATAGGCCAAAATCTCAAAATTGTCCAGTGCATGAAAGATGGTCTTACACCTGTAGTGTTAACATGCAAAGATTTTTTTTTTTTCATAGATTTCTCAAGAACTACTGCACAAAATGAAATGCAAAAGATCCAATTGGTCACAAATTATCATTACTTTGATGCAGATCCTTTTAAAAACAAAGGTTTTCTATTGTTAGAAAAAGTTAGAGGAAGTTCTCTGTACAGTTATTTTCATTTCATTGTTATGTAACACAGACAGATGTTCAGGTGAAAAGTTTACGGTGAAAGTAATTTAAGCTCAAGGGTCCTCTTATGAGTTCTCAACACAGTCTTTATTCATGGAACAGAGCTGGCTGAGGTGTCACCTGAGATGTAGCTGAAGGCTCTGAATAATAATAGAAGTAAGGCGACCTTTGAGCTTAGATTACCTTCACCCTATATCGCTTCCAAAGATCAGGAACGAACATGTCAGCAAATATTCTTTACCCCCCCCCAAATATCCAAAATAACAATTTCCCAACCAATTCTGCAAATCAAACAACTTCGACTTTTATTCAATCCATGTAAGGACATCAGAGATGCATTTTGAAACAAACAAGAACATGGTATTAATCCAGTGCAGTTAAGATAACACTTATTTTTAACTGTCAGCTGGTTCGTAAATCTTTTACCTCCGTGTCAGATAAGGTCTGGAGTGACTCCTCACACCGTAGTGACTCTCATCACCAGCTCTCGTGTGCTATTGCTGGGTGGGCTGCGGGCCTCCGGCTGCCTGAGGTGGCTGAGGATGTGGAGGATGTTGTAGGGACAGTGTTGGTCTGGCACCGTGCTGCCGGTGTTGGGGTCCACATGTGTTCCAAGTCCTCCCGCGGGCGTCACTGCGGTCGTGGAGGTGGAGCCGTCGGCCGCGGAGGCTACCACCATCAGTGAGGAGGTGGAGGTGGACACTCCCACCCCAGTCTGATAGCCCGGGCTGAGCTGAGACACAGTCCTGGCCACAGTGGCGGCCTTCAGGTCCTCGCTGTCCAAAGACTTATCATAGTTCAGCACCTTCCACTGCTGGTTCACGGCCTGCCAGCGGTGGAAGATTCGAAACACCGAAGGTCCCTCGTGGACAATTAGTGCTGTGGAGATCAGAGCATCAATTAGACCAGTAGTTCTCAAACTTTTTGAGTCAAGACTCCCAATTTAACATGCATGTTGTCCCCCCCCCACACTCACACGCACAGTTCAGATCATACAAACTCAGTTGATATGATGAATTTTGGACAAATAATGAAGCAGACAACAACTAAAACATCTCTCTGTCTGTACATTTATATATTTTTTTATATTTTATTGTTACTTTTAATCTAAGTCCTTTGCTATAAGTTTAAAGGTCCATTCTGACCTCCTGACTTGCTACTTTGGGATTTGTCAGAAAAGACATAAAATTACCCAAAAAAGAATCAAATTGATCACAAAATGATATTTTAAAAAAAAGACACAAAATCACCAAAAAATTACATAAAATTAAGCAAAAAAGGACTCAAATTGAAATGGCAAAAAAGAGACACAAAATGACCTAAAAAATACACAAAATGACTAAAAAAAGACACAAAATGACCAAAAAAAGGAAACAAAATGACCAAAAAAGACACAAATTGACCACAAAATGATCAAAGAAAGACACGAAATGACCAAAAAAGACACAAAATGACCAAAAAAAAGACACATAATGACCAGAAAAGACAAAAAAAGGACACAAAATGACCAAAAAGAGGACACAAAATGACCAAAAAATGACACAAAATGACCAAAAAAAGACATTAAATGACCAAAAAGACTAAAACACATTAACACATGAACACTTTAACACAGTGGAGACAGAGCTGACTCCCATAATGATTTGGCGACCCCCAGAAATCATCTCGCGACCCCAATTGGGGTCGGGACCCCAAGGTTGAGAATAGCTGAATTAGACAATGTCACTGTGTGGCAGCAGTCTTTAATGACACCATGGAATGATATATCTCTCTGCAGTGGTACATTCACTGTGTTAAAGCCTGCAGGAAGTATTAGCTGTGGGAGTAGCAGAACAAAACAACTCATCTTAAAGTATCGCACCATGAGATATGATCTTTATTTCTTAGAAAAATTGTAGACATGGCACAACTTATGACACAGCAGTACTCACCACTTTTGGATTTAGGTTAGCAAAAATGATGCATCTGTTCTCTGGGGTTGTTCGATAACATCTTATCACGGTTTAAAATTGCTTATTGATTCATGTTCATTGAACTCAGTATCTGGAAAATTGAAATCAATCTGTAACAAGAGATGCTTGGACCCCAAGACTTTACTGCATTTCTTTTTTCATTTTAGAGTTTACACAGAGGGAAATACTATATGAATGGGATGGTTTCTTTACCTAAGCAGCAACCTGAAAGGTAAAGCCAATGCAGAAGTACCTTAAACCTGCATTATTTGTAACGGCCAGCAGGGGGTGACTGACTGAAGTCTGAATGTATAGAAGTCTATGAAAAAATGACCCTACTTCTCACTTAATGTATGACTTCAGTAACCATTTTGCTCATGTGTTTTTGTTCTTAATCCCTAGTTTTAAATCTTCTTCAATACAGCATGATGTTCTTTTTGTAAATTAAGGTCCCATTTAGAGTAAAATGGATGGAATAGCAGAGCATGCTTCAGGATGTAGCTACCTTTTGATTGACAAGTCATATCAGGATAGAATCATACAACTGTGTATTCATGGCACTGGACATTGAAATAGCCATGAAGTTGTTTTTGAGTGTTTTCTCAGTTTATGTAACATTTTAGTCACCGAAATTGATTTGTCCAGCATTTAGTTGCACTTAAAAACCTTTAGTGCAGCTACATTTCAGTAACTACGTTTTGTTCTAAGTCTGTTTTGTTGCTAGCTAAAATTAGCATCCCAATTAATATAACAGTTAATGTGAATTATGGATGCACCTTGCTAACCAAGCTTGGTAGCTAGTGCTAGCATTAGCTGATAACTTTGCGTCTGCTATGCTAACCATTAGCATATTTGCCCTGCCAGACTGGTAACCTGTTTAACCTTCTTGTTTAATGGTCACTTCTGACAGCTAAAAAAACACACTGAAAAAAAATTGGAGTGAGATTTACTTAAAAAAAGCTAGCCAAGGTTTTCCATACAGAAAGTGTTTGTAATCTTTACTCAGGCTGTTTCTTAGTAATATTTTTTTAATAGAATCACTTAAAAAAAAAGAAGAAAATACACGAGTAAATTGCAGATTCACTGATGTCCCTCAATTACATTTTACTTGGAAATGTCAACTAATTAAGCCAATGAACTGGTTTAGTGAATATTACTTGGAATGAATGATTCAATTTACATACAAAACTGAGGACACATAATAACAAACAATCACTAAGTAATGCACTACATGATAAACTGCTATTTTAAAGTAAAAGCATTAAATTCATATTTCTTTGTAGAATTTATATACATAGATGATTGAAATAATAATTACAGGGTCAAAAATTTTTTTTTTCAATGCCAAATTCAAGCCTTAAAAATAGTCCAGAATACATTTGGGGATGTTACGATGGCTACGTCCATTTCTTTTATACAGTCTACGGCTCAACCTGAGCTATCCATCATACCAGTACAGCCAGTATACAAAAACGATATCCTCATACAACTAACAGCTTTTAATTGGCGACATCTTTTATATCCGTAATGGTACAGTAGAGCTGATGTGTGTTAGATTCTGTCTCTGCTGCAGCAGTCTGCTAAAAATGGACACTTAATAATTCCCAACCCCTTCAGTATTTACAGAGACTATTGATACAATCCTGTCTCTTCTCTACAGCTCTGTCTCTCTCCCACTCCAACTTCGTGGATAAGTGAAAGTCAGGTCTTTGTGTCTGCCAGGTGACAAGTTAATCTCTGTAAAGTGCAGAGTTAATGACTGCACAGTCAATCCTCGCCACCAAACCGGAGACAATCAATCTCCTCTTCCTCTTATCCTGCTGTCTGGTGCAGTGGCAGTTAGAGTTTTCTTAATGTGAGATGCCATCACACAGTCATCCAAAACACACGGGGCCCCCAGGCTCCAGAGGAAGACAGCAGGCTTCAAGGGGATACTATAAGTTTGAATTTGGACACCCACACAAATCCAGAACAGGGTTAAAAATCTTTCCATGCAACTTTTTTTCACCTGTTGTGTTATATCAGTGCACGTCAGTTTATTATAGAGTGAAATACATCGTATAATGTGCCATGAAAACCATGTTAGTTGTAGCAAAAACAGGTTAGTTTATGTTTAATTAATCAAGTAAGCTTTGACTTGAACATTTCATCATCTTTGATACAGAAAAAGCAATAAAGTGAATAGATTCTACTCACTTATATTGATATGTAGTAGTATGTGGTATAGGTTTGTTGTACTGATAGTCAATAGGGCTGCACAGTTAATCAGAATTTTTTAAAACTGCAATACTGACTAGTACTTATACTGACCGGGCACAGTAATGTGCTGCCCACTGCTCCTTGCATGGTGTGTTCACTTGTGTGTAAAAAAGGATGGGTTAAATGCAAAGGTTGAATTTCCCCATTGTGGGATTAACAAAGTAATCTTCTTTTTTTTCTTCTTCTTCTTCTTCTTCTTCTCATGCAAAATCCAAATTGCAGGATATTTGTTAGAGAAAATTAGTTAAATATGTGTCAAAAGACTATTTTGAATTAAGTATCATGGTGCTGCAGAGATGTACGGCCCTACAACGATTATTCTACAAAAGAAGAAAGAAGAAAATCTTTGTTTGGTACAGCTCCTCGCAAAAATCCAACCAGGATCATTTTTATTTTATTGTTCAAAGAAAATGAGCATAATGATGCAAAATGATCATTCCATCCAAACTTGTGAGTCATATTGTAAGTGCAATGTGAGTCAGAATAATAGCAATTTGATATTTTTATCCAAATCATGCAGCCCTAATAGTGTAAACCGTTCATGCCATTGCCAGAAGGTATAATTATTGACTCTTATGCTCATTATGTCTGCTTTCTTGTTGAATGCATAATGTACCAGACAGAACACACTCATCATTCTCAGTCTAAAAATGCACACAATTATTCCAAGAGGAATTATGAGGATCAAATTATATTAAACAAGGAATATGCCAATGTGAAATTTTAGAAACTCACCGATGCAGACGATATCCATAAAGCCGTACATGCCGTAGCAGATCTGGAAAAGCAGATCTTGTCGCTGCCAGCGGGCTGACGGGCTGAAAGACGACCACACCAGCCAGGAGATACTGGCCATCAGGAACAGGGAGCCCAAGATGGCTGCTGCTATCTGCACTTTCTCTATCACTGTCAAGGAGATGGCCTGCCACTGCAGGAAGACACACACAGCACAGCTTAGTATTTCATTCTCATTTCTCTCTTAACGCTATTGAGCACCTGGAAAACACTGGGGGGAAAACAGGAATAGGTGCATTAAGAGTAAGTACCAAAAAGACAAAGGTAGAATCAATGTGTACAATCACTGATTAAAAAGCATTAATTAAAACATTCACATTATAAGTTAATCAGGCTGACAATCAAAAAACTATTTCTGCAAAAGGGAATGTTGCCATGAGGAGGAAGAACGCATATGTATGTTCATACAGTCAGGGAAAAAAAATATTAGACTCTTGTTTTCTTTCATTTCTTGTTCATTTTAATGCCTGGTACAACTAGTGGTACATTTGTTTGGACAAATGTAATCATAACAACACAAATAGCTCATAAGAGTTTAATTTAAGAGCTGAGATTTGGCCAGTTTCCATGGTTTTCTTGATAATAACCAAAATGATATTTAAAAAAAAACATGGAAAATGTCCAGATATCGGCTCTTAAATTAAACTCTTATTTTTGTTGTTATTATTATATTGGTCCAAACAAATGTACCACTAGTTGTACCAGGCATTAAAATGAACAAGAAATGAAAGAAAACAAGAGTCTAATATTTTTTTCCATGACTGTATGAACATACATGTGCATTCTTCCTCCCCATGGCAACATTCCCTTTTGCAGGAATAGTTTTTTGATTGTCAGCCTGATTAACTTATAATGTGAATGTTTTAATTAATGCTTTTTAATCAGTGATTGTACGCATTGATTCTACCTTTGTCTTTTTGGTACTTACTCTTAATGCACCTGTTCCTGTGCCTTTAGTTGTACCAGGCATTAGAATGAACAAGAAATGGAGGAAGGGTGGTCTTATAATTTTTCCATGACTGTTTATATGACATGTTTTACATGTCATATAAACAACTTTTATCTGTTATTATTTGCAAATTATGATTTGTGCACACACAAAAAACTTGCTACAACAAAAAAAATAAAATAAAATGAAAAAGCTGACTTTCACACATCAATGCGGCCTGGAAAACCTCTAAAAAAATCTATTTCTTTTTCACAAATTCCCAAATCATTTCACCAAAGTTAAAAACTTAGAGAAAAGCTGCTTCTGCAGTCTTTCAGTTCTACACATCAGAAGAAAAAATGCCTTGTTTAATTCAAAAACTTTAATTTTTAGTTGAATTCCTCGGTTGATGATCAAAGCCTAACTAGAGCTGCAGTCAAGACAGTGTGATTCTTGAAAATGGTGTTTTGTCCCAAATATGCATCCAAAAATGCATCCAAATGAGTCCCAGAAGGGCCCGGGGCGATCTACCCCTTTATTTCCATAAAGCCAAACAATATTATTCTTATAACACAACAGACATTTTCATACTCAGTGTTTTGAGTTTTTAACCAGACTCCAATTTCCAAGAAACATACAATAACTTGGCCATGATCGGCAACTTGTAAATATTTCCACACAGTGATAAAATGCTGGCAGCTCTTGTGCTTTTTAAACGTCCACAGTGGTGCCCTCCACACCTACAGCTCACCTGTAGTGGGTTCTTGGTGCTGATGGCAATGACCTGATATTTGTAGTAGCAGAGCTCACAGGCCCAGGAGCCTCTCTCGCTGATCCATTTGATGAGGCAGGGATGGTGGGTGCAGCGCACTGACCCGCTGCACCGACATGGGCTCAGGAGCTCCCCCTGTGGGAGAGAGCCAATCAATACCAGCAACCAGGGCAAGAGATTTCCATAATTCAGTTCATTGCGATGCATGCATGTGTTCCATGTTTCTACTTTCAGTGGATATCTTGAGCGGACAATCTGTGCTGCTGCTGCTGCTGAAACATGAACTATGTGTGCAGCTCTGGGATTTAAACGAAGGGGGAAAAAAAAGTCCTGCACTGATGGTATGATTTTACTGTAGAAGCACACAGAATGTAATGAAAGGCTGCAGACAACAAAAAGAAAATGGAACATTTCTGCTTCATTATTCTGGACTTGACCTTCAGAATGGCCTAAGTAATGATTTTGTCATTCAGAAGAATACTTCCATAAAGCAATCAATGAGCAGCTGATAAATCCTTTGTTTTCTTATTGTATTTACTCCCTGCAGATAACCCTTTTCAGTACATGCACAGTACACTATACATACATTTATGTTGTTTTTTCAGTTCTTTGGCTTATTGGCTTATGGATTTTCAAGAAGCTCTGCATGCACGCACGCATGCACACGCACGCACACACACACACACACACACACACACACACACACACACACACACACACACACACACATAAACACACTCACAGAGAGTACACAGCACTGCACAGTTATATTATAGCAGAACACCAGTTCAGGTGTGAAATGAAAGCTTTGCCTCGCACCAAGTTGACAGGCAAAATGCTTGATTACTAGTACAGTTGAAAGTGGAGGATTAGCCTCTGACACTTTTATCAAAGGGCAAACCCTGACAAAGCTGCAAAATACTGCTCCAAATGTACACTGTCACTGCAGCTTGTAAAGTGAATGTACGTAGCTGTCACATATACATTAATATTCTTTTGTAGTTATAAATATGGTAACTTCAGACCAAACACAAATAAAAAAAAGAAAACAAATTTTCTCTTTTAATCTTCCTTCCTACACTTTTTTGCTCTCACTGCCTTCCTCCTCTGCCTGCACCTGATCTTTATTAAAAGGAAAATTTTAAATCTTGTATCTGGGTGTCTTGCTCTTATCAACTATTCATGAGTGCATTTTAAGCAACATCCAATTGGTACAGTTAGTATGAAAGATATGGTAACTTGTCATAGTGAAATGACATTTCTGAGCTGAGTCAGTAAGTCAGTCAGCCAGGCTGGATGTTAGTATAATTGAGGGCGTTTCAAGTGTCCTCCGTCAGCCTGGTGTCAGGTACATCTGACTGATTTCACCAAAGGAAGATTAACTATGCTTGTATAAAGGAGTTAACCTCTGGGCTGCAGTAGCCTTGATCTTTAAAAGGTTGGATGAAAAAAAGACAGACCTTCACTTCAGCGCCTCAAAAGTTGTTGGAGTGAAGATCTATTTTTGAAAAGCATTTGAGCAGGGCAGTGCCGTCAATTTACTCCTGAAGAGGTGCTCAGTGTCGGCTTGTGAACTCTTGAACCATGTAAATATTTAGAGAAGCGTTACTGAAAAGGAGCATATCGGAGCTGTCGGGTGTAAGAGCCGAGCCTCATCTTTAACCTGACCGATGTGTTTTCAGCTTATCCAGTTTGGTTAAACAGGTGTTCATAAAAAAATCAAAGTATTAGACTCTGAAACCCATCAGCTAAAGTGATAATACGAAACTCATTAGATTTGGCATCATAAGGTTTTTCACTTAACAGCAATATGTGCAGAGCCAAACCAGCCGTATTCAACCTGGGGAACAAATGAGAATTTAAAATCTCTCACCACGGGCCCCAAGCTCATTAAAATACATTCCTAGTTTTGTCATATTGGATATAGATTATGAGCCAGAAGATGTAGGCCTGCAACCCTCTTTTGGTCCTGACCTGCTGTTAAAGGAACTTGGATCTATTTAATTCAAAGCAGGACCTTCTTGTATAGAAGTTCTAATCTTAATGGGACTGAACAAAAAGGCTGTAGTGAATGAAAAAATAAATTAGCCGACCCCCCTCTGCTGCAAGAAAGCTCCCCGCCTCCCTAAGCTGGGGCATTCAGTTTCTAAGCCAAGGTATTGTTAATTCAATATTAAATATCCCGTCCCCGTCCACCATGAGCGTGGCATTGAGATTGTGGGAAGAAATGCAAAACATAGTGAGTTTCCAAATGATTTCTCCACAGCATGGTTGTGCTGACATCTCAGACAGACGGAGCAACGCCCTGGTTGAAGAGAAGGGAGGGAGAATCAGGGAGTTAGAGGAGAAAAGGCCCATCTACAGATGGTCAGGGTGGGAGTGTATTGGCAGGAGCACCAGAACACTTCTGCCGTGTCCAGTGGGACTCAGACCGCTCACTGTGACTGGCCTGATTGCAGCCAAGAGCTGAAACCTAGATCACTCCAGTACAACTGAGGCTGGAGAGAGAGCAAGAGAGACTGATAACAAATGTGGCATTACAGCCCACGCATACAGAAAGTGATAACTAAATGTCCTTTTGTTGATCAAACAGCAATGATCATTCAAAAAAAACCAACACACACAATAGAACAATGCATTAAAAAAGATGATAAGTCTGATGGCTTTGGCCGTGTTATTCAATTTCTCTGAACTGCATCACCCTAAAAACACCTCAGTGCACCTCATTTTCTCCTTATAAAATTGGATCCACTCTGAATGTATATAACGACATGAAACTAAATTAGAGATGGCTATTCGCATTTCTTAAGGGTGTAGAATCAATGCAAGTGAACTCCATTAACTCTACGTGAAGGGAAATTGTTGTATAGGAAACTATCTCCCACAGAAACTGAATGAAAGTGATTTTTACAATAGCCAATGACATTCAGGCCACACACATTTCTTTAATAAGTGCCTGCAGCACTGCAGTCATCTGAAAAACAGCTTCATGTGTGTTTTTGAAGCTGATTTAACAAGTTAGATCACTGAAAAAATGAAATTGAAGGCCATATAATTTTGCATTTATTTACCTGTAATGACTGCTCATAAAACATATGCTGGGGGACGTTCCACTCATTGCTTATTTTATGAGAACCATTAAGCCCACAGTGACAGCTAATGGCCCTTTAAAACTAATTGAATAAAAGACCAACCATGGTTTATAATTTAGGTTTATGAATTCACAGCTCCTGTTTATAGACTTCTGCAAGGCCAGAAAATGTCAGGTGCTTGCTTGTTTATAACCCATTCCCAATAAATGGCAGAGGAGCCGTCCTATGTACATGTGATGGAGTAGGGAGAGCGTAATGCCTGGGCTCTGTGGGACCATATAGAAAGAATGATGCTAACTTGACCCCTCGAGGCTTCTCATTGTGTCCCAGACAAACACACTGCGCGAGTGCATTATCTGTGTTATGATTTAGGAGGGAAAGCTGACATTTTTTTCTAAGCAGCAGGGACTCACATATTCTCAACATGCAGCTCAACTGAGGACAGGACAGTAGTGGCATCGGCCCCAAAGGGCATTTCGATGTAATAGTGCATGACAGTTCAGGAAAGGATCCCTCACACGCGAATATATTTCATTACCTTTTCTTTGAATATTACTTTTTAAATATCCTTTTTACAAGGTTGTGCTCCACACGACTATTTCCTGAAAATGATCTTAAGATATTGCAGAGAAATTGCTTATTTTTTCAGGGACAAGGTCAAGATCAAGTCTGAAAGCACAAGCTTGAATAAAGCAATTGTTCCATTTAAGCAAGACAGAGGCCCCTGCATACCTTTAGTTAAATAGAACCAAGAATGGATTAAAATATGTCTATGGCTAGTCTCATTTATATATATAAAAGCATAATATAATAAGGTGAGCTATTGAGGTAAAAAATGGATGGATGTGTGACATTGGCCCAGCTGTTCTTTAAACTGTGCATTGTGTGAGTGTGTCTGGGAATGTTTTTAGCAGAAGTAGTCTGACTTAAAGCATTAGTCAAGTTTTTAACAATGTACAAAGCTTTTATCTCCATATAAAAACTGAAAGTATTGTGGACTCTGCAAATATACCTTGGCCCTGAAGATCTAAAGTCAGTGTTTGGTGCTATCAAGTGGGTGTTTTCCAAAGTTATAGTCTTTTGATTTCAATGCTAAAAAGATCTCTGCTTGACTTGGGCTAAAGACTTCTGAATAGGGCATCACAATTCTCCAAATCCGTGATTCAATTAGACATTATAAGGTCATGAATCAATTTAATTTCCAATTTCACCTTTTTATTCATCACTGAGGGCTATTCCATTATTATACTATTAATAGATGGCAGTCGTGATCTGTAAAGATCAACAAGTCATTGCTTTTATGCCCTTGCAACTGTCAAACATTTTCAAATACTTCCCTAAAAAGATGGTGCAAAGTGTGATATGGCTAAATGGCAAAATCGTGACACCTCTCTTGCTGAAGACATAGCTTTATGGCAAGTATGGAGAAGAGAAACGACACCATCATGCATGTATTGCATAAAGTATTCTATTAGGACAGATTTGGACAGAAAGATGTGAATCCATCCTAAAAACATCAGGACTTTGGCTGTGAATCACAAAGGGCACTTCAAAGAAAATGGCACCAAAAACACTGACAGAAATTCGATTACACAGACTTATTACATCGTTTGGTGTCGTATTAAATCAGAGTACAATCATTTTTCAATGGTTGCCTCTGTCACACACTCAAGGCCCTTTTCTAGTTGGATACTTGAGGAAAGCAATGTCTCTCGCTCCCTTCTTTACTCTGTCTTGAGTATCTCAGCCTTGGGGATGGAAGTGTTTTGGAGGTGGATTGTCAGATCAGATAGTGGCTGCCTCGGTCTATGTGACATCCTGGAGGCTAAGGGAGAACAGAGGATAACTAATGTTCCCACTGCCTGTATCACACAGTGACACACAGTCAGTCCACTCATCTCTCTTTTCAAACTGAGCCTCACTCCTCCTTGTACCCATTTACACCTCAGCAGATCCATATCTGGACTTCATCCAAACCAGCAGCAGAGATGACAGGAAAGGGAAGGCCGGTGATAGATAAGAACTTGCATAATGATAAGACGGCATAAAATCAAATGCTATTGACTAGCTGCAATGTCTCAAGGAAGCATCGATGAGATGAGTTGGAAGAGGCCATGGGAAACACTGCAAATTTTCGAAAGGCGGTACTTTGTATGCACTGCAGAGTGTGCTGACTATCTGGAGTTTTGGAAGAAGAAAAAAAAAACAAGGCCTTGTCTTCCAATCTCACAACTGGACCTCTTGTCAGTAATAATTACAAAGTCTGTGCTCAGAGGTGGAATGATGCACAGAATTGCTGTTGGAGTAATTAGTTGTTGAAACAAAGAGAGATTATAGACCATACACAGTGCATTGACCATGAAATGATACAGTAAATCTTCTGCCTGGGTAAAGGAAAAGCCACCATGAGTACAGGCTGCTATATAAAAAAGATAAAAAGTTATGTTCTACACCAGTTATCTTGCTTCACACTTTTTGTAACCTCCCTTCCTCCATTACCAATCGGCGAGGTGTGACATATTCGTCAATGTGGTCTCAAAGGCTCTGTCAAACAGTGTAACTAATGTGTCTGCAAATTGCTAAGTGCTTGCTGCTCTGATATAATTTAATATTATTTATTATGACACACCTTAGCCATCTTCTTTCAGATTTTCCCTCTCCTGATTGATGCAGTTTGACATTATCATCAATATAGCCCCAAAGACGGAGGCATGCAGTGTGAAGGCTCTTCCCTCCTGTTCTCTGCACATTATTATTCTTTTTTTTTTCTCCCCGTTTTCAGGTGGTGCGTGTGAGCAGCAGAGTGAGAGGTATTATTTGATTTTTTCATGCATGTAATGCTTCGATATGAATTCACACTGTTTGTCTATAATGAGTTGTTACTGCATCTCTGTGTATCCTCCACACTTGTCAACCATGGACGAGGTCTTTCATTATCCTCCCGCTGCTAGCTATAGCTGTCTTTTCAAGCCACGCAAAGGGATGAGTGCAGGATGCAGTGGCATCCCTGCTCAGAGGGCTCTCCAGCTGTGTTGATGCCCTATTAAGACACTGGGAGTGGGTTTTATCACTGGAAAAGAAGTGCATCCTCATGTTATAGAAAGCCTGTATGTAACAGAGGCTCTACCAAGAATCTGGATTTCTGGATCTAAATGTCAATGTTCCCATCTTCTGCTCTGGTCTACAGTCAACATATGCTCCTTAGAGAGGGAGTAGTTGGGAGATTTCATTCCAGCTAAATATTACACCAACACATTTGAATAAGATTTCAGAGAGAAGGTGTGTGGGAGTAATTAATTCATGGATCAGATGGACACTTCCTACCTGACATTAATATCTTATTTTAGCATTTATGGGAAGAAATAAAAATCATTGACTTACGTGTTCTGGTCCCTGGAAGCAGATCCTGCACAAGGGAGTCCTGAAGCCACTTTCCGTGTAGCTGGTCAGGGAGAACCTCTCCTCCAGTTTGCCCTTTGAGCAGTCATCAGAGGAGCTGCTGCAGCCGCGCAGGGCCGTCGACAGCTCTGCAGCATCAACCCAACCCGGGCGTTCTCCGCCCGGTGGCCCGGTGGCTCCTGCTGCAGGTGGGGTACTCCGGTCCCCGGCGTGCTGGTGGCTCCGCGTTAACGTGTTGTTGTTGTCGGGGACGGTGACGCCTGTTTCATGGCTTTCCGGAGCCTGGACGCTCATGGGGGTCAGCGGAGGCAGCGGTGTCGGCGGTACCGGTGGCCCGAGAAGGAGCACCCTCAGGTCACCGAGCAGGACGCAACAGCGGCTCTTCAGCATGCCCTGGCTGCGCAGCATCAGGCTGTAACCGGCCACAAACTCACAGCATCATGCAAAGGTGCTGGAAGAAAACAGCATGTGATGTATGTGTCCCCGTCATGTGCAAACACTTCTTCCTATGCCGTGGGATGGGATAGAGGGGTGCGTTTTTCCAACGTTTGTTGGGGTTCCAAGCAGCCTTTTAGTTTTCTGTGGTGATATATTCTAATTGAAAGTCCTTTATTGTCTTCCCACGAGAATGTAAATCCAAAAGGCAAATAAATCCCATTGATGCAAACAAGTGTCTGAAGCCATTAAGTTCAATAAATGAAAGAGCTAAAAGAGGAAAGTCAAATGTTAGATTGATAGGAATATGCATTCAAGTAATAAGGCTATGGCCCGTTCACTCAGTGTCCACTGTCATTTCATGGCCTTAATGGTCTGCCTGCTCTGTAAAACATAAACTATCTAGACAGGCTTCTCCCTCCAGATTCACGACGAGTGCACAAACCAAGAATCAGATCTGCCTGCCTTGGTACAATGGACTGATACAGACTAACACAATGTCAGCGCTCATTCTTTAAATTCAAATATTCCAACAACACCGAAAGACACATTTTAAATCAGCACAGCTCTGATTACTGTCGACGTATTAGGCTTTCAAAGCAAATCAAGTCAATCGATGGCGTGCCATGAAGCGAAATCTGTCTTACCTGGCGAGCTACCCCGATTTCTATACGACTCACAGTTTCGGGATTTTTTTCATAGATCTCCTGCCAGACTGCAGGTCGCTGACAAGAGTGCGTGAAGCTTACATCCCCAATTATCGAATTTCCATGTCCGAGGAACAAGCCGACGGGTGTAAATCCCTCCCGTTAAAATCCAACACGATTGTCGGACTGTCCTGCTCTGGGTGAAAGCATCCGTATCCCCGGATTCTCCTGTGATCATTGGCTGCTGAATTGGTGCTGCAGCTTCAGCACCATGATTCCTGGGACAGCTCCCAGACGCCACACGTCACCACCGCACAGTGATGCAAGCAGCCAACTCACTACTACAACTGAGAAAAATGCACAGGAAAATGATTAATTACTACTTTTAGCCAAAGCATCCATCAGTATAGAAGGAGACATTAAGTGAAAGGTCACATTTATTTTTTCCTCTCTCCAAAGGGAAGAGATGTTTACTACCTTTCATCGTGCAGACAGAGAGCAGAAAATTAAGTTACCCGTTAATTATCAATAATTAAACAATTCAATTACCAGGCAACACATGGCAAACACAAATTATTCATAACAGCTCAGCTGAATAGTGTCATTTTGCTCAACACAAATATCAATTAGGTTGAAAGTGGCTTAGACTTAGACGTCGAAAAGAGTGAAAGGAGAAATTGCAGGCTAGACTCAAATTAGGCAGACACCAAAATCATTACATTCACACACAGTTTTGTCAATTATAAAAGTCAAGAAACTAAAACACTGATCAAAAACTAGTGATGGAAGGAGTTCTGGCAGTTATGTAAAAGATCCAGGGCTGCAACTGATGATTATTTTCAACTGATCAGTTTTTCTTATCTCTTCATCTAACAAATTTAATCATTTGATCTCTAAATGGTAGAAAGTAATCAATGATGCCCATCACTTTTCCCAAAGCCCAAGTTGGCTTATTCACTTGTTTTGTCCTACCAACAGTCCAAAAACCAAAGATATTCAGTTTACTATCATACATAAAATATTTAGCCAGAACCAACTCATTTTTGGAGGTTTTGCAATAAAAATGAACAATTAATTAAGGATCCAATTTTCCCCCCACAAATTTCCTGTTGTTGGTGGATTAATCATCCCACCCTTAAAAAGCAGCAACATCATAATTTAAAATTACTCTTATATTTTAAAGTCTTGCATTAAAAATATTACTTAAGTAAAAGTGCAGAAGTATTATCAACATTACTTCAAAAGTATCAAAAACAGTGGCTTCAAAAAGTATTCACACCCTTCAGTTTTTCCACACTTTATTATGTTGTAGATGCAATTCTAAAGTTTTTGTTTTTTTCATACACTTCTAAAACCACATGTTTTACTTCATTATTGTAAGAGTGTAGATCAATGGACACAATGGTACCTTTATCCATTTAAAATGATCTACAACACAGTAAGGTGTTTAAAAGTAATGGGGTCTGAATACGTTCTGAAGCCACTATAGGTACTCATAATGCAAAATGACCCCATTCAAAGTACTACATCATTATAAAGGTTAATTGTATTATTGCTATTAACGCATTTAGCAGGGTTTTTAATGTTGTAGCTGGTTAAAGTAAAGATATTTTGGACTAGTTTATATACCACTGAGTAATAAAATCTACAATGTATCATATTGTATAAACTGTGAAGTATAACAAAGGCAGTGGAGGAGAAGTGTAAAATGCTTAATTAAAGTATACAAAAAAAATATAATAATAATATGCTTGAGTAATTTTCACCACTGATGCATAATGCTCATGCTGGACAGACATTTGTAATTAAAAGTAATAAAAAGGGAACAAATACAATTCAGGAATGCTTGACAAAAAAAGACAGATACTGGGGAGAGTAATTGAATGGCTAGTCAGAGCAGCTGTGTGTTTGATTGAATAGTTGAAATTAACATACCTGTGAATTTTTTGTGTCAGCATTTATGTAAGACTGCGGCCAGAAAAGTGGCCATGGGGTGAGCATTTAATGGATTGCCAACAGTGAACTGACACATTAAACTTAGCAGCACTCACTCCTGCTGGTTCTATTCTGCTATATAAGTGCCTGATTAAAAAGCTATTGAAAGGGCTTAAAGCAACGGTGGAAGAAGTGTTCAGATCCTTTACTTAAAGGTTTCATATGTGAGACATAGATAGATAGATAGACAGATAGACAGATAGATAGATAGTCAAAAACAGAAAATAATATACAGCAAAACACTGAAATAACTACATAAAATGTGAGAAGGATATACAATATGAGATGGTATAGAATATGAGATGGGAATACATTATCAATAATAATAAGCACTGCAAGAAGTGTGTTCAGAAGGTGCAATATGTGCTAATATAGTCAGTAGCTGTAAATAGATTTGGTGGTTGTAACTAACTAGTTAACGTTAGTTACTATAGACTAGCTGTAACAATAATTATTTTCCTATGGAACCTAGTGGGGTGACTGTTAGATTTAAGTATCAAGTAGCCATAAATATAAAACATATAACGGAAGTTTTAGGGCAATATATCGATATAAAAACTATATCGATATATTTTTAAAAGTGATATGGAATTAGACCATATCGCATATATCAATATAGTAAAAAATGTTTCTTTCTTTATATATAAATGCTGCCCTTACTAGGATTTATCATATTTAGTTCTTTTGTAATGTTCGTTTTTCTTTCCTAATATATATAATTGGTCTATTTTATTTCATAGGCTACTTTTATTTAAGGTATTTTTTTTTATCTAAATGTGAACTTTATGGGGCTTTGTTTTTTTTTTTTAAAAAGGTACTCCTGTTGTTATACAGTATTTATGTTCACTTAAATAAACAGTTTCAATAACTACTTGTGACATGTCATATTTGACTGTGACTGAACATTTTAATCTCACTTTGCAATAAAAATATTGATATATATATCGTATATCGATATTCAGCCTAAATATATCGGGATATGACTTGGTCCATGTCGCCCACCCCTAACTTTAGCTAAGATAACAGCTGAAAACACTCAAAGAATGTACAATCAGAGGTGGAAAAAGTATTCAGATCTCTTACTTAAGTAAAAGTACTAATACCACATTGTGAAATTACTCCACTACAAGTAAAAGTCCTGCATTCAAAATGTACTTAAGTGAAAGTACAAAAGTATCAGCATCAAAATGTACTTAAAGTATCAAAAGTAAAAGTACTTGTTATGCAGAATGGAGCCACTTAGATTGTTTTATATATTCCAAATATCATATTATATTATTATTATTGATGCATTAATGTATACAGCGTTTTAATTTTCTCAAGGTAGGGCTCATATTGACTATTTAATATTCTGTTATGAGGTTTATTTAAAAAAGTGTCTAATCACCTAAATTTATTGTGTTTTTTATGTTAAACCTCGAGTGAAAAGTAACTAAAGCTGGCGGCTAAATGTAGTGGAGTAAAAAGTACAATATTTGCCTCTAAATGTAGTGAAGTAGAAGTATAAAGTAACATGGAAATGGAAAATGGAAATGGAAATACTCAAGTAAAGTACAAGTACCTCAAAATTGTACTTAAGTACAGTACTTGAGTAAAAGTACTTAGTTACTTTCCACCACTGTGTACAATAAGGTTATCTCAAAAGACAGGTTAAGTTAAGTTTATTTTTGCTATATTCCACCACACCAATAGTGTATCTTGTCTTGATGAGTAAGTTCAAATATTTAGTTATTTTTCAGTTAGTTAGGGGCTAGCTGACGTCACTTTAAAGCTAACGTTAGCTTAGTTAACTTCATTTAATTTAGCTAATTAGTTTAAATTGTATGCAAATAAATGTAATCTAACTAAACTTTTATATTACATTCTTCTTTTGTGTCGACTAGGGAAATTGTTTGGCACCTTTTTTCCGAGCTAGCATATAACTTAACAGATAAATAATAATTATTATTATTTTTTTTTTTATAAATAAACTTTATTAAGGCAGTGGGGTGTAATACAAAAAAATACATCAGAACGTCGCCAGGGGGTTTCAATAAATCATAAAGAGGTTGTCATACAAAAATATTATAAAAATTACAAATATTCAGAGTTTTAGCAGCTTTCAAATTAGTAGAGTCTTTAATAGAATTAATATACTGCTTGGTTTCACTTATAAATATAGAAAAGAGGGGATTTTTTTTTGTGTATCGAGATTTATGTATGTGATATTTTGCCAATAGTATAATTAGATTTATAATGTAATATTGATTTTTTTTTGTGTATGGGAAGTCAGTGAAACCAAACAGTATATTTTCAAAACAAAGGGACAAATTAGGTTCAATTGAAAAAAAAAGGAAGTTACAAATATCTTTCCAGAACTTAGACGAAAAAGGGCAAAACCAAAATAAATGAAAAATACTTTCAGGGTGTCGTAAATAATAATAGTCTATGAATATAACGTTATATTGACGGCTGTTTTTCCCCCGTCACCAAGCAACCGCCCTCTCCACGTGCCTGCATGTTTATGTACGTCACTTCCTGCGCGGCAGATACTAAACCAGCTAGCAGAAAGCAGCTTATGATGTTTTGACATGCATACTTCGGACAAACTTTACAGCATTTGCCGTCTTTAGCTCGCGCCGTTAGTCACATGCTCTCCCACGTGTTAATGTTCACGTGACGTATATCTAAAACAGCTGTCGATATACTTATGTTGCTACGTTTCCCTGTTTCCGTCTACGCTAGCAACGTTAGCTGGTAGCAAGGTTAGCAGGGAGGCTGCAGTGAAAGTTTGTAAACATTTAAGGTAACGGTCTAGATTGTTGTGGTAGGGCAGATGGGTCTACATGGAACACGTGTTTGTAGGTAACTAGGTGTTTTGGCTGGATCAGAGTGTGACTGTGACGTGAATCATCTGGACTTGTGAATGACGAGTTAGCGTTAGTTGCTGCAAAGTTGATCATCATGTCTAATCAGCTGACTGCAGAGCAGCAGAGAAAGATTGAAGAAAACAGACGAAAGGCTTTGGAGAGAAGAGCCCAAAGACTTGGACAGACTATTAGCAACAATAATCAGACCTCAGTAAGCTTCAGTGGTACATCAGTGCAGGAGCAGCCCTCCTCTAAACAGACCTTTGCCTCAGATCCTGCTAACCGGACTCATCACAGAGAGACACCGAGCTCCGCTCCTGCACCAAAACGGTTCGTTCCGCCCTTCAAAAAAGACTCACCAGCCTTCAATAATTACAATCAAGGTCAAAAGAATCAGCAGTTATCTAGCAATAGCAACCAAATCAACCAGAGCTCTTCTTCTTCAAGACAGGTGAGATTTGTGCTGTAAAGTTGAACCATTTCTTGTTTGGAGGAAAAGTATCAATATTTCCTGACTCCTTATACTGTCTTTCCTTGTAGATACAAGTCATTGATCCTCTTCCTCAGGCAAGAACTCACCATGTGAGCAGCCCTGTCTTGTCTAGTGGAGGAAGCTTTGGTGTGAAGCCAGCTCAACCCAAACCTAACCCCACCTCCAGCAGCTCTGGTGGTGCTATTGGCTCATTCTACAACAAAACTAGTAAACCTGCCCAAAGTCCTGTGGCGCAGCTTCCCTCCAACTCATCAACTTCGAATGCTGTACCTGCAAAAAAGCCTGCCATCTCTGTAAGAGGAAAATGTGTATCTCACTCAGAGGACCGATTCAGAGTAGAAGTGGGCTACCACGCAGAGCTGATTGCTGTTTTCAAATCTATCCCCTCAAAAAACTATGGTAGGTATCTGCCACTGTAACTGTGCTGTTTTGAATTTTGATGCTCAGTGCTTTTTGCAGTACTCCCATGTACACCGTTGAGGAAGACCACCACAAATACATTTTTCTCAGTTGAAAAATGAATTACCAGATTCATAATTAATTCAGGGATGTAAAAATACTTGGGCAGCATCTTGCATTCAAAAAATATTCAATATTTCCTATACAGACAGGACAACAAAAACTGTCAACATTGAACTCCTGCTGGTCAAGTGATTTCACATATATACCTCATAGCAAAATTAATAAACCCTCAATAGACGATGTAGGTCATACATCATCATGCACCAAATGGGTCTGTGTATTAAATCTCACTCATTTTAGAGTAGCAGCAGGTCTAACAATTTTTAAATAATGGTACAATACCAATAATACCCCTTAAAATAATAATATAATACTCTATTATCTATATATTGTAATAATAATCTATTAAAATAATAGAAACTGCTTTCCTTTGGCCAAAGCTAATGAGCTCTCTCCTGTAGTTAAATCCAGGTACACAAATCTTTTGTCATTATCGATTTTCAAAACAGGAATAACAATTTCCAAAATGTATCAGTTCTGTGTCATATGTCTTGTTTTGTATGTTAATCTTAGTAAAGTATTTTTTTCTGCCTTAGATCCTACTACTAAGATGTGGAACTTCAGTCTGGAGGACTATCGACAGCTAAGTATGAACATCAGGGAACTATTAACTGGAATATGCACTTGTGTAGCCTAAATTAAAGCTCTGACAAAGTATTGCCTCTCTACCTTTAAACAACTCCTGAAGACCCAGCTCTTCAGAGAGCATCTTCTCTCCTAGCACCACACAACATTTCTAAAGAATTGTCACTAGCACTTATCAGCGCACTAATGGCTCCTATTGCACTATACCTTGATTGTTTCCCTTTTTCCTGTAAGTCACTTTGGATAAAAGCGTCTGCTAAATGACTAAATGTAAATGTATTGCTTGAGCTGCTGCTGCTGCATCTCTTCTGTCTTCACCCTGTGTTGCAGTGGAGCAAGCAGCTACTATTGCCTCTGTGTCTCTGAGGCCTCTGGAGGGGATGGAGGCAGTGGACGTTGCAACAGCCACCAGCGCAGCTCGGGATGGTTTAGCTCTGGGGGCGCTGCTGAAGCTGTGTAACGGCTGGCAGAAACCTGGAGCCGCTCTGCGGGGCCAGTGCATCCTGGTGTCTCCGACAAAGTTCGAGGTTGACGTCGGTTACCATGTCGATGTCATAGCAGCATTCAAGCAGATGCCAACAAAGAACTATGGTAACAATTTAATTAAGCGGGCGTTCCCGGTGGCACACCTGGTAGAGCGCATACCACAGAGGCCCAGTCCTCGTACGCGGGCGGCCCGGGTTCGAATCCGGCTCGGAGCCCTTTCCCGCATGTCTTCCCCTCTGTCTCCCCCTTTCACTCTCAATATCTAATCTGTCAATAAAGCTACAAAATGCCCAAAAAATATCTTAAAAAAAACAACAAAAAAACAATTTAATTGAGCAATCAATATTTATTTCTGTCTCAAAAATTATTTGATGACTTCTGATGCAGGATGTTGTTTTTTTGTTGCTTGGCAGACATGAAAGCAAGAAAGTGGAGTTTTTCACTTGAGGATTACAAGAGACTCTGTGAGTACCATTTGCTTTATTCAGCTGGTTTATTGTTGCGGTCCTGTTTGTCTCTGTTACATTAGCCATCTTGTCTGACCGTGCTGTGTTCCACACCCAGTGGATCTCCTCAGTGGGATAGCAGCAGTGGAGGTGGAGCCTCTGCCCAGGGCAATAGTCCAAGCTTTCTCTGCCAGGTTTGACGGGAGTGAAGCCAGGTCTTTAGACGTCCCCGATGCAGACCTCTCCAGCATCGATCCCTCGCTCACCTGCAGCCTCATGCCCTTCCAGAGGGAGGGAGTCAAGTAGGTGCCTTTGGGCAGCCATTACTGCTCTTTCTGCATGGTGTAGCCAAAAACTCAACACTAGAAGGCAGTTATTCATCAATTATTTGCTCAGTCTTGTGAATAATGAGGAGATAATTATCATAGCAAGCTGATCTGTCTGTGCCATCCCTCCTTGACTTCAAGTTTGCAGATTAAATGGTTGGAACAGTATGACTTCCACTCACAGTCCTTTTTAATTTTAGCATTTCTTGTGTCCCTGTAGTTTTGCAGTGTCTAAACAAGGCCGCCTCCTCCTGGCTGATGACATGGGCCTGGGAAAGACTGTGCAGGCCATCTGTATAGCAGCCTACTACAGGAATGAGTGGCCCTTGCTGGTGGTGGCTCCCTCCTCTGTGAGATTCACCTGGGCAGAGGTAAAAGAAAACATTCTGCAGAGTTTAGAAGAAAGATGTCTCATTACCTATTAAGCGATAGAGTTTATCATGTCGTTTCCATTTAATGGTGTCATTATTGGTCTCTATTAAGTCAGCAGGCACCCTCTTAAGAATATTATTCTAGTCTCCTTTGACAAAAGTTCTGCCTTACACATTATAATACTGGTTTCTGCTTAAAGCTCATCTGCATTTGAGAAATGGTAATACTGTTCCCCAAGGACTGCTTGTCCTCTGTAAGGTACTTTATCTTCTCTCGGCGAGATGGCAGTATTGAATTTCATGCTTCTGTTTCTTTGTCTCATGGGTGCAGACGATAATTTGGACTGTTGATGGATAGTTTATTGTCATGGTATAGAAAACACAACAAAACTTCATCTGCATTATCACTACAAAATAACAGCATTAGAAAAAATAAATCACTGATTTATAATCAAGAAGAAAATACAGTTCATTTATTTGGCTATTTTGTTGAATTCTGTTATCCAGATATAAGATTCACCTGCTTCACCTGAAATAGTTAATATAGCTTGAGCTTTAATTTTTACACTTTGCATATTATTTTAGATGGTATTGTGGGGTATTTGCCTTTTAGTTTGATTGAATTCAATAGAAAGGTAGACTGGTTTTTATACTGCTTTAGTGTGGCGTCCATTCAGTTGTCAAGCGAATTTTAAGCAAAAAGAAAAGAAAGAACAAGAAAGAAACTAGTTAAGGTGCGTTTCCATCAACTGATTTTTAGAAGAAAGAGATATTTCAAACCAGAAACAAAAACACAGTACCTTGGCCATTATCTTCAGGAATTTGGTTAAACTGGGCACATTTTAATAGATTTTTTTATCACCTAGTAATGTCCATGTTTCATGCTGTCCTGAGACAAACTAATATATTATTCGGGGCGATCAGTCGTGAGCTAAATGTTCACTACGCCAGAACTCATTCAGCAAAGGTGTTTCCATATCCCGTTTAGTGCATCAATGTGCGATTTTTAAACGTGATACTACAAAATGTGCATAAAAATATTTAAAGTAAACTCAGCTTTTGTCCTTATTTTCCCTTGTTCTATGTCAATGTCTTGTAATTTATTCTCAGGTGTCCCTTTTGTCTGAGCGTGTGACTCATGTTCTGCAGCATATATTCACTGCTTAACTCGCAGCAGCATTACCAGGCTGCACTAGCGGCACATTTTGAGGAGAAGAGCTTAACTTGGCCCTCTGTCTATTGACAAGACAAGACAGTCTGCTCTCTAAATAGATATCTTGGATCAAACACAGTCTCCCAATCAGGAGTTGGAATCGCAGAGGAGGGTTTAGTCACAGAATGTCGGTCCATTAAAGGACATTTACTCTGTCTGGCTTTGCTCTTCTTATCTGCACTGTTAGTCTTGTGCATTTGGTCAAATCTATTGCAAAACATGGGAGCTATAACTTTAATGAGTTTAAGTCAGGTTGACAGGCAAATAGAGAGCAAGTAAGTGAACTGTCAGAAACATTTGGGCCACGGGGGACATTTTCTTAACTACATGATTAGTTGTTTCTAAATGGGAACACAGCGATAACACAGAGAAAGAATTATTAGTGATTAAAAGCTTTCAAAGCAGCTGTCAGTCACAGAACTGTTATTGAATGTGTCTGTTCGTTTTACATTTCAGAGGCTGACTGCTTCACAGTGGTAGGGAAAAGAACAGCCTGAAACCCAGAAGCTGCTGTTCTGAGGAGTTTTGTTTCACTCTTTGTGTCTGACTTGAGTAAGTATCTTTGTCTGTAGGCCTTCAGGCGCTGGCTGCCCTCCCTGAGTCACGACAGCATCAATGTGGTGGTGAAGGCCAAAGACAATCTGCGGTCAGGTTTGGTCAACATCATCAGCTACGACCTGCTGAGCAGGACGGACAAGCAGTCAGGAAAACCTTTCAATGTTCTTATCATGGTGAGCTGGGGGATTCTGCTGTGCACGATTTAAAAATGGCTGCTCTTTTTTACTGAATGTCATAAATTTCCTTTTCTAAATTTCCTTTCTGTGCAGGACGAGTCTCACTTTTTGAAGAACATGAAGACTGCCCGTTGTAAAGCAGCTTTGCCTCTTCTGAAGGTGCTTATTCTTCACTCTTTCATTAACCCATTGAAGCCTGGAAAGCGGATATGTCGTTTTGTAGTATTTGTATAAGCTCTGAAATACTTTTTGAATTTAATTTCTATCTGCTACAGAGGCTGAAAAATCTATTATTTAGTAGAAGCGTTGACACTTCTGTTGAATTTCCAGAAACACTTCAGATTTTAGGGGCTGATTTTAAAATCGCCCAGAGATTTTACAGGCGTTTCAGGCTTCAATGGGTTAAGTGTCTGATTTGGATTAACCCTTTATCGGACAAAGAAACATATTTGGTAACTTCAGCTGACATCTAAATGAGATCCCTGTGGCTCTCCATGAGGTTGTAGACCAACATGGATTTCTCAAAACTAATCAGCGAAGATCAGGCTATGTCACAGATAGTGACACCATGGCATCTACCCAATTCGTGTAATAATAATTAAATAGTAACTCAATTGGTCTTGATTTGCAACTTAAAAAATTAAACATTTTGAAAAAAAGTCACAAAAGTAAAGGTCTTGTAATATCCTCCAATAACACCTGGTTGGGTTGAAATTTCCAAGTATTTCAATGAGTGCCCTATAAAGGGTTAACCTTTTTTTACTTTCGATAACTGTTTTGACTTGTAAGTGATGTTGGAAAATAACCAAAGCAGCAGATCAAAGAATACCGGGTTCCATGCGTCCAAACAATCAGATTCATATGATAAAGAGTTCGAATGCTGCTATGTAAAACCTGTAAAAGGTTCCTTACATCACATTTGAGAGGGTTCCAGGTTTAGCAAGTAAAATTGTCCAGATATTTAATATAAATTCTTCGAACACGACCTAGATTTACTTAAAAGATAGACCTTCGGCCAGTTGAACAATTGATAAGATTTTAATAGGAATACTGATTTGGTATTTCTCCTTCTTCTTCTTTTAGACTTATTATTTTAACCAAGGTAGACTCGACCTTGCAGTTACTGTATGTGTGCAGTTTAATCAAAATCAAAAGGCCAACCTAAGAAAAAAAAAAAGTTATGCTACCAACATTAAAAACCAATTGAAACTTTTTTTAATAAAAAAAAAAGATCCATGGTTGACCAACAGAATTGTTATCTTAGCTAAATTCAAAACTCTGTTACATGTGAATATACATTCATTTTAGTTCATTTTATGTGGTTTTCACCTCACCTCAAATACGCATATAAAAAATAATAAGTTATTACTTTACTTTTGAAGCCTAAGGTTACTACTCCATATTTTTTTTTTAATTTTCATTAGGTCCATAAAGATTTATACTGAAAATGAAAGAAGCAAACTAAATAAATAAAGATATACTGTGCCCAAGTCCCGAACAAAAATGTTTCAATGTAGGGGTGGGCGATATGGCCCTGAAAGATTATCACAATATTTCAGAGTATTTTTGCGATAACGATATTCTCGACGATATTAAAAAATGCTGAAAAATATATAGAAAATTATGTTTTAGTCTAAATAAATAAAAATCGTGCAACAAAATAAAAATAAACCGGTATAATTGCGAGACGGTATGGCACACCGTTATTTCAATGGATTATTGATTATGTCAAAAAGTTATAAATTTGGTTTGATTTTTTTATTTAATGAAAACGTGTAACCTGGAGTTTGAACACAAATCTTACAGTAGTGGTACTACATGTTTTCAAAATTATTACATTTTAAAATATATTTTTTATTTGCTACAGGTTCAGATAGGATTCCTGTACTAATGCAGTTTCCCCGTTTGTGTCTTTGTCTTAAAGAGAATTATAGTTTTGTATAGTTAGTGAATGTGTATGTTTCCCAGCATCCATAAACCTGCTGAAGTCAAAACATGGCAGCTTTTGGCTCGTGGTTGGGTTTAATTTCCTGCTTTGTCAGCTAGATTCCCTCGGCAGTGCTCTGATCAGAGTTGTTTTTCCATCCTCAGGCAGCGAAGAGAGTGGTTCTTCTGTCTGGGACCCCTGCCATGTCCAGACCCTCTGAGCTCTACACCCAGATCCTGGCTGTCAGACCTTCACTCTTCCCTCGCTTCCATGAGTTTGGGCTTCGCTACTGCGGTGCCACACAGGTAGCTTAAGCCTCAAGAATCCTCATCCGACCAAGTGTGATGCTTAATACTGTTGAGCTGTAATTGGCGGTAGTTCTAGGACACCTCAGAGAACATGGGCGGCTTTAGGCTTAGTGAATATTTATTTATCTGCCTCACTCACATTTAAAGGCCTGCAGTTCTTTGAATGGGATGTCCAGCATGTGCAGTGAGGTCTGCAGAGAACAATGGGATAATAAAGGTGCACTTTAAAGCCAGTGTCCGTTGGTGCATGGCTGCATGCATTAAAGCCTGTGTTAAGTGTCAGTGGACTCCTTTTACTTTGTCTCCACTCTTCTTCTTTTGTTGCTCCATCCTCGCCACTTAATCTCCTTAATTAATTTTAGTGGGGTCAGTTAAAGAACACTCTAGATGATTTAAAGGCCAATTACATCCTTAATTTGGTCAAGATGACTCATTTTGAAGATTGTCGAGATTTTGCTCTGCTTTGTAAAAGTTTGGTTTTTCCACCGTGAAAGTCTAATAACATGGCTTTTTGCTTTCTGATGGAGACTCGGAGCAGCTGGAGCTCTCACGGTTTGATTGCTATGACTAAAACCTGAGCTTTTCAGTCTATAAGTTTGTCTTTGGCTTGACTTGTGTCAAATCTAGTCCCTGTGTTTGATTAAACAGACCCTTCCACTGGCTTCCTCTTGAGATTTTCCTGTCAAATTTGCCTTATAATCCTTTGTCTTTTCTCCTTCATCTCATCATTTCCCTCTCTATCCCCCGTCCTCTCCAGGCGACGTGGGGGTGGGACTACTCCGGCTCGTCTAACCTCGGGGAGTTGAGGCTGTTGCTGGAGGAGTGTCTGATGTTGCGCCGCCTCAAGCGGGACGTCCTCTCCCAGCTCCCTGCTAAACAACGCAAGGTCGTCACGGTGACCATCGACGGTGTCAACGCCCGCATCAAAGCTGCTCTGTCAGCTGCTGCCAAGGAGCTGGCCAGTGGACACCGCAATGTAAGTTACAAACTCACAGCCCCGAGGAAAACTAGACAAGAATTTTAAGTTTTCTTTTCAATAGATGATGTTGGTGGTTTATTATAGAGGAAGTGGAGAAGTGTTTGTTTAACAAGCATTTATTCCATCCAACATCGGACTCATTTTTGCCATGGTTACAGAAGATGAATGAATTGTGACATTGAGATTGGACACTTATTTACATGTCATGGCAGCTATTCTTGGACATTTGCAGGTTGCCGAAGATTGTACATACATAGTCAACATATCATACACAGATGAAACATGTGTCACATGTAGTTAAACTAGTCAGACTGGCCACTGCTAATATGGTCAGACTGTATGGTCAGTGTGTTGTCAGCATATCAATATCTTACTAAGATGTACAGTAGAGACACACAGTCTGTTCCTCAATGTACACATAAAGGGTGTTTCCAATACAGCCCAACACCCGGAATGAGGCGGGTGTCACTCACCAAAACGCCCCTAATTTGAATATGAGCCGTCCGGAGCGGTCTTTTGACAGGACTTTTTTCGGCCCTGTAGAAGAGAAGGGATGTATTTCTCCCCTGAAAAAAGCCTGGTTGCTGATTGGATAGAACGCTAAGCAGGATGTGACGTAGTACTCGACGCCACAACAACACGCGCCATTTGTAAAAGCCGGCAAAGCAGTGTTGCCAACTTAGCGACTTTGTTGCTAAATTTAGCGAATTTTCAGACCGCCTTAGCTACTATTTTTCAAAAGCGACTGCCGACAAATCCAGCGACTTTTTCTGGTGTTATTGGAGACTTTTGGAGACTCGTTCGAGTCGAAGCGGCACAGTCCTCCTGCAGCAGTCTCTCCCAGCTGCAGTCACAGAGCCGGAGGGGATGTTAACCCCTTAGCGTCCAGTCTGCAAATTGCTAATAGGCTAACAGTTAGCTCTGTAGCAGTACAGTGTGTATGTGCTGCTGCTGCAGGAGGTGTTCACTTAGTGATCTCTGTTTGTTTACAACAAGCACCGGACACTCTGTACACAGTTAGCGATGCCGGTTAATTCACAATCACTATGTTTATGATCAGTGGAGACACTGTGCATAATTAGCCATGCTGGTTTGTTTACGATCAGCTGCTGACGTTGTGCACAGTTAGCGACGGCAGCCACAGTTGCATTTCACATGTTTGATCCGTTGCGTATGTGATCACGGTCGAAACTGTCGCTAAGCGATTATGCGACGATCAAAAACCATACGTCAACTCCAGAGTCTCATAAATCCCTCTGGGGGCCTTTTTTGTAATGGAGACACGCAGAGTGAGCGGACATTTGAGAGGGCGTGGCCTGAGACTTTCCCAGCGGCCACTCGTCCCCCTAAAGGAAACATGGTCATACCTCAGTATCAAGTGTGCTGAGTTTACCAAAACATGCTGTGTAGGAACACTGAGAAAAGCATACTAGCAATAGATGTATTCACAAATAACACATTGGAATGATTAAATCACTAAAGATTCAGCCAACTACATCAGTTTCTTTGCACTGTGAATTCTGTTGCAATAATGCCATAAAAATTTTCATTATAATCCATCTCTACTTAATGCTTTTGGCTGAACAGCATATTCTGTCCTTTGAATTATTCAGTACCCACACCTGTTGATTAAATGCATCCAAAATACAGCAGCTTATTCTACTTAAAATGTCTATGTGACTAAAAAGGCCTCATAGTTTAGAAAATATTTCTCTTTTTTAGCCCAAGAAAAGTTCCATGCACTGGTTCTGTCCTCTTTGCATCAGGGAGTCATTTCACGTTGCAAACACACAAGTGCTTTTAAATTGACCCAGAATATTCGAGCAAGTCTTATTTTAAGGATATTTATACACTCTGATGGGATTGAGTGGCTTAGTGTGATTGTTCATTATCACACTGCTCCTCAGAGTAATGGCAGTCTTATCAAATCATCAATCAGAATCTCCCGTCAGTTCTTATCTTGTGCCGTTCCTTATCTCTTTTTTTTTTTTTTTTTTTTCCAGAAAATGGAAGAGAAGGAAGCCCTCCTCGTCTTTTATAACCACACAGCTGAAGCCAAACTCCAAGCCATTATGTAAGTACAGAGCCTCTAATGGTCGGGCATCAGCGAGTCGAATCAGCTTAGATGTGATGAGCACTGAGATTAAAATGTAAAATGAATCAGAATCTTTTGTCGGGCCATTGTGATTGCACTGGATTTGAGATAACTTGATGAGTTTTTTAAAAAATACACTCGAGGACTGAATATTTCACTGGTGCCTTTGAAACAGTTGAGAGCTGTGTTGTTTCTGTCACTGCCAGGGAGTACATCACAGACATGCTGGAGTGTGGGCGGGAGAAGTTTCTAGTGTTCGCCCATCATAAGTTGATCCTGGATCACATCACCACCGAACTGGGAAAAAAGGTGAGTAAGATGTACAGACAGCACACTGCACAAAAGCCTTAAATGCAAAGAAATATGATTTTGACTTAAAAGAAGTCATTTTGACATTTTCAACCGGACTGGTTCTTTCGTGGGAGTTAAAGACAACTCTTAGGTCGGCTCTCATCAGTAGCTGCAGGGAACTAGTGTGGGCAGCACATTTTAAGCCTACAACTACTACTACTACTACTACTACTACGACTACTACTACTACTACTACTATCATCTAAAGCAGCGGTTCCCAAACTTTTTTAGCCACGTACCCCGTTCTATGTCCAAACCGGGTTGACGCACGCTCAATCCCCCAAACCTTAAAAAAAACGAAAAAAATGCAGTAACCTTTTTTTATAACCATATTAAAGGCGGCATGTTAATCATCCTCAAATGACCAGAACACATATATAATAAAATAATCACGATCACAACAATGAGCTCTCGCATTTGAATTCATCTGTAACACAGTTTCAATATAATGCAACAAAGTTATGCACAAGCTTCCACTTTTAAGAGCAAAGAGGATGATGACAGGCTCAGGATCAGAGGCAGAAAGCAGATGAGTTGGGGAAAATGTTATAAAAATTATGAGCCGCGTTGAACAAAAAATTGCAGCCAGTTTAAATGAGCGTGGAGCTAAAACAACCCTGTCATCATAACACAGGTTGGAAAAATGGAAGAAGATAACTTCTTCTACGCTTCATTTTAAGATGAAGTGCATTTTGAATAGCCTGCATTTATTAATCAATTAATATTACAGTTTTTGATTTTACATTTTGTCTTTATTGTGTGTGTGTGTGTGTGTGTGTGTAATTATCAGACCGCGATTACATTTTTCATCTCGTGCACCACACATTGAGAATCCCTGATCTAAAGTTTTACAAGGAAGAGTTGTTAAATGCACAATAGGAAGTTTTCTGCCACTCAAACAAAACCCTAACAAAACGTTTTGGGTGTGTAAAGTGCTGTTGTATCATAGGATGTCTTCATCGCCATCACTCTGTTTCTCCCGTTGAGGATTCCTTCACTGTTCATCGTTCAGGAGGTTTTTTACTGAGAGCTGAATTAGTTGATTAAAACTGGCAAGAACACTGAATAAAGCAGTATCAAGTGTTTCTGCAAGCCAAGCTGCCCCTAACATTTGCTCAGCTTGTTTCTCTGACAACTTAAGCTCCAGATGTCCAATAACTAAAAACCTTCATCTGGATAATCATCATCTGTATTTTAAAAAATGGGACTTAAAACAGGATTAAAAAGTCACATTATTACAGCTTCTGGCGGACAAGTTGATACAAAGCTGATGCATGTGCAAAGGGGATAAGACGCCGTGCACAGGTGACTAAATGAATTGGACCATTACTTTGATTAAAATTGTAAATTTAAGTAAACAAGTCCAATCCAATCCACTTTATTTATATAGCACGTTTACAGCAAACACAAGGTTTCCAAAGTGCTGCACTAAAAGATACACAATAAAAGCACAATAAAAAAAAGTAGATCATAAAATGATAAAATACAATAAGATAAAATAGAATAAAATAAAAATAAATAAAATGCACTGCCCGCACAAAATAAAATATGCATGTATACACATAAAATCAAGTCAACAAAATACATAACATAAATCTAGTTATTCTTAGACCTTTTATTGGAAAAAGATTACATCAGAATAAATTAGATTATACTTTATCGATTCCACAACGAGGAAATTCACTTGTCACAGCAGCAAAAACAGAAGCAAAAGGTGTAAATATAAATTACAGGAGGAAAAAGAAAAAAAAAGGAGTAGTTGTTTGAATGAAAAATATAATTACAGAGCAATACATATACATATATACCTACAGATATACATATTATATCTTTTTTCTGCTAACTAAACCCATTCGGGCCTTTAATTTCTCCTACAGAATGTCAGTTACATCCGTATTGACGGGTCGACTTCTTCAGCTGATCGGCAGCAGCTGTGTGAGAGGTTCCAGTTCTCCACTAAGACGTGTGTGGCGTGTCTCTCCATCACGGCAGCCAACATGGGTCTCACCCTGCACGCCGCTGACCTGGTGGTCTTCGCCGAGCTTTTCTGGAACCCCGGGGTAAGCCACCGAAAGTCTTTACTGCACTACAATATACTGTGTACTCATTGTGATATCTTTATTAGGAACATAGTTTGTTTTGTAGTTTACATTTACATTTTGGAGCCAATTTGATAGCAGCATGACCCATCTTTAGCCTCTTTAACCCTTCGACTGTGCACCCATGGTCCTCAGTGGTCAAAAAGGACCCCATGACACAAGACTGTCGTAGCCTAAAGCCTAACCGCAGTAATTACATTTTTGGTCGAAATTGAGTTATAACTAAAAATGAACTCCTTGATGTCTGTTTTATCTTGTGACAAAGTTTCAATTTTGCTTTATTTCAGAGAAATAATGAGATAAAAATTGCAGTAACTACAAAATCCAACTCAAAACCAAAGCAGACAGCAGTATGTTCACTTACAATGGACAGTGTAGCCTTGTATTTCTTCATTGTGTTGAATAGTGAAGACAAGAATAATAGAAATTATAGGTTTATTTGGTCGGGAAATTATTATCTAGATATTGATTTAAGTAAAAAAGTGAGATAGAATTATATTAAGACTAAAATATAACATTACTTTATAATATTAAGTCTAAAATACACAAATCTTTGAATAGAGTTGTTAAACTCTTTGAAATACATTTATGACAAAAATTAATTTGAAAATGTTTATTCACTGAAAAGAAAATATAAAAGCTGAAAGAAGACAACAACATTGTAGTTACTGCACTCGTTACTATTAGAACCTTTTACAACAATGCAGAAGCAGAGTGCAGTAACTATATTTTTGGGGTCAAAGGTCAAATAAATCGTCATGATTTTTGAGCATAAAAATAATATCAATACATGTAGAAATAAGTGTCATATCACTTTCCTACCAATAACCCATTTGGCTGGCCAGTTAAAAAAGAACTGAGTTTTACCCTTTGCTAGTTACTGCAGTTAGACTTTGTAGGGCAGTATAGACCTAGATATTTTTTCTCAGGAGTTGGGGAATGTACTTAAAATTGGGAACTGTTTTCACTTTTTTACTGCCATTTTTCTTACCTTACCACTCCCTACTCAGTACAGTCAAACTACATTCTAAAAATGGAGATTAAAGGGGGACATATCTCCAAAAAAAGAGCTTGATTCATTATGAACTGATTCCCTTATTCCACCTGACCTCTGTGCCAGAAACCACAGCTTCCGATCCAGGAGGAATCTTAATAGCTCTTTAATTCCACCCGTTGGCAGCTTTAAGTCTGAATAATGACTTTACATTTTATTGATATTTTTCCTGAAGCAGCACTCGCTGACCTTCACGGCAGCTGAAAGAAGCCAGGAAGCATTTTGTGGTACTAAGAAAACTCAAAAGGTTTTTTTTTTTTTTTTTTCTTCTGCAGGTTCTTCTTCAGGCCGAGGATAGGGTGCACCGTATTGGACAAACAAGCAATGTGAACATTCACTACCTGGTTGCCAAGGGAACTGCTGATGATCACCTGTGGTATGTGTCAATCAGTGGGCAGTATGACCCAATTACACTGATTTTCAAACTGTGTTTTCCTCCCGTAGTCATCTGTCTTCCACTAGTGAGCCAAAACTAAACCAGCAGGAGGTCCAGTTAATGTGGGTTGTCTGACATGCATATTGTGACAAGCAGGGAATTGAACCATGTCCGCTCTATTATAATAATGCATCTCTTTTATTGATTCAGGCCAATGATCCAGGAGAAAATGAATGTTTTGGAGCAAGTAGGTTTGTCTGAGTCAAACCTGTCTGACAAAGCAGTGAATGCCAGCTTCCACTCCAAGGTAAGCTCTGCATCTGCACATACATAAATAAATGATGTATAATCCTATTATATATAATAATATATTTTATAATCCTATTCTATACCGCCCTACAAAGCCTAACCGCAGTAACTACATTTTTGAAATTGAGTTATAAATAAAAATGAACTCCTTTATGTCTGTTTTATCTTGTGACAAAGTTTTTTAGATTTCAAATTTGCTTTATTTCAGAGAAATAATACTGTGATACAGTGAAGCCTTGTATTTCGTCGTTGTGTTGAATAGTGAAGACCAGAATAATAGAAATTATACGTTTATTTGATAGGGAAATTATTATCTACATAGTGATTAAGTAAAAAAAAAGTGAGATAAAATTATATTTAGACTAAAATATAACATTACTTTATAATATTAAGTCTAAAATACACAAATCTTTCAATAGAGTTGTAGTGTGAGTGCAATAACTACATTTTTGGGGTCAAAGGTTAAATAAATCATGACTTTTGAGCATAAAAATTACATCATAAATAAACTGCAGTAACTACGCAAAGGCTAAAACTGAGAAAAACTGCTTTAAAGTTTTTAACGTTTTTTAGCCAACATAATGGGTTATAGGTAAGAAAGTGATATGACACTTATTTCTACATGTATTAATGATGTAGTTTTCACTCCCAAAAATCATGACGAATTATTTGACCTTTGACTCCAAAAATGTAGTTACTACACTCTGGTTTTGCTGTAAAAGCTTCTAATAGTAATGCACAAACAGAAGTAGTAGTGCAGTAACTACAATGTTGTTGTCTTCTTCCAGCTTTTAATATTATAAAGTATTAATATATGAATAAGTTTTAATATAATTTCATCTCGCTTTTTTACTTAATCACTATCTAGATAATAATTTCCCTATCAAATAAACTTAGAGTGTCTATTATTCTTGTCTTCACTATTCAACACAATAAAGAAATACAAGACTTCACTGTATCACAGTCAAAGTTTAGCTTTGGTTTTGAGTTGGATTCTGTAGTTACTGCAATTTTTACATCATTATTTCTCTGAAATAAAGCAAAATTGACATCTAAAACTGTGTCACAAGATAAAACAGACATCAAGGGGTTCATTTGTAGTTATAACTCAATTTCAGCCAAAAATGTAGTTACTGCAGTTAGCTGATTCTCATGAACATGGTACAGCTCATAGCTAAAATTCAGGAGCATTGAATACATATTTTCTTTGACCCTTTATAACATATACAATGTAAAGTCGCTGTTTAATATGAATTTATAATCTATTTGAAGAATTTTGATGTATTTTCTGACATTTTTAGAGACACTGTGAGCAAAATTCATTACCGTAACACATTTTTAAATAGAAAAAAAACAACAAAAGGTTTTTTTTTTCTTTGGCAAGCACTTAAATATGCTCAAGGGTAGCTGGTAGCACCAACATGTATTTTATTAAAATATACACATTTTTTAATGCAAACAATTCTATCATTTAACATTTAACCATTTTTCTCATCAATTTTCATTCAGATTTTGTTCTTTATACATTGCTAAAAACCATTATATTTGATTATATTGTGTTAAATTATACATTTTTAAACAAATGCATATTTATTTTTATAAAGTTTATCAAATATTTATTGTATATAAGTGTGGGGAAACCATGACATTTTATATCTGGATGCATTACAGTAATGAATTTGTGAATCAAAAATATGTTCAAAAATATAGAAAATATTATTTTAGCACAAAACAATGAATTGTGCCTCATTTTGTTTATATTGTTCATTCATATAAAAGTGAAATATATTTAGTTTAATAAAGTATGTCCTTATAATCTTCACAGACATAGCTTAGACTGCCATCATGAGAACCAAAGTTAGGCTTTGTAGGACAGTATAAATGTAGAAATAAGTGTTGTTTCACTTACTTACCTATAACCCATTTTGCTGCCCTGTTAAAAAACTTTAAAGCAGTTTTTCTCAGTTCTACCCTTTGTGTAGTTACTGCAGTTAGACTTTGTAGGGCAGTATACTAATCAGTTTTTAAATGGCTGAATCCACACGTAGGACCCCAAGCAGAGGAGCATCATGGAGATGTTCCAGCGATCGTTCTCTGCTGGTGACGACATGGACGAAGACCTTCTACTGGAGGCTGCCAGCGAATGGGAGGACTCTCCACCTGCCAGCAGCTCTGCTCAACACAACAGCACGCTCAGACCAAACCAGAGCAAAGGGAGCATCAAAGACTGTTTCAGCAGGTGACTCACTCGGATTCTCTCTGTGCTGACAAATTCTATCGACATCGCTCCGTTTTGCTCATTGGATCAAGTCCCAGTTCCTCGTTTTTAACCTCATCATGGCTGATGTGAGCTTATTTTGTTGCATAGACGGTAACAAATGCTTCAGTGAATAAATTTAAATATTAACTTACAAAACTACATATTTTTTTGCTAATAAGGAAAATAAATAAATGTTTGAACCAAGGTCTTTTTTTTTTTTTTAAGAATCCTTCTGAAACAACCTTAAGCCTTGCTCTGAAATCTCAGCTTATCCTTTAAACTACAGCGGCTTGCAAAAGTCTTCATCCCCCTTGGATGTTTCACACTTTTGTTGTTTTTACATATGAAATCATGGTCAATATAATTTGGCAGTTTTAAAAATAATTTGAAAAAAATCCCTCTTTAATATCAAAGTGAAAACAGATTTTTACAAAATAGTATCAATTAATTAAAAATACATGAGTTATTTTACTAGCTGGAACTCTGTTGAATTAGGTCAGTTACTTTAAAGGGTATGAATACTTTTGCAATCATTTATTTTACCTTATATATTTTTAATTAATTGATAACGGCTGCTTGGGAAATATAGTTGTTTTTTTTTCGTCAGTTCGTACTGCCTGTGAAACATCTGCAGCATAACTTAAAACACAACACAAAAAGTGATGCATATAAACGACAATATATTGTCCAGAAAATAACTGTTGTGTCCATTTTTCTAATATTGAACGATAAGTCAATATAGTAACTATCGTGACAGGCCCAAATATCAGTCAGGATATTTTATTACATTATTGGGTTTTATTACATTTTTGATTGACATCATTGCAAATTTTATTTCATTTTCAGGCGTTATTACATCATCAGGAAATTATTACATTATAGGGTGCTACAATCCACCATCTCCATGTCTATTGAGTGTGTAAATGTCAGATATGTGTTTATTTCATGATTCATGAGAGGACAGATGATGCATACTGTTACAAAATAATCCAAAAATACAAGAGAAACTACTAAATGTGCTGATTCAGTGCTCTGGGTCGTCACTTCCTTCAGTCTGTGGGCTGCTAGGATCAGAACTATGTGGCTCACCTGTGAAGTAAAGAGGAAAGTTAGCTCAAGTCTTCTCAATGATAACAACAACAACCACATATTAATGAATTCCCTATACAGCATGGGTCTCAAACTCGCGGCCCGTGGGCCAATTGCGGCCCTTGTGACGTTATTTTGTGGCCCTCACCTTGATATGAAAATTTAATGTGAGTTTAATATGAATGGCACTTAACCGTGTTGTGTGTGGAAGGTCCCTTTATTGCGCAAGCTGGAGCTTTGTTTCACTTGTTTCTATGACGACGTTAACAAAAAGAAAGGCAGCTGCTACCGGACCGTTTATTATCTGCCGAGTTGTTGTTACCGGAAGAAGTGGAAATGTTATGTAATGTCATTTTGTGTCTTTTTTTGGTAATTTTGTGTCTTTTTTTGTGGTAATTTTGTGTCCTATTTTTAGTTATTTTGTGTCTTTTTTTTAATTTTTAATTTTTTAGTAATTTTGTGTCTTTTTTTGGTAATTTTGTGTCTTTTTCTAATAATTTTGTGTCTTTTTTTTCAGTAATTTTGTGTCTTTTTTTCAGTAATTTTGTGTCTTTTTTGGGTCATTTTGTGTCTTTTTATTGGTCATTTTGTCTTTTTTTTTGTTGTAATTTTGTGTCTTTTTAAAGTCATTTAGAGTTTTTTTTCAGTCATTTTGTGTCTCTTTGTTGTCATTTTGATACTGCCTCCAGCGGCCCCCAGGTAATCTGAGTTTGAGACCCCTGCTATACAGAGACATCCTGCAAGCAGTAAAACTGTATTAGATCAAATTCATCATCCACAGGACTCATCAAGGTGAAACATTTTGTCGTTCTCACTGCTACAGAATTGAATCATAAGAAGGTATTGCCCATTTGAATTGAAATGATCCTCAACAATGCAGCATGTTATGATTTACTTCATTCTCCAGACATAGAGACCATAAGAGCCGTTTACATCTCCATTCCAGATGACATTATGAAAACCAATGGCCTCATTTTTCTCTGAATCAGAAGAGGTGCCTCTTCTTGCTCATGGAAACTATCTGAATTGTCAAACAAGAGATGTATCTACTGTACTTCCTCGCTACTCTCAATTCCCAGGACGTAATGCAGTAATTGCGGTGTCCCAATTCAGGAGATGGATCCTTTTGAAAGATGCAGCCTAAACATAGACGCTCTGGACGAATCTGCATCTCCTCCACAAACAAAACTCTTCTCGCCTCACAAAGACCAAAGTGTGTTGTGCTTTCCAGCAAAAACTGTAACATCTGACAAAGTTTAACCCTCTGGGAGCACCCGGGACATTTTCAGCCATATTTGTGATTTTCCAGTTTGATTACATGTAGTGCTGTCAAGAGATTAAAACAATTGAGAGATTAATTAATTATGATCTGTAATGAATTGATCTAATTAATCTATTTTTTAATCTCGCCTAAAAATGAGTGAGGAAAGCCCTCAACTTGAGGTATTTCCGTTTAAATGCATAAAATTATAGTGGCAGATCAAAAGATTGATAAATAACAAAAAAAGAGTGGCATCATAAAGTGATATATTGTTTCTAACAGATTTGAACAGATGTATAAAATAGGCCAATCTTTTTCTGAAATAAATATTGATATGAGAAAAGAAAAATGAATATTACAAAAGAACTAAACATGACAAACCCTAGTAAGGGCAGCAGTATTTGACCATTGTTTTCTTCAATTTCTTGCCAAAAAACAGCTCATAAGAGTTTAATTTAAGAGCTGATATCTAGACATTTTCCATGGTTTTCTTCATAATAACCAAAATCAATATCAAGAAAACCATGAAAATGTCTAGATATCAGCTCTTAAATTAAACTCTCATTAACTATTTTTGTTATCATTATATTTGTCCAAACAAATGTACCTTTAGTTGAACCAGGCATTAAAATGATCAAAAAATTGAAGAAAACAAGGATGGTCTCATTATTTTTCCATGACTGTAGGGAAAGAACTTTTTAAAAACTATATCGATATATGCGATATGATCTAATTCCATATCACATTTAAAAATATATATGAATACATTTTTTATATCGATATATCGCCCAGCCCTATCTGCTTCTACTCCAGCTATATTTTAAATTCATTAAAATGAACAATAAATTGAAGAAAACAATGGTCTAATCATTTTTCTTTCATTGTGACTGCATTAGCCTTTAGGTGGGAACAGCCCTTTGTTTATGATGTATTCAGTCTAGAAATGCAGGATTTGAAGGACTGGGTCCTTGAATAGGGACCGCTAACATGTAATCCTTTCTTCTTACTCCTTCCATACCTTCCTGATGGTTATTGGACATTTCTTCCGTTGGAGATCTTGACATTCCCATGTTTTCATCGGCAGAACTCTCTTGCTCTTTTGCTGCAAGGAATTTAAGAAATGTACAGTATTTTTCACTTGGAGAAATATAGCTTGATATCGCAGGAACAGGGTGTAAAAACCAACAAAATCATCAGATCAAAATTTGTTATTTACTTGGAACCAGATGGCGTGCCAGATGGAAATGGCTGTCACACACATCATATGATTACCTAAAACGCTTGTGTCAGTCTCTCCATCACCGGTGAGCTCTGCGTCTGAGCAGATGTCGCCGAAGATAAAACGGATCTTCTCCTCTGCATGCTGCTCATTTGAGGAGCCGTGGACCGAGTTCTGGAGGATGTCGGAGGCAAAACGGGCCCTCAGAGAGTCTGGGGACGTCTCTTTAGCCTGGTCCGGGTCAGTGGGGCCCATCATGGCTCTCCACTCCTCCACTGCATTCTCCTTGGTCAGGACCAGCATCATACAGGGCCCACTGGAGCAAACGATATCAGGATATTCATGTAACAGACGGGATTCTGTTTAATTCAATCATTTTAAATAAGTTTTGCATTCAGAGAACTGTGCTGCTGTAAAAATATGTATTATATAACATGCAAATACTGCTTTTCACTGGTGTTAGGTTATTTGTTTATTTATTTGAGAAAAAGAATAACAAACATGACAAACTAAATATGATAAACCCTAGTAAGGGCAACATTTATATTTAAAGAATTTTTTTTTTAACTATATCAACATATGCAATATGGTCTAATTCCATATCACATTTAAGAACATATCGATACAATTTATAGCAATATATCGCCCAGCCCTAGGTTATTCATGTAACAGATGGGATTCTGTTTAATTCAATCATTTTAAATTAGTTTCGCATTCAGAGAACTGTGCTACTGTAAAAAAATATGGATTATATAACATGCAAATACTGCTTTTCAGCCTGGTGTTAGGTTAATCCTTAAATACATTTCATAGATTTAAAGTAGCGATTGGACTAAAAGTCATATCCTGATATATTTAGGCTGAATATCGACATACGATATATATCCCGATATTTTTAACGCAAAGTAAGAGAAAATGTTCAGTCAAAGTCAAAGCCGGATATGACATGTCACAGGTAGTTTTATTTATATGTATTATTTATTTACAGTTCATTTAAGTGAACATACATACTGTATAACAACAGGAGTACCTTTTTTTTTTTTTTTTTTTTAAATCAGAGCTCCATAAAGTGCACATTTAAATAAAATAATATCTTAAATAAAAATAGCCTATGAAATAAAATAGGCCAATCTTTTTCTGAAATATATATGAGAAAAGAATAACAAACATTACAAAATAACTCAATATGATAAACCCTAGTAAGGGCAGAATTTACATTTAAAGAAAGAAAAAAATCTAACTATAGCGATATATGTGATATGGTCTAATTCCATATCACATTTAAAAACATATCGATACATCTTTTATATCGATATATCTCCCAGCTCTAGGATATTCATGTAACAGACAGGATTTTGCTTCATTTTGCATGCAGAGAACTGAGCTACTGTAAAAATATGGATTATATAACATGCAAATACTGCCTTTCAGCCTGGTGTTAGGTTAATCCTTAAATACATTTTATAGATTTAAAGTAAAACATTAAGCAGTAGTAACATTCCACAGTTGTTATAATCCTCAATTAAGGCTAAACCTGCGCTGATCCTGAGGAATAGTGACGGCTAAGGTGGTTTCTCAGGCTGAATTGCCGAGCTGCACACATCTTTCTGCCATTGTGTCCAAGCAGTTGTGTAACAGCCAAGTGAAGGGACTAATCGGAGCGGAAGATAACTCTGAAATCTAGATGTGCCGTGGAACAAAGACTGAAATTGAGATGGACTTCCTAGTCACTTGCCTGAGGCTGCCTTGATATTAAGCAGCTAAGATTAATGTTAAAAGTGCTGTTAAAACTTCCAGCGGCAACAGGAATTAGGGCAGGTCTGCTAAGGTCGCTTTGCCCTTCACTCTTGGCTGTTAAGAGAGAGAGAGAGAGAGACTTACCGGCACATGAATTCCACCAGTTGGTTGAAGAAAGGCTTTTCTCTGTGCTCTTTGTAAAACTCCTCAGCCATCTCCCTTGAAAGCACCGTCTTCTTCAGCTGCGTCACAGAGAAACCGCTTCCTCTGATCTCCTGCAAAATCTTTTCTGTTGGAGCGAATAGAAAACAGTATGTGTGATAAACTCAATAATACATCTCAATAAATTAGAATATCATGAAAAAGTTCAATGTTTTTTGTCAATCATTTCAGAAAGTGAAACTCGTACATAATATATACGGCCCGCACCCTCACTTGAAGTGGCCCTCAGTACAACTACATGCATTTGAGCATGAAATCTCATGAAAAGTGCAGTGTAAAAATGCACAAAATTACTTCTTGCAATTAATGTTGGTCTGCTGTTCTTTCACTGATAAAATAAAAATCACAGTAAGTGGTTATTTTTTATTTGCTTCAAACCTTTTGTATTCCTATTTATACTGTTATACATGCATTTGAGCATGAAATATGTTAAGTTAATGCATTGTAAACATATTTAAAATTGCAGTTTCATCATATCTGGTTAAGTGCACGGTCCTATATGTGGCCCTGTGGTAGTGAACATGAAAAACTGTGGCCCCCTGCAGCATTTAAGTTGGCCATCCCTGATATAGATCCATTACGCATAGAGTGAAATATTTCAAGCCTGTTTTTCTTGTAATTTTGATGATTCTGGCTTAGATATAATGAAAACACAAAACTCAGTGTCTCAGTATAAAACTAGAATATTGCTGGTCAGTGTAATCTGCTGGTCCTGGGTCAATGGTGGTTTGGGTCCATGTCCTCTGCTGCTGTTGCTCCACTATGTTTTCTGAAGTCCACAGTCAACATAGCAGCCATCTAGCAGGACATTTAGAGTCTTCATGCTTCTACAAGCTCTTTGGAGATGCTGCTTTCATTTCCCAGCAGGACTTGGCACCTGCCCACATTGGCAAAGGTACCAAAAGCTGCTTCAATGACCCCATAGGAGTCTATGGGCTGTTGTCAAGAGGAAGGTGAGAGACACCAGATGAGCTGAAGGCTGCTATAAAAGCAACATGGTGCTGTAGGCTGATCTCCTCCATGCCACCAAGTATTAATGCAATAATTCATGATACAAAAGGAGCCCAACGAAGTATTGATGTATAGAAATTAAGATACTTTTCAAAAGCCTGACATTTGTGTTTAAAATATCCTTTTTTTATTGATCTTATGTGATATTCTAATTTTCTGATACACTGAGTTTTGTGTTTTCATTATCTCTAAGCCAGAATCATCAAAATTACAAGAAATACAGGCTTGAAATATTTCACTCTGTGTGTAATGGATCTATATAATATACGAGTTTCACTTTCTGAAATAATTGACAAAAATATTGAACTTTTTCACAATATTCAATTTTTTTTTAGATGTACCTTTAAATTCCAAATGTATTACATTATTGTTAAAAAGTGGACATTGTTCATTTTTTCATACAATTGAACCTTCAATATTCTTCAAGCTCACTTTTTCAACCATCTTACCCATTTCTTTTAGCTGATAATAAAAATAGTTTCGTCATTACTTTTATCTATGTAATTCTACCTTAATTTCATTACTTTTAGCTACCTCTGTGCTCCTCCATGGCGTCAGGTTTGATCACTGCCAGTGTTTGCTGTTTGGGGAAGAAGAAGTCGATCTCTCTCTCTGCCTCTTCGTGGCTTTCACTGCCGTGCAGCTGGTTGATGGGCTCGTTCTCCACAGCAAACTGGGCTCTTAGACTGATGAGGGATACTGAAGTCATCTTAACAGCTGTGATCAGACTGTTAGCTCTCAGATAAAGATGATAAAGATGACCTAATATTTGATGGTTTCCTGGATTTAGTTTTTGGATGAAGTGGTGTAATTTATCGTACTCTTCTTCACTCTCACCAACCTGTCTGCTTCTAGGGCTGGGCGATATGGACCAAAAGTCATATCCCCATATATTTAGGCTGAATATCGATATACGATATATATCGCAATATTTTTATAGCAAAGTGAGAGCAAATGTTCAGTCAAAGTCAAATATGACATGTCATGTAGTTTTATTGAAACTGTTTAAGTGAATATAAATACTGTATAACAACAGGAGTACCCTTTTTTTTTTTTTTTTTTTTTTTAAATCAAAGCTCCATAAAGTGCACATTTAAATAAAAAAATATCTTAAATAAAAATAGCCTATGAAGTAAAATAGGCCAATCTTTTTCTGAAATAAATATATTTATATGAGAAAAGAATAACGCACATTACAAAAGAACTAAACATGACAAACCCTAGTGAGGGCAGTATTATTTGACCATTGTTTTCTTCAATTTCTTGTTCATTTTAATGCCTGGGACAACTAAATGCCAAAAAACAGCTCATAAGAGTTTAATTTGAGAGCTGATATCGAGCCATTTTCCATGGTTTTCTTGATAATAACCAAAATCATGTTAAATGTCTAGATATCAGCTATGAAATTACACTGTTATCAGCTATTTTTGTTATCATTATATTTGTCCAAACAAATGTACCTTTAGTTGTACCAGGCATTAAAAGACTGTAGGGAAAGAAGTTTTTAAAAAACTATATCGATATATGCGATATGATCTAATTCCATATCACATTTAAAAATATATCGATACATTTTTTATATTGCCCAGCCCTATCTGCTTCTACTTCAGCTAGATTTTCGACACTTTTAAGATTGTCTTTCACGAAAAACTTAGTCTTGTGACTGCACCACTGTCAGAGAAACTGTTATCTATTGATAACTATCTATCTAGTGTGCCTTCACTTTCCTAATCAAACATTTGTTTTTAATAACCTGCAAACCCTGACAATATTAAAAAGAGGTCAAAAGACAAATACAGAGATCTTAAACAAGCTGACTGATGGATTCATAGTTAAAACTCAAGCGCTTTTGTGCACATATTGGTAATTACTCCACAGTGACTTCTCTGGACTCATTTAATTGTGTAAATGAACAGACACACACATCACTGACCTTTCAGGACTCTCCTCTTTGGCTTTATTAACGTCTGTAGGACCGAGGATGTTCTTCCAGTTTTCCACAGCTCCTGTTCTGGCCAGAGCCAGAGCTAGCACTGGACCACTGTACAGACACACATGTTAGATGTATCTCTGCAGTAACATACTACTACTTAGATTATTGTAAAGCATTTATAACCTTGACCGTTACCTGGTCATGCTTCGGAGCAGGGCAGGGAAGTATTCCTCCTCAACGTGTTGGAAGTAAAACTGTCGGACCTGCTCTTCGCTCAACATCACCTCTCTTTGGAGAGCCACGCTGAAGCCTGACTTGTGGATTTGAGTCAAGATCTCCTCTGCAGAACAATAAAATATGCACTAATTTAATAGTAACATTAATAATACATTTTATTTGTAATGCACTCAACAGACAGCAATGCAAAATCAGAGTGCAGTAACTACATTTTTGGGGTCGAAGGTCAAATAAATTGCCATGATTTTTGAGCATAAAAATTAAAATCATCAATACATGTAGAAATAGGTGTCATATCACTTTCCTACCTGTAACCCATTTGGCTGGCCAGTTTAAAAACGTTAAAAAAAACTTTACAGCAGTTTTTCTCAGTTTCACCCCTTGTGTAGGTACTGCAGTTAGACTTTGTAGGGCAGTACATGTTAAAAGCATAACAGTCTTATGATAAAAATGATTAAAAAGGATAAAACAGCTAAAAAAAATAAATAAAAAGTATACATATATACATACGTACATACACAATCTAAAAAACATCTGGATGGGAGGAACCAAAGGTTTTGCTAAAAAGGAAAGTTTTTAGTCCTTTTTTAAAAGTGTCTATGGACTGTGGTGCCTTCAGGGAGTCAGGAAGGGCGTTCCACAGAAAGCCCTGTCTCCCATGGTGCTGAGTCTTGTTCTGGGTGCCAGTTTATTAGGTACAGGTAGTTAATGCAGTGTGATACAACAGCCCTGCAATACATCATTCCTTTGTTAAAGTTTAAATGTTTCTTTTTTATTGAAATAGCTTTGGTTTAGTCTTGCATTGTATTATCCCCCAATAGTTTTATCTGGATGTAACAATAAACTGGCATAACTGACAATTTTAATAAAGATGGCCATATTCCAATTTGAAAGTAATCAATTTTTCTGCAGGAATCAATTCCCTCATTCAACACCTTTGCAGTGTGAATCAAGAAGCAGTCCCACCGTGTCAATACCAGCCACCTTTGTGTGTGTATCTGCGCTCGCACACGTGTGTACTTGTGTATTTGGCACGCGCCCCACCTCTGTTTTCTCTGGCAACGTCAGGCCGGATGAGAGCCAGTGTCCTCTCCACACGCTCTTCCTCCCCATCCTGCTCTGCTAGCGAGGCCGTCCTAAAGTTGGGGAAGAAGAAGGCGAGCTCCCTGCTGGCGTGGTCCATGTCCTCACTACCGTGCACGGCGTTGAACAGTGTCTGTGTGCCGTATTGTGCCCGCAAGCTGCAGGAAGCCAGGGGGGAGAAAGGAGAGCAGAGCAGATGGTGGCTCGGCTGGAGCTCAACCAGAGAGAAGCAGAATGTTTGGGTGTGTCTGACGGTGCAGGCGAGAATGTGCTGTTTATTTGCTTTCACAGACTTAAGCCTGGGATTGTTTCACACTGTCCCGATCAACAGTGCATGAATAAATGTCTACGCTGTAAACAAAAGTTCTTCTTTACAAAGACAGGAATTTATCTTTTCATTATACCATATCTTACTGTTTTAAAGCCGTTATTAACCCTCTATGGTACGGTAATGCCTGTAAGTTTTGGCCTGTCGGATTTCTACAATGCATGTTTTTGAGTGATGCGATATTTTAAAAAAGAGGGAAGAGTATAGGGAACCAATAGCAACGCTTTAATTTGTCACATGACCTCCAGGAGGCCATATTGAAACCCCTGTTTTACAGACTTTTACAGAGGAAACAGCTTTGCCATTTTGTGCCACAAAAAATCACTCACAACGTCATTTCCTGACAACTCCATCTGGAAAAAAATATATTCCTACTGATATTCCTCATTTTTGATAGTTTCATACACTTAGACTGTTGAAGATATTAATTTCAATGGGTCGTTGGTTCAATGGTGCCTACAGGCAACATTCAACCGGTTAAAAAAACTCCTTTTATAATGTTTTTAAATTTAAAATGTTATGTATTGTACCCTGTTGAAGCTACTGAATCTCTTACACATGTTTATTAAATAAATTATGTTAAAATTAATTTAAAAAACTTTCTTTTTCACTTGCGCACCGTTATGGTACAATGTTGCCTACGGACAACAAACCCCAAAAACTTAAGGTAAAAATAAATAAATAAATAATAATAATTGTAAAATTTCTTTACATTATGTTTATTTAGTCTATTTTAAGACAAAACAAACATTTTTGTCCTAACTGGCATCATAACGCGTACCATAGAGGGTTAATATTTACTCTATTCCTTTCTGAACTGAAGTATTATTCCCAGTAACTAACCTTTCTGGGTTTTCTCTCCGGGCTTCCTCTATATCTGCTGGCCCAATGAACTCTCTCCATGCTGGGACAACATTAGATGAGCCCTCAACCTGAGACAGTACCAGAATATGGGACGGTCCGCCAGACATAAACTGCACCAAGTCCTCAAAGCAAGCCTACAAACCACCATCACACACACAGACAGACAAGAACATACACATGTTAATTAATACAATCAACACATAAAACCAGAAACGTCTTTTCAAGTCTTGAATCACATCTTAAATTTACAAGAAAGAGAGGAAAATTAGTATGAATAACAAGGCATTAATGGTGGAAAGTAACTAAGTGTATTTACTCAAGTACTGTACTTAAGCACAATTTAGAGGTACTTGTACTTTACTTGAGTATTTCCATTTAATGTAACTTTATACTTCTACTCCACTACATTTTGAGGCAACTATTGTTCTCCTTACTCCACTACATTTATCTGACAGCTTTAGTTACTTTTCAGGTCGAGATTTAACATGAATAACATGTTATATAAGACATGTTTTCCATTAAACCTCATAACAGTATATTAAGTAGTTAAAAGGAGCCCTATCTTTACAAAATTAAAACGCTGCTTACATAAATACATCAGTCAAAATAATCTTATAATATATTTGGAATATTTACTGGAATCTCAGTGGGTCAATTCTGCATAACTACATTACATTTAGCTGACGTTTTCAGTCACTTTTTTGTTTGTTTGTTTACTTTAGTTACATGAATATCATGTTACATTTACAGTGATATGATTTTTTAAATAGTTAGACCTCATAACAGTATATTAAGTAGTTAAAATGAGGCTATCTTGAGAAAATTAAAATGCTGCTTACAAAAATTCCTCAATACAAATATTCTAATATATTTAGAATATATAAAACAGTCTGAGTGGGTTTATTCTGCATAACGAGTACTTTTACTTCAGTAAGTTTTGAATGCAGGAGTTTTACTTGTATCTGAGTAATTCTGCAGTGTGGTATTAATACTTTGGTAACACTTTACAATAACCAACTAAGTAATGTTTATAGATGGTTTATAAACCAATTATTAACCATTTACAAAGTGCTATACATATTTAATCTTTAAATGTTTTCAACAAATTTCTTAAAGGTATATGAATCATTTCAAAATCATTATCATACTTAATATGGTGTTAAAAATGTTAAAATGAGTGCAAGTAAAACTATTAATAAACTATGAATTATAATTGAATTGTTTGTTAATGGTAAAATAACTATAAACTTACATTAATAGACCATCTATTTGTCATTTATAAATAATATAGTTAGTTAAACATTAATAAATTATGTATTTACCATTCTAAATGGCCTATATACGGTTTATAAATGATGATTAAACATTAATAATCTGTTTATTATTTATACATGAAGGTTATTGTAAAGTGTTACCAATACTTTTGCCTAAGTAAAGGATCTGAATACTTCTTCCATCACTGCACGGTATATACATATACAAATACAGTACACAGGCGATAATATTCCATTATTGCTTCACCTAGCCACCCTTTTTGTTTCTGAATCTCTGATCATTTAGTCTCATCACAAACCGCGCGATAAGCAAAAAAAAAAAAAGCTGCTTACACTGCAGATCTATTTTGAGCCCCGTACAGAAATGCAGATGGAAGTGTGATGTATTGCAAACTAATTGGAATGATTTTTGCACCGGTCATGACTGCTCTCCCATTAGGATGCCCACTTAGAATTTAAATGGCCCAGACTAACCTCATAAACACACGCCGCACTAATCAGCAGTTTGACTAGCATCTTAATCTCTGCAATGAGAAACAGACATGAGCATCTGTCAAATGTTTAGTCTTTGTTTTGTTGTTGTTTTTTTTCATGCAGTGGTCAATTTTGAGGTTTTGGGATATAACATGTCTTCTTTCAGAATAGTGGGAAAATATTTTACTATATTTGATCCATTTCCACATGTAGATTTCTCCTAAATTAATTTAAAGCCACTGTTCTATTGCAACGCGTAGTACTGGGAACGTAGTCTCAACCACGTCATCTGAGGCTTCGTTACACATTTTCCATGGTTGTCTTGATAATAACAAAATCATCATCAAGAAACCCATGTAAATTGCATGTTTTAGATGAGTACTTACATACTAAAAGGGGGAGATTTCACTCAACCATACCAACAGTGATGGTATTACACTTTTAGGAGGAACGGTCTTCATTTCAGATAGGCTACTCATTATTTTTACATTGAACATGTGATTATCTATAGTCTATAGATGGATATAGTCAGATTGCAAGAGAAATACAAAGTGGTGGTTCTACACAGGGGCCTCCAGGGGCCACTGCCCCTGTGAAGCAGCCCTTGGCCCCTGCTGTGGCCCCTGTGTCAAATTAATAATAAAATGATCAATTTATAACGATGAACGACAGAACAATTCTCACCTATATTTTGTTCAAACAATATCTCATTATACAGAAAAGGAACCCAGAATGTGTACATTGTATAATAGTTTAATTGTGCAATAAAAGCTCATGTATATAGAAAAAAAGATAATTCTCACTGCACTGCACTTTCAAAATAAAAAAAGTAATTGTGCACAAAAATGACAAATGTCATTGTCTTACGAAAATAATTGTTATTGTTGGTAAGTCTCATTGTTTCAATCAATGTATTTGTGTCTTCCAAATATACTTAAATGACATTTTTAAATAGGCTAAAATAAAGGTTTTAAATGCTTAAATATCATATTTGCCGTTCTTTATTGTGCCCCTCTGATTAAACACTGGCCCCTCCTTGGCCCCCACAGTAAAATAGAGAGAATAGAGAGAATACAGTAAGAATTTCAAGCATTTACAAGCACTTTATCCAAAATCCAAGCACTTTTTAAACCTTGAAAATACATTTAAATTCAAGCATTTTCAAGGATTTCAAGCACCCGTACGAACCCTGAGTCTTATCTCTTTGTGCCATTTTTTGCTTTTATTCTATTTTATTCTCATCATACCTCTTCTGCTTTGTGCTGGTAGAAATCTCGAGCCTCTGCCTCTGTCAGCGTGCGCTCCTCGTGGGCCAGGATCTCAAACCCAGCGTCTTGAATCTAGCCGGGGGGGGGGTGATGTCAGGATAATGAACTAATGTCAGCAGGAAAGCTTGAGACAATCTCGTCTTCTCAGAGTGTGAGCAGTGTTTCTTTGTGTACCTTCATAATGATCTCATTTGCCTTGCCGTGAGCAACAGCATCTGGTTTGATGAGAGCAACTGTGTAGGACTTACTGGCAGGAACTAGAGGAGAGAAGAACAGCTTGAGTGATGATCAGTAATGCAGATGAAATTGTGAACAGAATCGTGATGACGCTGCTGAACAACAGTGGTAATCACGGTAATGACAACATTACCAGCAATATTACTAATGACAAATTAAATTGACAGCTAATTTAATTATACAGTTGCCACAGTACCAATTATGCTGTCTTCATTCTCGGACTGCTGTGGTGTCTCCTCTTCCTCTTTCCTCTCATCATCCACCAGACCGTCATCTTTAACCTGATGGACAAAATCACATAAAAATGATCCATGATCTTTTCAAATGGTAAAGACTTGACATCCAATTTGCTAAAATAAGACAGTACAAGGTAATCAAATTGAAAGGGTAACAGCTTATAAATATTTAAGGATCACTATTGATCAGAAGCTGTTATTTAAACCCCATATTGAAATAGGGCTGGGCGATATGGACCAAAAGTCATATCCCGATATATTTAGGCTGAATATCGATATACGATATATATATCCCGATATTTTTGTCGCAAAGTGAGAGCAAATGTTCAGTCAAAGCCAAATATGACATGTCACAAGTAGTTTTATTGAAACCGTTTATTTAAGAGAACATAAATACGGGATAACAACAGCAGTACCTTTTTTAATCATAGCTCCACAAAGTGCACATTTAAATAAATAAAAAAAAAAACTTAAATAATAATAGCCTATGAAATAAATTCAGCTAATTTTTTTATGAAATAAATGTATTGATATGAGAAAAAAATAACGAACATTACAAAAAAACTACATATGGCAAACCTCTAGTAAGGGCAGCATTTATATATAAAGAAATATTTGAACTATATCGGTATATGCAATATGGTCTAATTCCATATCACATTTAAAAATATATATTTTTTATATCGATATATCGCCCAGCCCTATATTGAAAGCCTTGTGACAAAACTGAAACTAAAATTAGGATTCTTTTTCAGAAACAAATCTTGTTTCTCCTATCGGTCAAAGAAATATTTGATTACTGCAACTTTCTACGGTGATCTGCTTTATATGAATGCAACTAATCAGAGCCTTAAGAAGTTGGACTGTGTTTATCATTGTGCTCTGTTTCATTACTGGTTTGGGAAATCGTACGCATCATTATATCTGTATGCCACGGCTGAAATGCCGTCTTTGTATGTTCTCAGGCTCTCTCATTGGTTAGTTTTTATCTATAAATCTATTCTTTGGTTGCTTCCCTCTTACCTGTGTAAATACATGTGTAGAAACAAAACTCAACATGGTCTACGCTCGCAAAATATTGTACAGATTCTGGTGCCAAGAGTGAGAACTGAGTTATGTAAGAAAGCTTCTAGTTACGCCCCTTTATCATGGAACAATCTGCAAAAGGAATTTAAATTATCTGAATTGATCACAATCTGTGAATTCAAATCGATTCTAAAGGACAAAGAAATCTCTTCCCTTGGTCAGTGTGATTGCTCCTTATAAGTCTCTACTGAGGCTCCTTCAGTGTTGTTGTAATGTTGTATTTGTATTTAATTGTTTATGATAACTGTGTTTAAATGTTGTAACTTGTCTCTTTTTATGCTGCTTTCTTGGCCAGGTTGGATTGTTTAATCTCAATGAGACTTTTACCTGGTTAAATAAAGGATATATATATATATATATATATATATATATATATATATATATATATATATATATATATATGTATATATATATATATGAAATATATATATATATATATAAAACACTCAACATGAATTGGAGCCTAAACGATAAAGGCTCTCTGAGACCGGTACCAATTAAGAGGAAAATAAGAGGAAACATTCATAGATTGCTACTATTGCTGCCAATATAATGAATGTTTTGATCTGGAATGAAAATAGACCCTATCTATGTGGATTGTACACTTATTTCTCCCATATGACTACACAAAGCTACCCAGAAGGATGCTTTCTAAAATAAATACCTTTTATTAAAGAATGTTTTGCTTTATTATACATATAAATATACTCAAATAACTACATATAAATAGACAAGGTATTACATTCTCAACCATTAATGAAAAAGGGGCTGAGAAAATAAAAAATGATTAAAAAAAGGCTAAATAAACAGTTAATGTTCAGTATCAGTCAATTGCAGACCATAAATAAATGAAAAATAATTAGCTAACACCATTTCTAAATCACCTGTTTTCTGTTTTTATACATCCATAAAAAAAGCATTAATTCAACTCATATCAGAAAACATATCCATAATAGGTCAATATTGCTTAAATTTGGGTTTAGTAAAAAACAACTTGCATACATACTTTTTTGTGTGACTAAAGTACAGCTGCAGCTACTGATTATTGTAATATTCATTAACCTGCCAGTTATTATCTCAATTTAATTGTTTGATTTAGTCATAAAATAGTGAAAATGGTTATCTTGGTAGGGTGATTTCTACAAAGAGCTTGTTTTGTCTGACCAACAGTGCAAAAAAGATTTTTTTCTTTTCTTTTAGGACGAAGAAAAGCAGTAAATGCTCATATTTGAGAAGCTGGAACCAGATAATGTTTGGTTTTCATTTGCATCCAATGGACTTGGACTGCAACTTGATTTATGCTGATTTATGAGTGTGTTTGTCTGTACAGTTTGTCTTGGCAACTTTTTTAGTCTCTTTTCTCTGTCTGTGTGTATGCTGGCGAGTGTATTGTGGTTGGTGGTTTCGACTTGGGTTTATTGTCTTCAGTTGTCTTTTGTATATAAAAGTTCAGAATAAAAAAAAAGAAACAACATTAGTTGCTGATTAATTTTCACTCAGTTGACTTATTGATGAGTTGACTAACAGGAAGGTATTCAGACATGCCACAGTAGTCTGCAAAACTAATAAAATCACTTTTTCAGTCTCAGGGTCATGGACACAGACACAACTGAGTCATTGTTAATGTTATTAGCAGCACTGGTACTTTTCCAACTATGACAAATCAAAATCTCTGCTGTGAAAAAGGCCCTATTGTTTCAGCTTCAATTTTTGTTGTTGTTTTTCTTCAATTTCTTGTTCATTTGAATGCCTAGTACAACTAAAGGTACATTTGTCTGGACAAATATAATGGTAACAACAAAAATAGCTCATAAGAGTTTAATTTGAGGGCTGATGTCTAGACATTTTCCATGGTTCTATTGATAATGATTTTGGTTATTATCAAGAAAACCATGGGAACTGTCTAGATATCAGCTCTTAAATTAAACTCTTATGAGCTATATTTTGGCATTTGCACGTTTAAATAAAAATAATATTTTAAATAAAAATAGCCTATGAAATAAAATAGGCCAATCTTTTTATGAAATCAATATATGTATATATATTATAAGAAAAGCATAACAAACATTACAAAAGAACTAAATATGACAAACCCTAGTAAGGGCAGCACTTATATATACAGTCATTGAAAAAAATATTAGACCATTGTTTTCTTCAATTTCTTGTTCATTGTAATGTACAACTAAATGCCAAAAAACAGCTGATAAGATGATTAATCGAAAACCATTAATTAAGAAAAACATGGAAAATGTCTAGATATCAGCTCTTAAATTAAACTCTTATGAGCTATTTTTGTTGTTATCATTATATTTGTTCAAACAAATGTACCTTTAGTTGTAGCAGGCATTAAAATGAACAAGAAATTGAAGAAAACAAGGGCCCAATCATTTTTTCCATGACTGTACGAATGTATGAATGGGTGACGTTGCATGTGAATCAATGTGTGTGTGTGTGTGTGTGTGTGTGTGTGTGTGTGTGTGTCTTACTGCTCACCGCTCTGCGTTCTCCTCCTTGCTCCAGGACCAACTTCTCCTTGCCCAGTTCCTCCACAATCATCCTCTGAAGAAGAGGAGCTTTAGCGCCTCGCAGCACCGCCACCAGCTCCCCACCCTGTTCATCACACAACAACAACAACAACAACAACACTCTTTGATTACCATTTTAAGGATTACTTCACGCCCAAACATATCATTTGTACATCAATTACCGATTCTGTATTATTCATTCTCTTTTATCCGAACTGTGCTCATTCCTGAAAATATACTCTTATTTTTTATTATATTTTTTTGACTCTAGTCTACTCTTTTGTATCTAGCTTACAGTGCCCTTCTGTAGTCAAAGCATCTGTGGAAGTCAACACTTTACTTAAAGAAATACTCAAAGGATCATTTATATATCGATTTCTCACCCCGTTACCTTTAATTCTCGAAGAAAACTTTTCTCACATGCCTCCAGGGTCAACCAGGAATCCACAAACAGAGAAGATCCTTGACGAATTGAAGTAAAAGGGGCACATTAAACAAAAGCAAAACTATATCAAAACATCAGTTTACTAACTCTCACATAACTTGCGGCAGTATAATCCAAGTTTAATTGATCCAGTCGTATGCTGTTAAACACTGCCCCCACTTCTTTAATTCATCAAAAATCTTCCAGTTTTTGGATTCTTCATTCACTGTGGAGGCATGTGAGAAAAACAAAGTCAACACAGAATCGTGTGAATGAAGAATCCAAAACTTGGATATACTGCACAAGTTATGTGAGAGTTAGTAAACTGATGTTTTGATATAGTTTTGCTTTTGTTTAATGTGCCCCTTTTACTTCAATTCGTCAAAGATCTTCTCTGTCTGCTGATTCCTTGTTCACCATGGAGGCATGTGAGAAAGTTTTTCTTCAAGAATTAAAGGTAACGGGGCGAGAAATCGATATATAAATGATCCTTTGAGTATTTCTTTAAGTAAAGTGTTGACTTCCACAGATGCTTTGACTACAGAAGGGTACTGTAAGCTAGATACAAAAACCCCATGAGTCAAAAAAATATAATAAAAAATAGGAGCACAGGTTCAGGAATGAGCACAGTTCGGATAAAAGAGAATGAATAATACAAATGAAATAATGGGCAGGATATTGCATCACCTCCGGAGAGATCACGACTCTATTCACATCTTTATTTCCTGGCCTACATCCTTCCACCTCTAAGCATTGTAGAGTCAGAATAAAAGGGAGAAAGAGACTAAATCAACAGATTACTGTAGAAATAACGAGTGGAAAATATTAAGACAGAAATTGAATAAAAAAGGACAAAAGGAGACAAAACAAAGAGCTGATGGCTCACATATATGCTGAAGCATAAACACATTTTATTGGACAAGCAGGCAGACACACAGTATATGCTCTACACACACACACACACACACTCACCCCATAGAAGAGGAAGGTGGGCTCGCATTTACCACGATATTTCTCCAAAGCATCAATGCTGTCTGCCTCGGCCTGCAACACAAACAAGTTTAAGGCTGCCTGCCACTCACAGATATTACTTTTAACCCTCTATGGTACAGTGTTTCCCTCAGACAACATTCCCATTTTTGGCCTGTCAAATTTCTACAATGCATCTTTTTGAGTGATGCAATACTTTAAAAAAGAGTGAAGAGTATAGGGAACCAATAGCAATGATGTAATTTGTTACATGATCTCCGGGCTTTGCCATTTTTCACAAAAGATATATTCCTACTAATAGGAGAGTAAACCTTCATTTTCGATAGTTTCATGCGATTTATCTTCTAATTAAATAATGGAAACTTGTTAAAATGCAACTGTTGCCCTGAGGCAACAACATACCATTATGGAAAGTTGCTATGTTGCCTCAAGGGAAAAATGAACTATTAAGGAATCATCATGGCAGCATGAGATATATGTAGCGTGTGTTTAGGTATATATATAATGATCAAAAACATACCAATCATCATAATTTTGTTTTGATCTTTACAATTTAACAAAGATATATTTGACGTTGGTTGCAGTAAAGTAAAGTTCAGGCTATTACTATACCCAACATACCCATTTTTGGCCTGTCAAATTTCTAATGTTTTTGAGTGATGTGATACTTTAAAAAAGAAGGAAGAGTATAGGGAACCAATAGCAATGCTTTAATTTGTCACATGACCTCCAGGAGGTCATATTGAAACCCTATTTTACAGACTTTTCCAAAGGAAACAGCTTTGCCATTTTGTGCCACAAAAAATCACTCAAAACGTCATTTCCTGGCCCTTTTCCATCTGGAGAAAAATATATTCCTACTGAGATGTGAGTAAACCTTAATTTTTGATAGTTTCATACACTTAGACTGTTCAAGACATTCATTTCAATGGGTCAATGGTTCAATATTGAAATCCTATTTTGCAGACTTTTCCAAAGGAAACAGCTTTGCCATTTTTCACAAAAAAATATATTCCTACTAATAGGAGAGTAAACCTTCATTTTCGATAGTTTGATGCAATTTATTTTCTAATTAAATAATGGAAACTTGTTAAAATGCAACTGCTGCCCTGAGGCAACAACATAACATTATGGAATCAGCATGGCAGCATAAGATATCGGTAGTGTGTATATATATATATATATATATATAATGTTCAAAAGTATACCATAGTCTACTATTATAGTGAACTTTATGTCTTATTTGCTTATAATTTCCACATATGGCAACAGGCAATGAACCCCAACCCCCCAAAAAATTGTTTATTTAGTCTATTTTAAGACAACAAAACACTCCAAACAGTTTTTTCCTAACTGGCATCATAATGCCTACCATAGAGGGTTAACATAGAGGATTGATCTAAATTGTTGACATTTTAAGTTCACTTGAGACTTACTGTGGCAAAGTGCAATAGGTCGTCACCCAGTTCGTTCTTTATTTTCCGTAGGAGACTAACCACAGCTCGACACGGCCCACACCACTGCTGGTAAACATCTACAACTAGAACAGAGACAGAGAGGTGGACTGGTGTAAACATTCAATCTGCAGTAATCCCAGTGAACACAGTGGGGCAGCAGCATACAATAAATTACACTGAGAGTGACAGAGATCATTCACACACTGGTTTTCTCTCTCTTAAATAACTGTATAACAGTATTGGACTGATTCCTAGCCAGGGTTGGGTGGTAAAAGATTACATGTAATTGTATTTAATAATATAAGTCATTATAATCATCCAGCCTTACATTTGAAAATAAAGCACAATTAGATGGCAGTAACATTGTCATGATTTAATTATGCCTGATTCCAACTTTTATACATGTCAATCTTTTTAATTATGAAACTTTTTTAATGATAATGCCAGTTTTGTTCATGGTGACTTAACTAATCGCCTATTTGTTTTTGTTTGTTAATGATTATTTAGGGATAATGGGAGTTTTTTCCACCTTTTTAATAACATTGAAGATAAACATTTTGTGTAAGTATCCCTCTTACATTACAAGAGCAAAATCTTCCATTTGGCTTTTCATTTAAAAAAAAATCAGCAGTAACAGAAATGTACACAAAGAAACAGCATCCTTCATGTTGTAGCTAGAATACACAGAATACACCTGTGGTTTGTGCCAGTACTGTTTTTGTATGGTTTTGACTTAACCAACAGTAGATGCTGAATACTCAAAGGGCAATTTTATTTGCATTTAAAAGGTTTTGTGATATTTAAAGATATTTTCTGTCTGTGTCCATTTTCTAGAATAAATTGCATTATTTCCCATTTACATTTCATTTATTGGATCTCCATTAGCACCAGCACATTAGCATAGCTATTCTTCCTGGAGTCCAAACATTAAGTCAAAATGTCCCTTCTCCAAGATCATCAACAAAACAAAAACAACCACAACAACAATAACAACAACAACAACAACACCAGTCAATACAGTCACAACACATATTCAGTCATGGACACTGACAAACATGTATCACAAGACATGATGCAACACTTGTACAGTACAAATAAGAGTCCATACACAACATACAAACAGATACCAAAAATATAAATAAATAAAAGACAAAAAAAAGGATAGTCTCACAGGATAGAAAAATTGTTTATACATTTCCAATGTTTGATTTAGAAGTAATTAAAAGTAATCCTTAAATATTCAGATTAGATTACATTTTTTTAATGAAATTCATCTGTATGCACTGCAAAAAAGGGTAGTCTAAAAACAAGATAAAAACACTAAATCTGAGGGAAATGATCTTCTATTTTAGCTGCATGGACAGATCATTTCATTTGACAAGATTTCTTAGATTAAGATTATTAAATCTAGAAATAAGCATGTTGTACGCTTAAAATAAGACATTAACTCTTAAAACAAGATATATTAATGCTGAAAGCAGCCATGAACTGGCCCGTGCAGAGTGCACTGCACATTATTTGTTTCTTACCAAGATAAAAAAACAACAACTTTAGATTTAGAAGTGTTAGATAATGTATCTTGTTTTAAGAGTAATTTCTTATTTTAAGCGTTCAACATGCTTATTTCTAACAATCTTTATTTAAGAAATCTTGTCAATTGAAATTATCTGTCCATGCAGCAAGATAATTTCCCTCAGATTTAGTGTTTTATCTTGTTTTTAGACCCCTTTTTTTGCATTACATTACAGACATTTCAAAGTTGACCAAACAGTATGGAAAGCACAGTTCTTACCTGTTAAACCTTTGGTTGAAAGCATCTCCTCCCATTGCTCCTGGTTTGTGACAGACGCCTGTATAAGAATAAAATTAATTAATATGAGAGCTTCATAACATAAAGTTACTTTAAAACATAAAGGAGGCGCCATGTTGTTTGTCCAACCTGCAGACTCGCTTCTTTCTTCTTGCCTGCCATTTGATTAGTGCGTCAAATTAATAGAGCATATCTGAAAGAGCTATCAAATGATTCAGCTTTAATTAAATGAAATATTAGTATGTCGGGTGTCTAATCGTGTTACCAGCTCCTCTGATACTGCTCGCGCTTGTTTGGGCCCTCGGTTGCCAAGCAACGGCGCCTTCCGCTGAGGTGTAATCATGTGATTGAGGTGAGATATTTATAGTATTTAACTTCCTGTTAGCTTGTGATGTCACTATTAATTAACACCAAACAGCGCATATTTTGTCATTGGTGACACATGATGGTGGAAGTGAGCTCTTCTCTCCGCTGCCCCCAGGTGGCGCTGTTACAAACTATTTACACTCATGGAAAAACATATTACAGCAGGGGTCTCAAAGTCGCGGCCCGCGGGCCAATTGTGGCCCTCGTGACGATATTTTGTGGCCCTCACCTTGATATGAAAGTTTAATGTGAGTTTGAATGGTACTTTACCATGTTGTGTGTGGAATGTTATGTAATGTAATTTTGTGTCTTTTTTTTGTAATTTTGTGTCTTTTTTTTAATTATTTTTTTTTAGAAATGTTGTGTCTTTTTCTAATAATTCTGTGTCTTTTTTTGTAATTTAGTGTATTTTGGGGGTCATTTTGTGTCTTTTAAAAGTAATTTAGTGTTTTTTCAGTCATTTTGTGTCTTTTTTGGGGTCATTTTGTGTCTTTTTAAGTAATTTCGTTTTTTTCTGTCATTATGTGTCTTTTTTTTAAGTAATTTTGTGTCTTCTTTCTTTTGGTCATTTTGATACTGCCTCCAGCGGCCCCCAGGTAATTTGAGTTTGAGACCCCTGTATTAGACCATTGTTTTCTTCAATTACTTGTTCATTTTAATGCCTGGTACAACTAAAGGTACATTTGTTTGGACAAATATAATGACAACAACAAAAAAGCTAATACGAGTTTAATTTGAGAGCTGATATCTACATTTTGAGGAAAATATTGTATTTTTTAATCCACTACATTTAGCTGACTTTTCAGGTCGAGATTTAAAATGAAAAATGTGATCAATTTGAATTGATTAGACTTCTTTTAATTACCTCATAACAGTTTATGTAGTAGTTAAAATGCTGCTTTACATAAATGCCTGAATAATAATAATCCAATAAAATATTTGGAATATATAAAACAATCTTAGTAGGGCCATTCTGCATGAGTACTTTTTAATGCTGATACTTTTGTACTTCTATTGAAATAAGCAGTGGTCGAAGAAGTATTCAGATCCCTTACTTAAGTAAAAGTACTAATACCACACTGTGAAATTACTCCACTACAAGTAAAAGTCCTGCATTCAAAAGTAAATAAAGCTGTCAGCTAAATGTAGTGTCGGAAAAACTACAATATTTGCCTCAAAATGTAGTGAAGCAGAAGTATAAAGTTACATAAAATGGAAATACTCAAGTAAAGTACAAGTACCTAACTCCTTTTTGACATACACTCACTTGAAAACTAGACAAGATATACGATGTTCAAACTTTTCTATTGTAAATTCATACCTTGCCATGTTGCAGAAAGGTTGAGACAGGGGCACACTTACCACTGTGTTACATCACCTTTTTTTGACAACCCTCAGTTAGTGTTAAATAACTGAGGACACTAGTTGTTTAAGTTTTGAAAGTGAAATTCTTTATTTATTTATTTATTTATTGTTGTTGTTTATGTATTTTGTGCTTCATAATGTGCCACGCATTTTCAATAGGACAGGTCTGGACTGCAGGCAGACCTGTCTAGTACTCACACTCTTTTCCTTCGAATCCATGCTGTTGTAACACATGCAGGATGTGGTGTGCCCTTGTCTTTTTGAAACAAGCAGGGATGTTGACTGGTTGGCAACATATATTGCTCCAAAACCTGTATGTACCAGGCGGCAACCTCCAGGTCTGAGCAGGGAGGCAAACCAGGAAGTGCCTTAAGCTGCATTCTACCGAAAATTCTAGCAGGAGGCGCTAAGTTTGGCTGCAAAAACAATCTGTCCATTAATTTCAATGCAAAATTTGAAAACTTCTCACTTGATTTATTACCTCAGAACATCTTTTTAGGGCAACACTATGGTCTCAGTCGCTAGTAAAAATCTTCTTCAAGACATTATTAATGTTAAGAGTTCTAATAATGGCCCCATTTAGAAGAAAATAGAAGATAAAGAATCATATGATTTGGGGGCGTGGCTACCTTTGATTGACAGGTCACTAACAAGGCGAGCCGTCATCTGGAGAGAAGCAGAACAATGCGTATCCACGGCAACGTGTCAATAAAGTTATATATAACGTTATATAGATATAAAAAAGAAAGTTTTGTGGTTTGGTCTCATAACTTTGATCCTTGTACTGTATTTTAACTTAATGACAGTTTATTTGAACGTTTTGTTCATTAAAAATGTCTTGTTCAGCATTTGGTTGGACTAACAGACACTCCAAGGAGTCGCTGCTCAGTTTTCTGAGGTAAGAAAGATACATTTTTTTTGTTTTGTTTTTTGTTTCATACAAATTCAAAATCATTCAAGTTCATAAAGTCATTAAAAGGTGATTTAAAATGCAATGAATAGGATGTTTAAAGGGTTTAAAAATATGTCTTAAAGATAAAATGTGTTGGTTAAAATGCATTTCCTTTTGTGGGACTTTTATTGTGAAGTATAAGGGTCTGATTTGAGGGCATTGTGGGAAATGTGAGGTCGAAATGTGAGGCCGGGTCGGTTTATTATGGTTCAGTTGCATTATGGGTCAGAGCTGTAGAGAAGAGCATGCAACTCCACAGTGATAATTCTACATGTGGTCCAAGTGGCGCACACGGTAACTTCCCTTTTATATGTTTCACGTTTATGTAAAACACTCTTAATGTGCCCTATTATGGATATTTTGTGATATATTTGAAGTTAATTTATTCCAGCCATTTCTGTTGTGCCTATGTGCTTCGGACATTACAATGATACTTATGTCATTGAGAGTTTTTCAAACTTGTACGTCTTTATTTATTATAGTTTTCACAGTATCTGCTGAAGTACAGAGAGAGAGAGAGAAATAAACCTTCAAGACATCTGTATGAATGGTGGCCATTCATTTCGCTGGCCCGGTGTAGTTACAGTCACAGATGCCTGCTTTTGACCTTTGCGCTGGAAACAATCTTGGGGATCCATTTCCTCTTTACTTTCAAAAACTATATAAGATGTGGACCAGTCAGTGTACTTTGTGTCAGTCCATCTCAGACGAGCTGAGGCCAAAAGCAGCCGGCAGTGTTTCTGGAAGTTGTTGATAAATGGATTTGCATAGTAGAGACTAATCTTGAATTTGTAGTTACAGCAACAAACTGTGTTTACTGACAACAGTTTCCCAAGACCATGCACGCAGATGGCACTAGGGACAAGGGGGATACCCCGTAAATATGTTGGTTGTTTTTACACTACAGTTCATTTTAAAATGCTTAAATAAAACATATTTGGCTTAAGACATGGAGTGGAAAAGTAACTAATTGAGTTGAAATAATTTGGTGAGCTTCGTCCCCCCAGGTCAAAAATCCCATCTGCTCCCCTGTCCAAGACCTTGTAGCAATGTCCATCATGGCGGTTGTATGCTGTGCTGTCTGAAGGATCAAAGGTCATCCATTGTTAGTTTTCAGCCTTGCCCCTTTTGATTTCTCCAGATTCTCTTAATTAAAAAAAAAATCAGTTGACTACGCTAAGCACCTTTAAACATAAATGTTCACACTGTGTAAGTGAAATAATAAACAGATGTCGAAATTCATTTTTGAAACCTCAACCCTCTGTGGTACGCATTATGATGCCAGTTAGGAAAAAAATGTTTGTTTTTTTTGTCTTAAAATAGACTAAATAAACATAATCAGAAGAAATTTTATAATTTTTATTTATTTTTTATTTTTTGGGGTTAGTTGCCCGTAGGCAACATTGTACCATAACAGTTCACAAGTGAAAATGAAAGTGAAAAAACAAGTAAAATTCATTTTAACATCATTTATTTAATAAACATGTGTAAAAGATTCAATAGCTTCAACAGGGTACAATACATGACATTTTACATTTAAAAACATTATAAAAGGGAAAAAAAACAACTTTTAAAACCGGTTTCTTGTCTGAATGTTGCCTGTAGGAAACATTGTACCATTGAACCAACGACCCGTTGAAATAAATGTCCTCAACAGTCTAAGTGTATGAAACTATCAGAAATAAAGGTTGACTCACCTATCAGTAGGAATATATTTTTCCAGATGGAAAAGGGCAGGAAATGACATTTTGAGTGATTTTTTGTGGCACAAAAAGTCTTCGAAATAGGGTTTCAATATGGTCTCCTGGAGGTCATGTGACAAATTAAAGCATTGCTATTGGTTCCCTATACTCTTCCCTCTTTTTTAAAGTATTGCATCACTCAAAAACATGCATTGTAGAAACTTGACAGGCTAAAAATGGGAATGTTGTCTGAGGGCAGAACCGTACCATAGAGGGTTAAACTCAGGGCTCTGCTGTCTTCCTTATTCTTACATTTTTTGTAGTTGTATGTACTGATGTTTTATAGCAGAGTCGTGACTAAGGCATACTTGCTTGTTCGTATGTGTTGTTGAAAGCAACAGTGTCACAACCTTACACTTCTCAACCTTCAAAAACACGCACTATGTTTGTGTGACATATGCTAGTTGTGTTGTTGTATTGTCTGGAAACTGATGTGTACAGAAGGTTACTGAGGTCATTTCCTACAAAAAAAACACACTCTAGGAGAAGCCCACTTTTTCACTTTGGTGTTGAAATTCTCATATGTTCTCACTCAGTGCAACCCTGACACCTCAAAGAGGTTTCCCTCCATCTGTAACATTTCATTTAATAGTGAAATAGGTCCTCTGAAGAGATCACTTCTGCCTGCTCTTCCCTCATGAATTTCAATGAACTGGTGGCACTTAAGTGGTTCAGCTCCACCGCCTCCTCCCTCACCAAGTGGGCCCAGAAAAACAAGCAGAACAATTAGAGTAATTTTGTAAAAGGACAAATCACAGTGCGTTCATGACAGTGAGCGAGACAGAGACTCATAAAATGAGACACTCAAAAAGAAATGGCAGGGTCTTTTATGCTATCGACAACAGCCCTGCGGTTTGTTTTGCTCTGGCTGTGCTGCATGTACCATCTGACATGTTTCTATCAGTGACCCAGTGTCTCGCTCTGAGCTCATTATGCAGCCAGATGGGAACTACAATCACCGCCCCTCTATCATGGTGGCTGTGACAAGGTCCTTGCCCTCAGAAATAAGATTCATAGTGCAGTAATATGCAGGCCTGTGTTTTTCTTCTACTTTTCATCGGAGAGATGCAAGGAAGCGATTGCTTTTGTTCTATCAAGTCAATGAGAAACATTGATTCGATGCTTTTGTCCCATGTGCGCATTTCAAATATTGGCCTTTGTGTCACCAAATGTCATCAGTAATGACTGCTGCTGCTGCGTGCGGTTGACTGTGTGCTGAACAGATATGCTTCTTGCAAAACTGAAATGTGATTGCTGCGTCCCCGGGGAATGCACTTGGAGAAGATTGTTGGAGGGTATTCAGACGAGATGTCACTATCTAATTCAAAGCCGTGGAGCCGAATTAATCACTTCTGCAAGTCAGCGTGGCACACGTTCAGACGAAGAACGGCTGCACACACTTCAAATTAATACGCTGTTCTGTCTATATCTTGAAAGGTGGTGAGTAATCACGCCCGCGGTCGCAGGGTTCGCCTTTTGTACCGTGAATATCCCTCAAAATCTGGATGCATCAACAAAACAGAGAAGCAAATTGTTTCTGCCCTTATTTTAAATATAATGACTGACTCATTTAACTTCCTCATGCAGCTACTTACAAACTTCTGTGCACTTGTCCGCTCAAATTATGTCTCAAAGCAGATGCTTTACTCAATATTCTGGCCTCCAAACATTTTGTTCCATAAACATCAAATAGAATGCTTCAAATGAAAGACGTGTAAATCCAGCAGTACTTCACCGCTGACCCTCGACTGAATTCAGAGAGAATTATTCTGCAGGATGTCAGAGTCTTTGCCACGGGCCATTTGTTTGACAGACTTTGAAGGTCTTTGCTTGAAGCTGGTTATCATACTAATGTAAAAGGTTTCCATGGTAGAGCGCAGGTCCTTCCCCAGTCTCTCAGTAGGCCTTCAGTGCCTATGTTCCCTTGAAGAAACCACTTATCATCTTCTCTGGTGGATTGCTGTTAATCTCTCCGCAGCGATGACAGACACAAAGGATTTGAGAGAATGACAGTTTTCGGAAATTAATCTCCATTAGCGCATCTTAAACACAGAAGTCATATCTATAAGCCTCATTAAAGAAGAACTCCATTTGTTGTGTTTATTTTTGGAAAAAAGGCTCCATCCGACCATCCTCGGAGCACAGGCCCAAAGGGCTTTAGTCTAATTGTTCACAAACAAATGTTGTAGAAATCCCAGTTGGTCTGTGGCTCCGTTTCCTATAAGGAATTGTTCAAAACAAAGCAAATATCTTAATTTGTTTTCTTGTTATTGTCTTTCTTTCTTCATTTATTTTGTGGCTCAGGACCATGGTCACAGAACAGACTAATTAGGCTACAGGAACTGCTGTGGCGACACAATTAACAAATATCCAATATCCTCAATAAAGTTCTTTGAAAAACAAGATTTCTCTTTCACATTGGGAATATTATTTTAATGGCTAAATTTTAACTATAAGATCTCAATTGGACTTCCTGGTTAAATAAAGGTTAAATATAAAAAATAAAAGTCCTCATTATAACTGAATCTGTAAATTATTTGTTTGATTAATTAATATTTTATTGGTAAAATCAAAAAGTAGTGAAAACTTGTGTATTTTTGTTTTAAAAATGACTGATTATTAAAGTATTTACTGATTATTTTCTGTCAATTCACTAATTGGTTCATGAATAATTGTTTCAGCCCTGTCTAGCTGCTGCACTTGAAATTTAAATGCAAGCGTATAAATTTAAACAGCAGATGTTGAAATGTATAATAATAGTTGTGATGAAAGGAAGTATACAACTTCTCAAATCCAGTGGTGGAATGTAACTAAGTACATTTAGTCAAGTACTTTACTTAAGTAACATTTTGAGGTACTTGTACTTTACTTGAGTATTTCCACTTTATGTAACTTTATACTTCTACTTCATTACATTTTAAGGTGAATATTGTACTTTTTACTCCACTTTTGACATGAAAATCATGATACATTTAAGGTGATAACATGTTTTTTGTTTTTTTAAATTAACATCATACCAGTATATGAAGTAGTTAAATGAGCCCTATCTTGACAAATGAAACATAAATATACATATACGTACATAGATGTATCAATACAATTAATCTGATAACATATTTAGAAAATATGAAACAATCAGAGTGGGTTCATTCAGCACAATATGTACTTTTAAGTACATTTTGAATGCAGGAGAGAGAGAAAAAGAGAGAAATGTTCTGGGGATCCTTTTTTAAAAGTCTGATCTAAATGGTTTTCTCTTTTATGGACAGGTGAAAAAAAGATGCTCGGATAGTCTTTCAAGGTCTCTTTTAAAAATCTGTGAAACAGGTGTGCAGGTTTTGGCAGGTTCTTCAGGATGATTTTTCCTCAGTATTTGTTGTCAAAAATGATATTCTGCTACAAGAGGCCAAAGTGCACAGCTACCAGTGGTGGAATGTAACTAAGTACAGTTACTCAAGTACTGTATTTAAGTTCAATTTCAAGGTACTTTACTTGAGTATTTCCATTTTATGTAACTTTTTAGTTCTACTTCACTACATTTTGAGGCAGATATTGTACTTTTTACTCCACTACATGTAGGTGAAAACTTTAGTTACTTTTCAAGTCGAGATTTAACATAAAAAACTTGATCAATTTAAAGTGATGAGACATTTAAAAAAATAAATAAACCTCATAACAGTATATAGTAGTTAAAATGAGCCCTATCTTCAGAAAATTAAAACACTGCTTACATAAAAGCATCAATACAAATAATCTAATAATTTATTTAGAATATATAAAACAATCTGAGTGGGTCCATTTTGCATAACGAGTACTTTTACTTTTGATACTTTAAGTACATTTTGATGCTGATACGTTTGTACTTTTACTTCAGTAAGTTTTGAATGCAGGACTTTTACTTGTGATGGAGTAATTTCACAGTGTGGTATTAGTACTTTTACTGAAGTAATGGATCTGAATACTTCTTCCACCACTGACCACTACCCCATGTTCTAAATAAGACTTCAAGCATTTGTGTTGTCTTCCAAGTTTCAATTTATCCATGCACTCTAGCCACAAGGTGCATAAATTGTGTGTTAGAAAGTTAAGGATTAGATTAGATTAGATTAGATTCAACTTTATTGTCATTGAACAGAGTATGTACCAGGACAACGAAATGCAGTTTAGCATCTAACCAGAAGAGCAGAGTAGTAAAGTACAAGGTATTTACATATGAACAGAGTGTATAAATATAGTGCAGGTATGAATTGAATATGTTAATATATACAGTGAATGAATGTTATAGAAATATATACAGTAAAGAATGTACAGTAAAGCAGCAGTGCAGGTAGATGAATGGATGATAATAAATAGTCATAAATCGTCATGGAAACCTCACTGTCATGTTTTTTTCTTCTTCTTTTGACTAGAAATGTCTCTCATGTTAGCTTTGTCCTATTTAGAGCAACAATTTTTCACACGCCTAAAAGCAATTTAGCAACAATTAAGTTCAGAAAATGGATCACAAGATTTAAGCAATTTAGCAACATTCTTTTCTCACTTGCCTCACTTGTTTTTATAATGTCAAAACAATTTTTCACAAGTGACATTTGTGCTTATGACACTAGTGACATTTTTTTTTTTTTTTTTTTACAACAAAACCTTTTTAATTGACACATTTGCAAATGCTGGTGCTATCTAATGCAATTCAAGATTATGATGTAACAAACAACAGATGTTTGTGATAAGAAAAACATCCAACAGCAGAGACTGATGCTATTTTTTTCCAAGAGGGCACTGTTGGCTCAACATTGAACCACTCCTCCCCCATCTCACTTCTCCCAACACACACATACACACACACACACACACACACACACACACACACTGAAACACACACATACTGCTCTGTGAGTTTTTTTAATCGAAGGAAAGCCCTGTGCTCTCAATATGCTGGTTGCATGCTTATCAGCTCTTCCAGGCCTAAAACTTATCCCGTAAGCAATACAGCAATTGAATACAGAATAGCTTAATTTTCGCTAGCATATTTGTTAAAAGTCATGGTGTATAATGTCACACTGAGAGAATTAGAAACACTACTTCATCTCACGATTTCACCAGGCTGTGTTTGGGAGTGACAGCTATGCTGTAGAGTGATATGCTGCTGGATGTAATGAAGCATAGACACTGTTAGTGTTGTCTCTCCTCCAACTTTCTATTTTTCTTTTACATCATGACAACCATGACTGTGTGAAGCTCCGCGCCTTCGTACACACAGAGGAGTCCAGCTGTGAAGTGGTTTGTTCTCTTTCTGCTGCACTAATGGAGGATTTATACCGAGTGAGGGGGAAATAGTGTGAGCCAAAGGGGGTTGAGGAGGAGTGCAGACTGGCAGTCAGTCAGTCTCATACACAGACAGACAGCGGCGGTGATTGACTGTCAGTCTGTAGAAACGGGAGGGAGCTTTCTGCTCTCTTCCCTGACAGGCGGCTCCACTAGTGACAGAGGAAGCCAGTATGGAGGAAGTCATCTGCATCTAAATAAAGACCGCCAATGGCTTTGTCAGACTCCATTAAGCAAATTGCCATGTTTGATAAATGCATCTACCATCTTTTTTTTTTGTACCCGTTTGTACAAATCAGCCTGAAGCAAAAAATAGCTTTTGTTTGCTTTCTTTTTTAAAAAAAAAGGAGAATGTGCAATGAGACGTGAGAAAGGATTCCACTGAAATATAATTTTGATGCAAATTATGACTGATTTGTGTATTTGTGTGATGGGTTGCCTCATATCAGGTGTGCTATGAAAAACAATCACTCTGGGCTATATGCAATAGATTCAGGTTGGTTTTTTTATTAAAATGTTGAAATTCATGATTACTTTTCCCACTGCTATTGTTAAAATGTATTTTATATTCATATGTTTGTTAGTTTTTTGCAAGCAGAAAGGCTGCAGCTGGTTGCTCCACACTGAAGTCTGAATGTTGGTCCTACCCCCCACACTGCCGCCATCCTCGTCCACAGCCTCGTCATTTCCCGTCTGGACTACTGCAACTCTCTCCTCTTTGACCTCCCTCACAAATCACTCCATAAGCTTCAACTGGTCTAGAATTCAGCTGCCCGCATCATAACAAGAACCGCCTCTATCCAAACATCACCCTGTCTTCCAACAGCTCCACTGTATTCAATACAAAGTCCTCCTGGTAACTTTCAAGGATATTCACAACCTCGCCACCCCATATCTGTCCCACCTCCTCCATGTTCCCTCAGATCCTCCATACACCTGTCTGTCCCCTCCACCCGTCTCACCATGGGAACATGTCTATGTTCCCCGGGTCCTATGTTCCCCTCTTTGTATGAGACTGGGGAATATAAGACCCTTTTTCCCCGTTTTGCCCAAAAAGGGTCCTATGTTCCCCGGTCTGTTACTTTTTCCACCATTACTGCCAAATCCCATGGCAAATAGGCCTATAGGCCTACAGGCTGTTTGACACTCATATGCAAATAGGCCTAGACGAGGAAAGATTAGGTCAGGGGTGGCAAACCTGCAGGTCTCCAGCTAACCATAAACCTAAACCTAAACCTAAACCTAACCCTAATATATGTGTGTATATAGGCATATGTGTATATGTGTGTATTTGTATATACACAAACGATATGAATTTTAATCTCAATTTTAATGACTTATGTCAGATGCATGTTTTCTTTAATCTTTCGTGTGTTTTTTTTATATGTACATAAAGAGAGATGCTTTTATACAAAATTGTTTATTCTTATGTAGTTTATGTTTTATCATTTAAAAGGCCTTCCACAGTCCCGAGTTTAGCAGCACCCAGCACTCCCTTTAAGAGAAAATATATATATAAGAAACATCTATTTATTTTAAGTAAATGGTTGGAAAACAAAAGCGGTTTATTTCATTATTTAATAATATATTCATTCTCTATGCTCCTGGGAACCAACTGCTAGCCTATGGGTTTTACTGATCCTCCCAAAAAAAACCCTGAATGTACAATATACTGTTTTATATCATTTTGCTGCTCTGCTCCCCGCCTCTGTAATTCATTACCACCCCAACTCAGAAACATTGATTCACTCCCCCATTTCAAATCACAACTCAAAACACATCTGTTTAAAACCGCCTATTCCCTCTGATGACAAATGTCCTGTCCAATCTATTGTATTGTTCTGAATTTTGTGTATTTTATTGTTGTTTCTTTTTTCTATCTTTTTTGTACAGTGTCCTTGAGTGCCAAGAAAGGCGCCTTCCAAATAAAAAGCATTATAATTATTTTTATTCGAACAAGGCAGCTAATTTTTGCAGCCTTTCCTCTCAATTAAAGTGCTAGATTGTTGCCGTGACTCTGTGGCATCATTAGAGGCAGGTCTCTGTTATCTGTCACGGCTGAAACAGCTCCAGGTTAATAGCTGCATTCACTCAGTCTACTTATTCAGCTCTGCTGCTTCCAGAGAGCCTCATTTCCCAGATATGCAGCTCCCTTCCTCTCTTTCTTCAGGGAACAGTGTTCATCAGGGTCATTCTTTCTTTCCAAGAAATATATTTAATCGACAATTTTAGTATCTATTAGAATCTCTAGTGTTGTAAAATGAATGATAATACAGTAACAGAGGTAGAGCGGGAACTTTTAGTTGATTAGCTTGCAGAAAGTGTCTGTTTTCTCAATTTTTTTTGCTTTTTTTGTTTTGTTTTTTATTTATTCATCTATTAATATTTAAACTTGTTTTTTTTGTTGTTTTTTTACTTGCTTGCATGTTCGAAATAAAGACAATCAATCAATCAATCAATCAATCAATCAATCAATCAATCAATCAATCAATCAATCAATCAATCAATCAATTAATTAATTTGTTGATCAGAAAAATAATAATAATAAGCAGCTAGTTTTTATTATGCCAAACATTTGATGGATCTAACCTAGTTTTTCTTACATGGAAACTGTCTTCCTCCCAAAAACAACACTATAGCTTTTTTATACAAGCAACTTATTAAGACCCAAATTAAATTTTGTTGTCAGGTTGCAGTCTCTAGTCACTGTAGTAATTATAACCGGCTCAGTACTATGCAGAAGCCTGTTTTGATAACGGACACTTTTATTTTGAAAGGATGAAAAGACACTTCCTGTCGATTGTAAAAAAAAATAATAATTAAAAACTCAAGTGAGATTTTACTGTAAAGCATATATTTTCTTATATATAAAAGGTTAGTTTCCACAGTAATCTTGCATAATTAAGTGTGTTTTGTGTTTAAACAAATTTTGGATAAAAATTAAACCTAGTAATTCATGCTAACAAGGTTTGATACAGTAAGCTATTTTTGCTCAATTTAATACTCTTGTAGCTTTATCTTACTTAATTCTCAGCTCGTTGGCTTATTGACGTACGACCGCAGAACTGAACGCTCGGCGTGTTTCAGTTCAGTGATACTGATACGCAGTCAGAGATAAAAATTAATATTAAAAAACCCACAATTAAAAAGTCCACATGATCAACTAAATGTATTATTCCCATTTCTAGTTATAACAGACACATGACTTTAACCCAGGAGACCGCTGTTTGTGTCCCATGTCGCTTACTAACAATAGGAAACGCTTCTCTGGGTCATTAGAGGGAAGGAACAAACAGCCTATGTGGTCACATGGGTTGCAGGACTTCTTGTTTACATGACAGTAAACAGTAAAGGGTTTTGGCCTGCTGCTGAGACAAAACCAGATGGGGTATTTTTCACAGTTTTATCGCTTATACAGGTGCATCTCAATACACAACATTTCCATATTAAACATACTTTTTAAAATGTGTCTTTTGTAATATACTTTTTTTTGAGACACTGATTTTTAGGTCTTCATTAAATGTAAGCCATAATCATTATAATTAGGAGAAATTAAATAAATTAAGACATGAAACATTTCATTCTGTGTGTAATGGATCTATATAATGTGTCATTTCCACTTTTTGAATTGAATTACTGACATATATAACATTCTCTTTGATATTCTAATTTATTGAGATGCACCTGTAGATGAGTTCCTGTAATATCTATCTATATTCTTTTATTATGATACTTTAAAGGTACTCTGAGGAGGGTTTTTAATAACATTTTTTTACCATTAGTAGTGCTACGGAGCTACGGAGTTCTAGTTTTGTTTTTGTCACACTTACATGCACGCAAACAGTAATAATGTGTTCACAATGCTAAAGAAGAAAAAAAGACTACAAGCCTGCAAAAAAACCTAATGGTTAGAATACTAAAATATTAACATGATAAATATTAACAATATAAACTTTTCTATGATATTCAAATTTATTGAGATGCACCTGTCTCTCTCTCTCTCTCTCTTCATTTCAATGCACCTCGGAGCTGCTTTCTTTGATAATGCTGTTAATTAGCTTGAAACCTTATCCACAATTCCACAGGAACATCTGATTGTCTGTAATGATTTCAAATTATCATTTGGGATATATATATATATATATACATATATATATATATATATATATATATATATATATATACATATATATATATATATATATATATATATATACATACATATATATATATATATATATATATATATATACATACATATATATATATATATATATATATATATATATATATATATATATATATATATATATATATATATGAATCAACAATGAATTGATAATGAAGAAATCATTACTTGCAGCCCTACATGTAAGAAAAGCAAAACAAAGAACTCACAGACAATCAGATGTTCCTGTGGAATTGTGGATAAGGTTTCAAGCTAATTAACAGCATTATCAAAGAAAGCAGCTCCGAGGTGCATTGAAGTGTGATGCTGAACTGTGAATCCATATGTTAACACCTGAGAACTTAGCTTAGCTCCTCTCACCTCCTAAGCTGTCATCAACACCCCCGACACAGACATAAAAACACCATCAGGACCTCCAGGAGATTGGACGACCTGCTATCTGAGATGTGCCTTCAATACTGATAATTCAAAGTGATACCTTGTCCTGGTTGGAGAACAAAAAAGCCCCGGGGCAGCAGCGGAGAAGAAAAAAGAGTAAGTCAAATCAGACCTATTAAGTGGATTACGAGTTATCTGCAGCACAGCGTGTAATTGGTTTTGTGTTATCGTTGTAACGTCAGATAGGTGCTAATTGAAAAGCCAGTTTATTAGTGGGTAGACAGCCTTCAGAGGGTTGGGTTGTGGTTTAAAGGTCTTGTTTCAGATAGCCTCCCAAATGATTATAGATAATAGACTGCTCCTATTGAAGCTTGCAGCTCTCTCAGATGTTATTCCCCTGTCAGTTTTCTGCTGATTTCATCCTCACTTTGCCTGCGAGTCTTGTGAGAATAGAGCTCAGTGTAGCCGTAATAATATGTTTCATTCTGAAGTTAAGATTTTATTCATACTCTTCAGCATTTTTATTTTTTGTAGCTCTGCAGGGCTCTTACAATAGCGCCATTCTTATGTACTTGACAAAAGCAATCTGTCTGAGGCCAGTGTGAGTCATGAGGCAAAACAAGCAAACACTGCAGTCCTCCAATCTATTTTCTGGGGCTTCTTGTGAAAGCCAGAGACAGACATTGTCTTAGAAATACTACTTTTATTATTTTCAGTAGCTCTGTCTGTAATTTGAAAGGTGTCTTGATGCAGATGAAGTGTTTGGAAGAAGACAGTGAACATCCACACAGAGAGAGAGGAGGGAGGGACTCCAGATACTATAATGATGCTGCCAAGTTGTTTGAATTTTGGCATACAGGTTTTTACATGGCAGCGGTTGATTTACGGCTGCCAGACCTCTTTGGCCATGACCGGTGCGAAAGAATAAGAGATGAAAAATGCCTCCGTCTAAAACTCAAAGCACATAATCCTTAAATCTCAGACAAAGCTGCAACAATGTGAGAGATGAGAAACAAACAAAACATCTGTGGAGGCTGCGAAAGGTTCTGCTCGTCACATTGTCAGACCAACAGAAACAGCAGGCCCCCGGCCCTTTTGATGATGACTGACGGTATACAGTTGGAGACACGCAACGAGAGCTCGGGGGATTTCTCTGAGGTCGTGTAACCTCATGGTAAAGCTCCTCAAACGAGCTGTGTGTCCTCACAGTGCTGCAGATGGCACAAAATGAGCTGCCGTCCTCACTATTCCAACACAGAGAGAGCTGAGGTGCTCAACTAGCGGCTCTGCCTCCGTCTTTCATCTCTCACATCTGCACATTTCTGAAACAGTGAGTGAGTGGTGTAGAGCGGCAGGAGAAATCTTTATCCTGCCATGACATCCACTGCTGACAAAATCTTTCAAAAAAGAGAGCTGTCGAGAAGGCAGTGTTCCCTCTATGCAAGTGGGCTATTCAAGATTCACCTTTTTTTTGGGATGCTGCTGCTGCTGCTTTCTTTCAGTGCTGATGGGTGCAGATGGGGTGCCTCAAGTCTGGCTGTGAGAAGTAGAAATACCATAGAAGTGTGTGCATCCTCTGCTGATGCATGCGGCTCGCTAGCATGCATAATTCAAAGATTGAATGCAGTAAAGATGATGTGCCTGACTCACAGTGGAGGATGGACCGCCACCACCAACTCTCATAGTTTCCCCAACACTGCGTGAAGTCTGCATTAACCAGTCAACAAAAGTTGTAGTGGCAAACGTAGATCTCAATTCTAAAGCCACTCGATTGATGTAGCGCTCTCGCCTCACAGCTAGAAGGTCCTGGGTTTGATTCCCGCCAGGACGCTGTGGCCGTTGGAGGCGTGTCCCCAGCTCCATGTCTCCGGTGTCCGCAGAGCTGGTCGGTGTCGGCAAAAGGGCCTTTCTGTTTGGAGTTTGCATGTTCTCCCCGTGTCCCCCGAGGATCCCCTTACAGGGACCTCTCACAAAAACATGCATTGATCCTTGTCGCTAAGGAACCGGTGGCAATAACGTGATCCTCCCACGCGCTACGTCCCACCGGGGAATCTTCCCCTGTCAGGTGTCAAGAAGCGGCCTGCTAACTCTGCATGTATCGGAGGAAGCATGTGGCTAGTTCAGGGCTCTCCCCAGGCCGACAGAGACGAGGTAGCGCCCCCAGGATCATGTCGTAGGACAAATTGGGTGATAAAATAAAATGGGTTACAAAATCGTGGGATAAAAAATAAAGCCACTCGATTTATTAGCAGTAGGGTGGTGCAGCTGGCTCGACTCGTATGTTACTGTTTTGTGTTCCTTCACAAACCGAATTTTACCGTATTTCCTCAATTTAAATCCGGGCTCCTATTAATGGCCGGCCTCATTTAGTAACCGGGTGTAAAAACAATTTTCAGTAAATAAAAGCCGGCCTCTTTTATAAGCCGGGTGTCTTACCGGTGTTATGTCAAAGTCTGTTGCCCCGTCGATATGTGTCCCCCTTACCTTAACCTGCACCAACCTGACCCCTGACCCCAACCAGTCCTCCTTTAAGTTGTTAACATGACCCCAAGTTTACCTTAACCCCAAACAGTTCTCTCTACAAGGCCCAACCTTAAACTGAAATCCTAACTCCAACCGCAGAGGTGATGCTACGGAGAACACCATTCAGGAAACATCATTTGACGGGTAACAGATTTCAACACAACACCTGTATTTTGAAGTTTTGCCACACGAGTTAGTACTGTAGGTAAATATGGTTGTTTCTCCTGCTGTCCTAGTCATTCTCTGTAAAGTTGAGCTGTTTACGCATGTTCTTCTGGGCTTTTTAGTAGTTTAGACATTTTAAATCCTGCTTCAAATGAATCTTCAGCGTGCTGTTCATTGTTTGTTTACATCTGAGTACTTCCAATATGGCCGACGTCCAGGTAACTGGCTACAATGCGCTGTGTAAAACAAAGTGCCGGTCGGAGCTGCTCTGATTTTAATTTTTTTAATAAAAGCCTCCTTCAAATAATAGCCTGCCCCTATTATTAGCCGGGTCACAAACTGATTTTTTATTAATAGAAGCCCCAGCTACTATTTGAGGAAATATGGTATTTCTCGTTGTTGAATCCAGGTATTTCCATTAATACACACATCATTCCAAGCTTCTCTTGGTTTTCACAACATCAGGAAGTAACGGTAACATCTGAAAGTGACGGTCAAAAAAACTTTTTTCCCTGTACCTCTTACCGCTCTGCTAATCCACGTTTTTACCTTTTAGAAAGTCCTTCAGAATAATGCAATGTGCATGAGCAGCACCTACCTCAGGTGCTGTGTTAAATTTGACAACTATGCAATAAATGTCATAACACAACCAAAACCAATATAAAACACGCTGTAATCTACAATAAAAATCTCAACTTTCTTTAACATAATATTGGCTCCTACAAAAGTAATTTTTCATTCGAGCCATTGGTTACACTGGGCTAACTCCCACCAGCACCAGTAACCATGACTAAAAAGTATAAAACGTGTGATCTTTGTGATGTTATTATTTCTTGCAATCGATGCCAAAATAGCAATGCAGCTGGCTTTCTGTTTACCTCACAACAGAGAGGATCTATTCACACCCTCAGCAGTAAATGTCAGCTACCATTTAGGGCGTATATCCAGAAAATGAAGGTTTATTGAATTAGCCTTGTCTTTAAAGTGAATTGCAGTTGATTGTCACATTCACTTTCATTCAGCTGGCTATGCTTTTATCACCAAATAGTGTTAGCAGCACACAGAGCGTCTGTAGGCTGAGCTAATCTTCTTTTGCTTCAGCCCTGAAAGGTAGCCTCCACTCCACAGAATTACACTCACAATGAAAGATCGTTTTAACGGTGACATGCCAAACTGGAGGAATTGGTTTGGTGTATAAAATGTGGCTGAATGCATTTAAGATCCCTTGTTGATCCTTGTTTTGGCTTTAAAGAAACTGGCGACAAACAGCTGCTAATAGAGGCTGTCTCCAAATGCAGATTATATCTGAAGTGATTCAGAAAGCTTAAAACTTCTCTGAAGACATTCAGGCTTGAGGTAAACAAGCTGCCTGACAGGTGCAGCTAATCGTAAGTACAAAATGCATTGAGTACCGGCCAGCCTGTCTCTGTTTCATTGTGTACCTGTTAGTAGAGAAATACCACAGCCAGACAAGGAGACACAGTGGATAACCATAACCACTTAGCATTGATTGACATTTTCAAATTAAAAGATGTCTTGATATTCAGGTTTAAACTGGGATACATATGGTTGAAAAGTTGCAGGCTTAGTTACATATAGTCATTTTAAAAGAACTAGTGCAGTGCCCGTAGGAAGTATGTACTTGTTAGCATGCTAATCGTGAGATAGCACATTATGCAGTATGCTGCACTAAAAGTACATTAACATGAACCCAATTAGCTGATATACTATTTTGCATGTAAGTATCTCATATCAAATGATTATGGGTATTACGCGAAGCAACATGAATGTCATCCCTGAATCACATAGTAATGCAACATAAGAAGTGAATGAAGCTAAATCTCCGCTTAGCATGCTAATCGCGAATAACAGAATTTGCACATTACATGCAGACCACTACAATGTCTACAACTCCATAAAACACTTACTTTTCATAAGGTACCACACCATGCAGCACATACACATTGAACATTGATATTCACTGGAAACTATTTGAATATTATTGGAAAATTGAACCTTGTAGCCACTTTAAAACTCCTAAAGATAGGTAGGCTAAATAGACTTCCAGATGAGATGAGTCAGGGTGGAAATCCAGAGTGAGTTGTGTTACTGACCAGGTGTAGGCCTATCACACAATGGGGCGGAGCTCCCCTAAAAGGCGTCCGATCGGAAACAGTGCTACGTAAATAATGATATTTTGAAAAATTAATTCAAAATCTTCAAAATCGAGGATGCACACCTTCGTGCCATGACACATAGGAAATCTGAACGGTCAGAGAGATGTGCCATAGACACACACACACACACACACACACACACACACACACACACAAACACACGCACAGACGCTTCTTGCTTTTATAGATAGATGTATATGTTGAATCATATGTATTTTAAACGGTGCATGACAAATTTAATGCTTAATAGGTACTCTTGGTCCCTGATTGCACACTTGTTGCATTACACAAAGGTGAAACATTGCAAAAGCCATCTAATGGATGTAAAGGGAAAACTTACATGACATTTCTATTCATGTGGACTCGTGTTTCTCCTTTCATAGAAGAAGAATTCTTCCTCTATCCTCAGATCTGAAAAGTGAAGCCAATACAGACATGCCTTAAACCTGCATTATTTCTATTGGCAGCCAGGCGACTCCCCTAGCTGCAAAAAGAGGTCTGATTGTATAGAAGTCTATGAGAAAATGAGCCTATTTCTCACTTGATTAATTACCAGAGTAAACATTCTCATAATTGGTTTATGGTTTCAATCTCTGGTTTTAAATTTTCTTCAATTCAGCATGATTTTTTGTTGTAAATTATAATCCTTATTAGACTAAAACAGATAAAGCAGGGTTATATGTTGAGTTCTATGGTTAGAGTTTTCTATGGTTACCATTCAATTGCAGGCACCAAGAAGCCAAACTCAAAGCTTGAAAAATATATTGCACACACCAAATGGTTGATGGACCATATTTTATACAGGCTTTGGTTTCTGTCCAGCTGGTGAATGTTTGTCAGAGATTAAGAAAAGATCTGTCTCATTGCTGCTAAATGCTCCTTAAGGTTTACTGTATGCTGTCAGGGTTATCACAGCTTTATAACTGATCCAGTGTACAGTGGAGTGACCCCATGTAGGTATTTCATACTGTCAATATAAAATATTGATTCAAGCAGCTTTAAGCCATGTCTATTTTAAGGCACGCTTCTGTAATTGTGCCCACAAGCTGTGAGTACTTTAAGTACTACTAGATTTCAGTATACAAGGTGTTACCCAACACACCATCACTACTAAACACACACACACACACACACACACACACACACACACACACACACACACACACACACACACACACACACACACACAAAATAACGAGCCACACAGTAAAAAAGAGGAATGACTCCTCTTGATGCTTTATTTGGGCTTTTATCAGCCTGTAAAGTGTATGATAGACAGTTTAGGGTGTCTGAACAGGGTGCAGAGCTCATTCAATCTAATAAAGTGTTAAACAACATGATGGGCTCACAGTAGGACAAGGGCAATGTGCTATCAGCTAGGACATGGAGCACAACTTTATAATGAGATTTAAAGCTATTCTAAGTGAGTTGGACAGTTAGCTGTACACCAAATGCTGAGACAAGACAATGTGACTCTGTATAGCTTTTATAATATCAGTGCATACTGTTGTTGTTGTTTCTGGATTCACTGAAACAGTCATAACATTTTATATTAATTTATATGCTTGTGAAATGCAACAATAAATTAACCCTCTGGGGTCTATGATGGTGCCATTCTGATCAGATCATGTGACTTAAACAAAACAACCAGGTCACATGGACACTTGAAACTTTCTCCCAATTTTTGTTTGACATTCCTAGGTCATGTAAAACCAAAGATATGGTTGTTTTAATTTGATAGTACAGAAATATTTCAGTGTTGGTGTAGCTCTCTAATTCGTACATAGTTTGTTTTGAAGAGTTGCAGCTAACAAGGGAAAAAGCCTATAAATATACATGTTTTTATGGGACTTTTTTTGTATATAGTTTTATTATATTTGAATGTTTACCTTTTTATATGTTCATATTTGCATCCTATGTTTACATTTTCAAGTTCCGAAACAGTTCATTGAGCATATTTGTGTTTTTTATTGTAGTAAATAGTATAATTCTTCAACTCGGATTACATGATTTTTGGGCTCAATATGTTGATCAAGTAGGTTAAAGTGAGAAAATAACTGTCAGATCATATAGGTGAAGAAAAAATGGATGCCAAATATGGGTATAGTAAACATTTTTTTATGTGGTACATGAAGGGCAAAATCAAAAGTATTCAAAAACAGCCAAAATAGGCTCAGACCCCAGAGGGTTAAAATCTAAACTTAAATAATCATATCAGAATCATGGAAAATTCCAACAGCTTCACAACTGAGAAATCTATGTAGATGACAACCAAGTTACACAGTCAAGAGCTCCAGAGAAAGTAAACAAGTGAAAGTTCGATTTTTCTGTCAACAAATCTAATCATATCTCCTGTCTCCAAGACATTACATCTATAGAGTTATAATTAGTTTTTTCTTTGCTTGCCAGTAGTCTTCTTCCCTGCCTTAATTGGGGCGTTGCTGCACTTTATTGTCACCAGCTGTCCATCAGCATTTGGCATGAAATCACTGGTAGAAATAAACAGTGGTGGAAAAAGTATTCAGATCTCTTACTTAAGTAAAAGTGCTAATACAACACTGTGGAATTACTCCACTACAGTAAAAGTCCTGCATTTAAAACTTACTCAAGTAAAAAAAAGTATCAGCATCAAAATGTACTTAAAGTATCAAAAGTAAAAGTACTCGTTATGAAGAATTTACCCACTCAGATTGTTTGATATATTCTAAATATAATATTACATTATTTGTGTTAATGCTTTCATGTAAGCATTTTAATTTTGTAAAGACAAGGCTAATTTAAATACTTAATATACTGTTATAAGATTTAATTTAAAAAAAAGTCTAATTACTTTAAATTAATTACTTTTTTTTCATGTTAAATCTTGACATGTAAAGTAACTAAAGCTGCTAAATGTAGTGGACTAAAAAGTACAATATTTACCTCTAAATATAGTGGAGTAGAAGTATAAAGTTACATAATATGGAAATACTTAAGTAAAGTACTAGTACCTCAAAATTGTACTTTAGTACAGTGCTTGAGTAAATGTACTTAGTTACTTTCCACCACTGGAATTAAATATTGTGTGCATGTGAAGGTAAATGTGAATATATGCTACAAAGGCTTTCAGATTTGGAGGCGTGTTCCCTCTAAGGCTTAGCGCTGTGCTAATGTCTAATCGTACACGAGAGCTTACTTTCAGACCTCTTTATGAACACTTTCTGTAAGTCTGAGGGAATAACCCGTTCATAGTGTTCACAGCGTTGTGATATTAAACATGGGAAGCCTGGAAGCATTAGAAAAAAGATAAACACAAATGGAAAGAGCAACTAATAGAAAAAAAGGCTTAGCTGCACATCTAAACACAGAGCTAACTGATTTATAGCCAGAACTGTGTGTTGTTGGCATGATGGGGATTTCAAAGCTTTCAGGTCCCAAACCAACAACTTCATGTAACATGTTTCAAGGTAATGTGATATGTATCTACACCATGGGTCTCAAACTCAAATTACCTGGGGGCCGATGGAGGCAGTATCAAAATGACCAAAAAAAGACACAAAATGACAACAAAAAAAAAGACACAAAATGACAAAAAAAAAACTAAATTACTTAAAAAAGACACAAAATAACCAAAAAAGACACAAAATTACAAAAAAAAGACACAAAATGACAGAAAAAACTAAATTACTTAAAAAAGACATAAAATTACCAAAGAATACACAAAATGACCCAAAACCCCCCACAAAATTACAAAAAAAAGACACAAAATTATTAGAAAAAGACACAAAATTACCAAAAAAACCCACAAATTTACCAAAAAACCCACAAAATTATTTTTAAAGTTTAGTTTAGGTTTAGTTATATTGAAATATAAATGTTGTGTTTTTCATCATGGTGTTATTGGTGAATTATTCAAACTAGTGAATGCATGCTATGCTTCAGTAACTTTTGAATGCAGGACTTTTACTTGTAGTGGAGTATTTTCACAGTACTTTTACTTAAGTAAGGGATCTGAATACTTTTCCCACCACTGATCGATATCATTTTCAGCATCTTATGCCTTTTGTATACTTATCAGGTGATGTTAATTAAGTATGTCTCCGTAGTGTAGCAATAGGTGGCATTTTCTTATAAAGCAGTATTTGCTGCTGCAAATTAGCATATAAGTGTCACTTCTGGGAGATACGCTTTGTAAAATTACCCCTCTCCACTAAATAAATTCCCCCGGGATGTAAGAGCAATCTGTACATGTGTTACTCCAACAGAACATATGTAAAATTATGCAAGGTGCTCTCAAAGTGCTGCTTCACTGTGGATTTAATGTTAATGTGGCTGTTTAGAGCTCATGGACTGATAGCTAAAAGTGCTATTTTAAGGATTACTGGATGACTATTTACTGTCATAGAGAAGTACAATTAAGCCTTTTCAAAAGGCATCTCTGGCTGATTGTCTGATTATCCATGAATATGAGCTGACGAAAGAGCTTGTCCTCCTTGAGCCCACCCTGCTTCCTGCCTGCCCCCCTCCTCCTCCTCCTCCTCCTCCTCCACCTCCACCATCACCCACCCCCGGCGCTCTGAACTCCACAGCCCTGAAAGTTCAAGGGAAAATCAGCCCTCCATCAATCACTGATGCAGATGAGAAGAGCGGGCTCTCTGGATCAGCTTAGCCTGTTGAACATCACAGAGCACAATTAAAACCCCTGAATGCAAATCATCTTCAGTAGACCACTAAATGAAAAGAGCCTTCCTTTCAAGAGTGCTCAATAGTGGCAGGCTTTTTCAAAGCCTCTTGCCCATGTGTGCAGTTTAATGATGAAAGTCAGGAAGCAGGCTGTGTCAAAGGGGGGAGACAGCACCCTGCTCGGCAAGGTTGTTACCATGAAATTTAGCAACGATATCAGGCTCATGAGGATGCTGTAACGCGCCGTTTCACTGAGGTGTTGTGCAGGATTACAGTGCTGTTCTTATTTAGATATTCATAATTAGTCCTGCCCTGCATCCTTCCTAACTGTTTCAAAGTGGAACGCATTAGGTAAAACTTTGCTAATTAAGAGCGGTACCTGTAGGGACTCTTTGATTTTGGTGTTTCAAGTCTGTTAATTTCTTTAAGTGTTTGACCTTGCTGCCTCTGCGGGGAAGTTTGGGAGCGAGGTAAACCGTTTCTCGCAGGGCTGTGGCCACGACTACGTAATTAAAAAGTGCTCCACAAGGCCCTAACCTTATTATTACAGCCCTGGAGAAATACCTTCAGATGTTCTTAAACACTCCTCAATGGGCCTGGGTGAGGAAGCTTATTTTAGACGGAGGGGTTTGAATAATTGTGCGACAGTGTGACATTTTAAAAAACTCAAAAGTCATACTTATTAGGAGTGGCTTTGCATTCAGCTTTGTTCTCTTTAGCTCCAGGGTGCAGCATGTTTTCATGCTGACTTGCACTCAGTGAACCTCACATGATGCTGACATAGTTAAACAAAACATGGTGGCTGTGTTCTTCAGGGACAAGGCTGCCGGTGTCCAAGCACCACTCTACTCCTGAGTCTCGTCATTAATATACCAACGCAGTCTGAGGCCACATTTCTCAAGGTGGGAAGTGTAGGTGTAATATTAACCAGAGCCTAAAGTAATATTCACAAGTCTCTTAACACTGTGGTGGTCCTAAATTGCCAATGTCTTAAAGAAATAGGTGGACAAAATACACTAATTTCTTTCTTGTCGAGATGGATACCACTCATCTCATCTGTTGGTTCAATATGAAGCTGCTAGATAATTTAGCGTAGCATGAAGAATGGAAGAAGGCGTAGGCAGCACGCCTCACTAATCAACATGTTCTATCTCTTTTTAAACCTTTGAACCTACAAAATCCAAGATGTAAAAACAGCTATTTGTGGTTTCAACGTGGGTTACGTGCCAGGAAGATGTTTAAGCAAGTTTTGGATTTGAAGTTGAGTTTTTATTATGTTTAATAAGAGATATCTCCCAAATTGACTAACCAAATGTTAAATGCACCAAATCCATCCTTTGCCGAGTGTTTGTGTGTGTGTATATGTGTGTGTGTGTGTGTGTGTGTGTGTGTGTGTGTGTATGTCCAAGGCCCAAGGGCATACTGTATACCATATTCAGGTTGTCATTGTTATATATACTATTTTATTTTATTTTTAATTTCTATTTTTGCTTTATTTTCATCTTGTGTTTATAGTTTCAACATGTTTTTCTTATACTTACTTGGTAAAAAGTTTGCTCTGTTCCATGTAAAAAAAATCTTGCTGTTTGATATACTGTAATTTGCTAACAAAAACTAATAAACACACATATTATAAAAAATCCACGCTTTGCCACTAAACATAGATTATTTAAAAAAACAAAACTGTTTTGATTAACTTTTTTAAATGATTAGTTTCAGTGTGAAATGCGTATGGTGTGAATGTGTTACTTTGTGTCTTGAGTTGTTAAACTCACTTTGGTTAAAACTTTTTTTTTTAAATGTTTTTTTTAAATGTTCTTTTCTCTTTCTTCAAGAATGCCTTCTTGGGACCTTGCAAGAAGGCATTCGGCCCATTATACTCCATAAAAACACAACTTTTACGCTCTGGTTATGGTAACACTGTTTCTAACTGAATGCAACATGAGCGAGCTTCAGCAACAAAAGATCGGTTAGATTGAAGTGTTTTCTATTAGAACACCCACACAGGCTGCAAGCAGAGATGCACAGCACGAAGCAGAGCGACGCAATGCCTGTTTCTATTCAGCCCTATAGTATGCTTTGGAAGTGCTGCAATCAGTGGAGTTATCTATATGGTACCCACTCACTGATTGAGTGTGTCAAATGCGACTCAAAAGGTTTAGATGCCACTGTAAGAGGCTGCAGAGATGATCATCAAGATAACATAGCATGCATTCATTAGTTTGAATAACACCACTTTCACCGATAACACCATGACTAAAAATACAACATTTATATTTCAATATAACTAAACTTAAGCAGAAAATAACCTTATGAGCTCTGCTAACTTTAGCTAGCCATGCTAATTTCATTAACAACCTAACTTTAACATTAACCAGAAAGATAACATTCAGCTACTCAATGATTTACAAATCCTAACCAACAATGCAAACATACAATATTGTTAAACAACAAGAAAAAAATTGCAAAATCCATAATGTAATCGTTTAAGCTAATGTTAACGCTAGTTTGCTTAGCATAGATAGCTAACATTTGTAAAGTTATAGGGTTAGTACAAGTTACTTGTGCTTATAATGTTATGTCACCTAACCTCAAAAGACAGGTATATTAAAATATATGTTTTATATATAATATATGTTTTCCTTTTATTGTGAGGCTATTTAAACCACATGCAATCATATACAGATGATTGGAGTGGTGGAAAAAGTATTCAGATCCCTTACTTCAGTAAAAGTACTGATACTATACTGTGAAATTACTCCATTACAAGTAAAAGTCCTGCATTCAAAACTTACTGAAGTAAAAGTACAAAAGTATCAGCATCTAAACTTAAAGTATCAAAAGTAAAAGTACTCGTTATGCAGAATGAACCAACTCAGATTGTTTTATATTCTAAATATATTATTTGATTATTATTATTATTGATGCATTTATCTAAGCAGTGTTTTAATTTTGAAAAGATAGGGCTTAATTTAACTACTTATTATACTTTTATAATATGTTTTAATCAAACAAATGACAAGTCACTTTATATTTATCATATTTTTATGTAAAATCTTTGTTTTTTTTTTAAAGATTATTTTTTTTGGCATTTTACATGCTTTATTGAAAGCGAGAGACAGATAGAAAGGGGGTGACAGAGGGGAGGACATGCGGTAAAGGGAGCTCAGGCCGGATTCGAACCTGGCTCCACCGTAAAATCTTGACCTGAAAAGTAACTAAAGCCGTCAGCTAAATGTAGTGGAGTAGAAGTATAAAGTTACATAAAATGGAAATACTCAAGTAAAGTACAAGTACCTCAAAATTGTACTTAAGTACAGTACTTGAGTAAATGTACTTACATTCAACCACTGCTTTTAAGACGAAGAAGGTGTAAGGAGTAATCAAATGAGATATTGTTAATAGTTGAGCTCTCATAATCTGGTCGACAGATTTTGTTATCTAGCTGTACAGTCTTTATGATAAACTAAGCTGCTGTAGCTCTTGTGTAACCCTCCACAAGAAAGCAAATAAGATACTTTTCCAAAATATTCCTTTAAGGCCAGCTTAGTAACACATATCCACTTAATGATCCTTTGAATCAGTAATCAGCATTGATACCGACTGTATCAACTAGATTGGGTATAGGCCACATGTGAACAATCCATGTTAACCCTCTGGAGTCCATCTATTTATTGAAAATACACATGTTTTATTTACAGTAATAACTTTATTTATATGATATGTAGACAAGCTGAGAAAGCCAGTTATAGTTCAATCATAGGAGCTTTCACAGTGTGCCATTTATGTTTCTAGACCATTTTTAAAATGTGAATTTTCTTTCTACAATGAAAACTATTACTATTTTTAATTTACATGCAAATAGACTCAAAACAGTCTATTTGCATGTAAAAGTTTTATTATTATTTTTTTTTTCCTGTTGTTTTTGTGTGTATAAATGATAGGAAAAAAGAAAGAAAAATGGTACATTTCCATAGACACCTGTGTCTTTTGTTTGTATTTTCGGTTCCTGGCAGCTTTATACTTTGTTAATTAAAATAAAATGAAAAATCTGACTGATAGCCAAGTTTGTGGTGAGAAAAAGGAGCCATGCATGTGATGTAAGGACAGACTGAAAGATGCTAAACAGAGACAGAAACGAATGCACAGGAAGTTGACAAATTTCAACCAAAATCTCCTGGACTTCAGAGGTTTAAACTGCAAAATGTCTTCTTACAACATTGACATCTTTGGTGCAATAACATTTTCTAAGTCAGATAGAAGCATGTATGATTTGTGTGTGATCTGTATGGCAGCCAGTTATTTGAAAAAAAGGTGGTCTTGATTAACATAAACTTACATACATTGTTGTTTTGTGAATTGATGTGAATTTTCTGGTTGAGGGGAAAAAATAGGGCTACAGACCATACATCTGTTAATTATTCATTGGAATATGAGAGATAATGTAAATCCTAGCACAATTGACACTATGGAGGCCAAGTAATGAGGCCACATAGTGTAAACAGGGTTTTAATGAGGGTTACATAAGAAAGCCTCCCACACAGCTTAGGACACTTGGAAACAGACCACCTGTAGGTTCCATGGCTCCTGGAGAGAGGAGCACCATGAATCATTTATCCATCAGGAAGTACACTATAACTAATTGCTGTGTGTTAGTGTGTGTGGGAGTGGTTGTGCATGTGTGTTCCTGTCATGTACTCTGACATTAATTAAACCTGTTACCTTTCCAGGCAATCCGTGGTCTGTATTTAGAAAAGCCCCACAGCAGCGTCTTCACACTATTTCTAAGGCGGAAGCTAAAGGTTGTACTGCCGTTAACTTCCTCAGTGCTGTTAACCCTCTAGAGTCCATGAAAGCCCCGGCACATCACTTCTTCATGACGTGAAGACATAAAAATGAAGCAACATTGAGTCTTGTCATCAGCTTCACTGTTCTGGCTTGATACTCCCTACCAGATTTATTTTAATGATATTCGGCCAAGTAAAACTGGGGATAATGTCAAATATATTTAGTATAAAATATAGAACTAAAGATTATCCTCATTTTACCTGTTATATGTTATATTTGCAACCTGGTCTCACAGGAATCCGTGAAATAGCCACGGATTTGCTTAACTCAAAATCCGTGGAATAGCCACGGAATCACTCAAATTTCCGTGAAACTGACATGGATTTCGCTACAATGCAAGTTAATGACAGTCATATCCCGTGGCTATTCCAACATACAAAGTGATTATGTACATTCACTGAGTGAATATTTAGAAAAGAAAACATATATTTCTCGCTAGAAATGTGATCAAAATCCATTTTTATGCAGAAACTAAGTCAAAATATTGATTCTTTCACTAAAAATGAGAGAACTGTCCGCCATGTTTTTTGTTCTGACCGCCGGGACCTTGAAAGTCACATGACTTGGAACAAACCAATAGGAAAAAATATTAACTTGCATTGCAGCGAAATCCGTGTCAGTTTCACGGAAATTTGAGTGATTCCGTGGCTATTCCACGGATTTTGAGTTAAGCGAATCCGTGGCCATTTCACGGATTCCTGTGAGACCAGGTTCTATATTTGCATATATTTTAATATTTGCAACATGCACACTTCTGTAATTTTCAAGGTCAGATTTGATGTTTTCCTTTGTTTCTTTTGGGTTCAAAATTTTGATCAAGTAAGTCAAAGTTAAAAATTGATTATCAGGACATATAGGTGAGGTTGCGCTGAAAAAACTGATACCAACATGGCATGGTAAAGATCTTTTATCAGATTTTTAATGGACATAATAGCCCAAGATTTCAGAGGGTTAATGAACCACTTGATGAATCTAGATATTGTGGTCAGGTATAAAAGCAGTGTGCTCTTCCTTGTGTGCTTTCTCGCTACAAGTGAGCCCCAGATGCCTCAGCTTGGCTGTTAAGGGATCAGTGCCACCTGTAATCAATACGTTTACTGCCCAGGAGGCAGCTGTTGATTGCCACAGACAGGCCACAGATGAGAAGATAGCAGCCAATCTGAAGGCACTGATCCAACTCACCATCTGCTCACGGAGACAGAGGGAAGACTGCATGAATCAGACACTCTTCCCTCGTCACCTTCACAATGTCCTTAGTCCTTTCCAGTGTGGAGGTGACGAGGTTTGAACCAGTGGCCTGAAAAACAGCAGCCACAGAGGTGATTATCTCTGACGTTCATCAGTTTTGGGCAATGATTATGAAATTGGAGCTGCTGCAGCAGACAGGAATTTAATTATTTCTTTTCTAGCAGAATCCTTTTTGGAAACACCTTTTCTTTAAGCCTATATTCGTCTATGATTTGACCGTCTGGGGGGAAGCACAAAAAGCTGTAAAATAACAAACAAACATTGGCATGTTATCATGTTAAAAGGTCAATATGGCTAAAGTGTTGCAAACAGTTATAAGATCATTTTTTTCTGAGCTTTTGCGCCATAAATAAAGGCATCAACCATAGACTGTATAAATAATGGATGTAGTCACTGTGACGTCACCCGTTGGTTTGTGGCCCGTTGGAAGCATCGAGTTCAGTTGTCGCCATCTTGTTTCCGATACAGGAAGCAGACCATATTTGGACTGTGGAGGAGGAGAGGGATCTGATCACTGACTACAGCCTCTCTACACCTCAACCTGACTGACACATGTTAGCTTTAACTGGAGCATTAACTGGGATGTTAGCTTTGGCTAGCAAAAAACAAAAACAAAATGTATGTTATTTACCTCAGAAAAATGAACGGCGACTCCTTGGAGTGTCTGTTAGTCCAACCAAATGCTGAACAAGACATTTTTACTGAACAAAACGTTCAAAAGTGAAAATACAGTGAAAGGGTCAAAGTTATGAGACCAAACCGCTAAACGTCCTTTTTTATATCTATATAACGTTATATATCACTTTATTGACACGTTGCCGTGGATACGCATTGTTCTGCTTCTCTCCTGATGACGGCTTGCCTTGTTAGTGACCTGTCAATCAAAGGTAGCCCCGCCCCAAATCATACGATTCTTTATCTTCTATTTTCATCTAAATGGGGCCGTTATTTACACTATTAACATCAGATTGTCTTGAAGAAGATTTTTTACTAGTGATTGAGACCATAGTGTTGTCCTGAAAAAAATGTTCTGAAGTAATAAATCAAGTGAGAAGTTTTCTCATTTTGCATTGAAATGAATGAACAGAAATGTTTTTGCAGCCGCCGTCAGGCAAGGCACTTCCTGGTTTGCCGCCCTGCTCAGACCTGGAGGTTGCCGCCTGGTGTCAACCGATCACATTGTGTGGAATGGACATATTCAAACGGTAAATTACATTCTCTAGAGTAGCTGAGGATTATGAGTTGAGTATGAGTATGAGAACGAACAATATAAAGGCCGAAATTCAAACTCAAGGCTTTATAACGGGTGTTTTCGGAAAAGAAAATTTACTGCACAGATACATTTCACAGCACACTCACAAATTTGAATTTGAAATCAATCTTGTTTCCCTGCTCAGAGAATTTATTTGTTTTTTCTGGGCTCTGTTGTTTCACGGTCGTCCCTTCTTTTAGAGTCTCTCTGAGGCATTCGCTCTGTTTTATATGGCCAGTTACTCCCACCTGAGGCAGCAACAACACTGGGCTTTGTGTGAAGTGTTAATAAATGTGACAGCCACTCAAACTGTCAAGGGACACAGCGTGATTCAAACAAGTACAATAATGTGGCTGTTCACCTTTTTATTACCTCTGGGCGCGGGGACAGGCTCACTCTGAAGGCGGCTGGGATTATATTACATTGATGATATTGGATTATAATTGAAACCTGTTGAGCATTCAGCCTGTCACATGCACAGGAGATTTTCATCAAATATAGACAATTAAAGGGAGATGGTTGGTGTTCGTGTCTTAATTTTGTGGGAATCAGCCTTAGAGAGCATAACACTGTATGTTAATATTTAAACACCATGACATGTTTGCACACATAATGAGCTTTCTATTTCTCTAATTTACTCTTCTACCTCTGCCACACTTTACACCAAACACAATGAAATAGCTTCTAATATTCAGATCTCACAAGGTGTGCAGAGAATTCTAGAGAATTTTAAATGAAGCATAAAAAGATTCACAGATGCAAGCACTAATTTTGTTGGATTAGGAAGCTCCCACATTTTCTCTAACGAGGGAAATAAATCTAACCACAATTTATTCAGACTGGATAATTGGACTAAATAAAAGATGTGCTTTCCTTGTATAACCCCATGGCAATTAGTACAAATGTTCTAAAGAGGCAAAAAAAGTAGTGATGTACAATTTTAGGCAAATTTTGGTAATTTAACATAGTGTGACTACTTTTAAAATCTAGCCTAGCTTGATCTTAAATTGGCCTCAAAGGCACAGCTGCAAAGCTCCGGCACCCATCCAATGGTGGAATGAAACTGAGAACATTCACTTAAGTTAATAAATAAAACACTGTACTTAAGTAAAATTTTGAGGTACTTGTACTTTACTTGAGTATTTCAATTTTATGTAACTTAATCTTCTACTTCACAACATTTTAAGGTAAATATTATACTTTTTACTCCACTACACCAAGCTGACTGCTTTAGTTACTTTTGACATTAAAATCAAAAATAAATTTAAAGTGATAAGATGTTTGTTTTTTAATTAAACCACATAACAGTATATTAAGTAGTTAAAATGAGCCCTATCTGGAGGGAATTAGAATGCTGCCTACATAAATGCATCAATACAAATAATCTAATAATATATTTAAATTATATAAAACAATCTGAGTGGGTCCATTCTGCATAATGAGTACTTTTACTTTTGATACTTTAAGTACATTGCTGATGCTGATACTTTTGTACTTTTACTTAAGTAAGTTTTGAATGCAGGACTTTTACTTGTAGTGGAGTAATTTCACAGTGTGGTAGTACTATTACTTAAGTAAGAGATCTGAATACTTTTACCACCACTCCAATCATCTGTATATGATTGCATGTGTTTATTGGTTTAAATATGCCTCACAATAAGGTCAAGGAAAACACTATAGCATATATTTTAATATACCTGCCTTTTGTGACGTAACATTGTAAGCACAAGTAACTTGTACTATAACTTTACAAATGTTAGCTATCTATGCTAAGCAAACTAGATTTAACATTAGCTTAAACTATTACATTATGGATTTTGCAATTGTTTTCTTGTTGTTTAACATTATTGTATGTTTGCATTGTTGGTTAGGATTTGTAAATCATTGTGTAGCTGAATGTTATCTTTCTGGTTAATGTTAAAGTTAGGTTGCTCACGAAATTAGCATGGCTAGCTAAAGTTAGCAGAGCTCATAAGGTTATTTGCTGCTTAAAGTTATGTTACCTACATTTACAAGTTACAGTAATATTGAAATATTAATGTTGTACTTTTCTTCATGGTGTTATTGGTGGAAGTTGTGGTGTATTGATTAAAAACTAATGAATGCATGCTATTGTATCCTGATGACCATCTCTGCAGCCTCTTACAGTGGCATCCAAACATATAATAATACCCATATTTATTAACGATAAGCATTACAACTAATAGCCTAAATGTGAAACCAATATGATTAGTCAGTTTATAATAGGCTTATTTATACTGTGGCATGGAAGTAACACAATGTATTACATATACGCTCAGTGTGGCTAGTTTATTTATTAACTAAAAAAATACACCCATGCAATATAATACACTATCATGTAAATGTTATTTGTTGATAAGGAAGTGATCGACACACATGATTTTCCACCTTAATTTTCCATTATGGGACCTGGTGAAATTTAACATTTTGCAAACAGACTTTAGAAAAACATGCATCTGCTGTACTTTGCATGCATTTCAGGTCGTAATAACTGGTGCCAACAATTCAAAAACTACTACAAATTTTCGAGGCTCCACACTTTAATTGTGTACGACCTGCTCTGTATATTTCTGCTCAATTCATACTGTGTCTTTGTGTCTTGCAAACATATTCATTCAGGCTGTCAGGTTCATTAAGTTTCCTGCAAGAAGCTGTGGAATACATGCATTTAGTAACAGCATGACCTCTGTGACTAATCTCAATTTAGAAAGGCATTCTGTGAAAATAGGAGGCAGTGATCTTGTACAGCCTCTGACAGCCGTTACTCTCACCGAGGAAGAAAATTCACCCAGGAAAATGACTCTCCCTCCCACCCGAGATCAGATATGTTGATTTTTCAGAGGGAAATAAACACTCCGGCAGCTCCCTCTCACTCCCACACAGCCAAATTAGCTGTCACTGAGGACATTAATCTGTCATCTCCCGAGGTCCCTCTCAAACATGTTTGCAGCATATAGATGCTCTGTGGATGTCGCTGCCCAAAATGTCATTTTGTAAATAGATGCAACAGATAGTATGTTGTCTCTCCGCCCACACAGCTGACTGGGTCGAGGATAAATACATGGATAAAATGGCATGTGATGTTTACAGCCTTACTGTCCCCAGCTGACTGTGCAACCAACCGCAGAAAAACACCCTCATAGTCCACCATTACACAACACCACTACAGTGCCAGTGCTTGAAGTTAATTTGCTCCCTGTGTGCGAAGATGAAGTGCACCTCATTGTGCATACTAATGGCCCACATAAGGCCTTCGAAATGATAGAATGGCTCTGTTTTGGAGATGACAATTGAAAGTTGAAATTGGTTTCAGCTTGTAGACACCTCTCTTCCATCACAGTGGTGATAATTATGCTGATGTATTAGTACAAAATGGTAAACAAAGCTAATTTGCTCTCAGGTCCGTGTTTTGGGAAAGTGATGCTTTTCTGGCTGCAGAGCCAGCAGTGGATCCTTATGTTTAAATGCAATGTTTTCTTCTTTTTTTTTTATTTATTTATTTATTTTTTTACAAAAATGCAGCACTTGTATTGCTCATAATCTAAATGCCAGTGAGTGGCTGTTTACCGTCGTCTCAGGACTGAAGGTAAAACAGATGGCTCTGTGTAGCTCAGTCCTCATCTGTTGTAACTGTGCCCTGTCAAGCAAATATCAAGCAGAGCACACAGCAATCAGAGCTCGCTTTTACACTTGGTTTGCGCCCCACTGGCGTTCACAAATCTCCAAAGGCAGCAACACTGTTTTAACATATGATAGTGTGATAGCAAGCTGATGTTTCCTCTGCAGCTGCAGCTGGTGCATGGTGCTAATGACACTGTTCTGCAGAGTGACGGAGCAAACACAACAATTATCCATCACCAAGGAGGAGTATTGAGGACAGGGCCTCTAAATGTCTCCTTCACTGATTCAGAGCTTTTTCTTCTTCTTTTTTTTCTTTTTTTAATAACAGCGGCACTTGTTTCACTTCACACTCTGTGTCATATTAACACTTTCTAATTAAAGAACGGGTTCATAAATGTGCAAATCTGACAGAGTCACGGTCTTTTTTTCTTTTAAATTACTTTTTTTTAACAACTTTTGGAAGAAAAAAAACAACAACTCTGTCATCCACAACAATGTTGTGTTATTAGGGATGGCAATGTGATTTTATGGTTGGCCATATAGTAGTATATTTTGGAAAGAACTTGAAAACTATTTACTGTGTAAAACAAAACAAAATCAACATTGAGGGAAAAAACATGATTAGCTATTTTAAATATACAAAAAAAATAAACTATGCATTATTGTCAACGACTATATTTTATTAGGGAAATTTCACATCCATAATTATAAATTTCAAGATTCATCACATCATTTAAGCTGTTTTTGATTGAAGTGGATTGTTATTTTAAGTCTCTTAAGTTAATTGCTAATAAGTAATTTACATCTATAATGAATATCCATGCAGATATTTTCAACCAATAACCTGTCACAACAATTATAACTATGACTCTTATTTTATATGTAAGATTACAAAGTCTGTCACACCAAAGTTTTATTTTTGCTTTGGTAATCCCTTTTTTTCCCCTTTTCCTCCAGTGACACTACAGTTTTACATTTCAGTTTTAGATTAATGTCAGAAAAATTTTGATGAGATCTTTAAGGACCCGTCATGATGACTTGTACTTTTCCTCTTGTGCCATTATCAGACCAAATGTTTAATTTATTCAGGACATTTTTTATGATCAAATACCAGAAAAAGTAGTTTTCATCAGCCTCGGTTTTGTGTTTTGTGCTTATTAGCTCATGTTAGCATGCTAAAACATTAAACTAAATCTGCATTCCAAATTACATACTTCTTTGTTTTGTGGGTTTGTTGGTAAGAATAGCCAGAAAAGCATGCTGTCTTGCATACTGCAAAATTCTACTGGATGTAGTAGGACATTTTGGTATTTTTGACATACTGCATTTGACACACAATGTATCTGGACATTTGGACATATTGGAACACTGAGTAAGATTGTGAACATGATAAACATTATACCTGCTGAACATCGGCATGTTGTAAGAATTGTATTTAAAACAATCTAATCCACACATGCATTGTTTAAAGCTACCTTTCATCATTTTTTGCAAGCCAACAAAAACTTACTGTGAAAATACTAAATATGCATTCAATATGAAAACACTAATGACAATTAAGTTTGAAGTTTTTTATTTTGCACAAATAAGACAAAAGACAAGGATAATGAGATAACAACAAAAGGAAGGTGCAAGGTAGCGGCAAGAAACCCAAAAGGGCTTCTACAGGGCCTCTACCTATATTAAAATTCACAAGTTAAATTAAAACAAGAAACTATCACACAAAAATAAAATAAAATAAAAATAATGACACATAAAAATGAAGCAAAATTATAACAATATTAAAAGTAAAATAAAAACAAAAGTGTAGAATTACAAAAAACAATAACAAAACAAAGTTCAGTCTGCTGATATACAGTATAATGATCTGGGCCATCAAAAAATGCAGAAGTCAACTAAAACAAACACTATATCCCACATACTTTGGAAACTGAATTGTGTCACATAAATCAAATTCCCTTCTCTTATACGTCTCTGAAGTTATTCACTTCCTAGAAATAATACATCATATACGAGCTCCCTCCTCCAGTGACTTTATTGCGTGAAGCTCCTGGTCGTTCATCTTGAGAGCAGGTGGGAAAAGGTCGAATCAGTTGTGCTGGCGGCTAGGCTTGTGTCAGGCTGAAGACACTGATCTGATAACGTCCTCATTAGCCGGCCTCCGCCCGACGGAAACCACGTCCGGGAGCAGGAGGTCTGCTCTGCTGGTGACAGCCGCCGCCTCAGGGCCGTCATGGGCCAGATGAGCCCTGGATGGCAGCTCACACACCTCTGGGCTCCATCAGTCACTACTTATCTGTAAGAAAGAGGAAGGGACAAAGTTAACAGGCTGCTGGTGTTTAAGGGTGACTTTGATTTTTCTTTTAATCAGTGTGGTAGGTCAGTTTAACCACGTGACAGAAAGATATCACAACCATTGTCCTTGTACGGTAAAAGGAGGCGACAACCTCCGTGTCTGAGCAGGGAGGCAAACCAGCAAGTGCCTTAAGCTGCATTCTACCGAAAATTCCAGCAGGGGGCGCTAAGTGTTGCTGCAAAAACATTTCTGTCCATTCATTTCAATGCAAAATGAGAAGACTTCTCACTTGATTTATTACCTCAGAATTTTTTTTAGGATAACACTATGGTCTCAATCACTAGTAAAAAATCTTCTTCAAGACAATTTGATGTCAATAGTTCAAATAATGGCCCCATTTAGAAGGAAATAGAAGATAAAGAATCATATGATTTGGGGCGTGGCTACCTTTGATTGACAGGTCACTAACAAGGCGAGCCGTCATCAGGAGAGAAGCAGAACAATGCGTATCCACAGCAACGTGTCAATAAAGTTATATATAACGTTATATAGATATAAAAAAGGACATTTAGCGGTTTGGTCTCATAACTTTGACCCTTTCACTGTATTTTTACTTGATGGCAGTTTATTTGAACGTTTTGTTCATTAAATGTCTTGTTCAGCGTTTGGTTGGACTAACAGACACTCCAAGGGGTCGCTGGTCTTTTTTCTGAGGTAACTTACATACATTTAGTTTTTGTTTTTTGCCAAAACTAACATCCCAGTTAATGCTCCAGTTAATGCTAACATGAATCAGTCAGGTTGAGGTGTAGAGAGGCTGTAGTCAGTGATCAGATCCCTCTCCTCCTCCACAGTCCAGATATGGTCTGCTCCCCGTATCAGAAACAAGATGGCGACGAGTGTAACGCTGAACTCAATGCTTCCAACGGGCCACAAACCAATGGGTGACGTCGTGGTCATTATTTATATACAGTCTATGGGTAAAAGCTAGCAGCTGCATGTGCTGAGACTGAGTTATTCTTCTCACATATCAAATTGTTCTTTTCACATGAATATCTCAACCTCCTTCCCTCTCTCTATCTCCATCTTCTGAGGCTTCACATTGATATGAAACCCAACAGGAAATCACACCAGCACATCTGGTGCTTCAGCTTCGAATGCAGACAGTATAATATCCAAATAGAAAGCTCCACTGTGGCAATAATCCTGCTCCTGTATATGCTACAGCTGCTTGTGTACTTTCTGGTAAGCCTGCTTTGTTCCTCCTGTGACAGAGATCAGTTTATAGCCTCAGTGTGAAACTGTGGAGGAAGAGAGATCACTCCTACCTCTCTGACTGATGGGCCTCTGAATTTATTTCTGCTATCAGCAAAGTCAGCATGAAGAGATGCCCCCTGAGTGTGTATACAAACATGTTTGATGCTCCAGGATAACGCTGACACTCTTCAGCTGAATAGAAAGAGCAAGAGAAGGATGCTGGAACTTTTTTTAGCAATAAACAAAACTATATAGTACAGAATGCATATTCTATTAAGCCCTTATTTTCCGCATTCAGTCTATAGTGAGTCTATACAGTTTTCTGGGTCCAGCCTCTCAAATGTGAGTGATTTTCCATCAAATATGATCTGTATATGATCATATTAATTACTATATATTAGCTTCAGTGTCCAGGGTTTAGGGGTGAGATTGCAGATTGTCACCTTCTGACTACCCCTCCCCTCGCCCCTCCCTTTCCATGCATGTTGGAGAAAAACAATGGTGGTCTTTGGATATCAGAATAATTGCAAAGATCCTCTCTCGAATCAGTAGCCCCTTTCATAGTGACATTTACGGCCCTGTTACGTCTCGCCTCCACTATGAAAGCACCCAAAGTGGGATGCAAATGATCCCACCAATTTTCCACCTCCAGAGGTAGTCATGGAGACGGGAAATTGGTGGGACTGTTGGAAGCGGGACCATTATGGACGGGCCATCAGGGCAAGCCAGAATATTTGACGTCACGCTTGACATCTAACACACACCTCCCACTTGGTCCGACAGTCATCGAATCACTGTACACAGCGTCCGCCGCTTATTGTAAACAAACTGGCATGCTAACTGTACACGTGGTGTCCACTGCTGATCGTAAACAAACCGGCATCGCTTACGAGTGTCCAGAGCTTGTTGTAAACAAATGGAGGTTGCTAAGTGAACACCTCCTAGCACATAGCTACAGAGCTAACTGTTAGCCTATTAGCACTGTGCTACTGCGCAACACGGCTGCTGCTCTGTCGCACCTCACTATCGTCTCCTCCCACTATTCGCCCACCTCGTTCCGCGACACCAGACTGCACTATGAAAGGGCATGAATATCACACCTTCACAGGCTCACTATCAACGGCCTACGGCAAAAAGCCGGCACAGATCTTTGCGGCAATATAGCGGGACATTTGCAGGACCGCACTATGAAAGGGGCTAGTGTTCTGCAGTATTCAGTATTTTGTCTCAGTTCTTACCAGTATTCAGTACAAGCACTTTGGATTTTGCCCTTACTTTTTATTATTAACCACCAGCTCCTGATGAGTCGAGGTGGGCAACAAACCACCAATGTAACAGCATCCCTGTAAAAAATACGTTTGAAGTGGAATACATTACCAGGATCTGTGTGTAAATATAAATCTATTCAAGCCACAGGACATTCCCTGCAAACTGTTCTCGTCTATATCAAAGAAAATCACAGGTCCTCTAACCCATAACCACCCTCACACTCCGCCGTATCCACAGATTCGTCTCCTTCTGCAAATTGAGAGACTAAACAAATGTTAAACTATCTCTTCCTTTTGAGGTGAAGTGTGTCTATCAGTTAGTTCCAATGACAGGACTTCTTTGAATGTTGAAATTGACAGAACTTCTCATCCATTTGGGCTCAAAAGCTGTGATTCAAAGCTTATCATTCTGCTTGAAAACAGCAATTTCACCACAAGTTTGTTGTCAAGTTGTTGTGGAATTGTAGATGTTCAGAATTAGATTTTTCTCAACACTTAAAGGATGTTCTCATCCAGAGAAAAGAGATTTCAGTTTATTATTCCACACACAAGTGTCAAATAAAGGCCAAAAAAAATCTATGTAATTTTCTAACATAAAATAAATAGATGAAGATAATTATTTCCCACTGTGTGAAAACAGTTTATTACCGTTTTTCACCATTTTCTTTTGTCGCAGCAGATTTGCAGCTTAATACTGTTATTGTGAGAGAAATTGCATCGCAGGCCGATGTTCCTCTGCCTTGCTGCCGTGGAGTGAAAAGGAGGTGAGAAGAGGGTAACTACTGTACAGCTCATCTGAAGGAATGATTGAATGTGTGAAACATCGTGTGACCTTTTCTCTTTCACTGCTGCTTCCTGTGCCGCGGTTATTTCCTCATCCCCCACAGTTTACGTAATCTGACTATCACTCACTGTCATGTCACTCATGTTCCTTTTTCTGGAGATTGGAGCATATGGCAGGACTGGCGACAGTGAGCCTATACATCTGCTGATCTGTGATCCTGATCATTTTTCAATCCTCCGCCCTTAAAGATTCCCCAGTACAGTAAAGCCATGTGAGAAGACTGATAGCCAGTTCCTCATCGGCCATCTGTCATTTCCGGCTGCCGTCAGCACTAAACACACTGGGCTCAAAGTGACTATAGAGGCTGTTTCACATGAATTTCAGTGACACTGGCTGTCGTAATGTTTTTAGGCAAACACTAGCAAAGGCCAAACAGCCTTTGTGGTATGTTTTCTGTCATCTCCTTCTCTCACAAGTATTATTCTGGCAAAAAAGCAGAAAGGCTGAGAGGGAAACCATGTAGTGAGTCACGCAGTAGGCGATGAAGCTCCCAGAGGGACTTATAGCCAGCTGGTATCAAAGGAAGGTGTTTCCAAGGCATCTCAAGACATTTCAAGTATATTTTTCTATTTCTGTGTTCGACCCACTAGCAAGAACATGTGTTGCTAATTTGACATTTTGGTCTTGGCACATGTTTTAGAGTATGAAATACTCAGTGGTGAAAAAAGTTTTCAGATCCTTTCCTTAAGTAAAAATACTTCTACCACACTGTGAAGTTACTCCACTACAAGTAAAAGTCCTGCATTCAGAATTTACTGAAGTAAAAGTACAAAAGTATCAGCATCAAAATGTACTTAAAGTATCAAACGTAAATGTACTTGTTTTGCAGAATAAACCCACTCAGATTGTTTTATATATTTTAGATATGGTATTGGATTATTATTATTATTGATGCATTTAGGTAAGCAATGTTTTTGGTCTAACTTTAATTTCATTAATCAGCATCAAAATGTACTTAAAGTTAAAAAGTAAAAGTACTTGTTATGCAGACTGGCCTTATTGTTTTATATATTCTAAATACATTATTGGATTATTATTAATATTGATGCATTTATGTAAGCAATGTTCTAATTTTCTCAAGGCAGGGCTCATTATAACTACTTAAGTACAAAAGTTTCAGCATCAAAAAGTACTTAAAGTATCAAAAGTATAAGTACTTGTTATGCAGAATGGACCAACTCAGATAGTTTTATATATTCTAAACACATTATTATTGATGCATTTTCGTAAAAGCAGCATTTATCATCCTTTTTTCAAGGTAGAGTTCATTTTAACTACTTACTATACTGCTATGTGCTTAAATAAATATAAAAGTCTAATCACTTTAAATTGATCATATTTATGTTAAATCTCGACCTGAAAAGTAACTAAAGCTGTCAGCTATATGTAGTGGAGTAAAAATTACAATATTTGCCTCTAAATGTAGTGGAATAGAAGTATAAAGTTACATGAAATAGAAATACTCAAGTCAAGCACAAATACCTCAAAAATTGTACTTAAGAACAGTACTTGAGTAAATGTACTTAGTTACATTCCACCACTGGAAATACTGTCTGAAATACTGTCAGTCAGTAAGTCCATCATGTCGCTGAACCCTGATGAAGTTTTGCTCCCCGAAGCTTTTGCTGGCACACTATCATGTAATTGCATGTTCCATCCCAGAAGCAGGTAGCTCGAGTAATTTGGTGAATTTTTTTGAAAGCCTGTCATTACAGGTAAAAAGCAGCTGAAGGAAATTAGGCAGGGCTGTGGTATGGAAATTAAACTCAGTGATGCAGCAGAGGGCTGATTTTGGTTGACAGACAAAAAACAACTCTCAGTAGTTTTTGTTCTTGATGTGTTGGCATAGAGGATGCATTACATGAATATTTTTCATAAATTTATTTAACAGATCTAAAAAAAAAAAAAAGAACACATTAAAGGAGCAGTACGCGACTCTGGAGAAAGAATAGTTGATTGCTGAGACTTATTCCTCACATGCTGATGTTTTGGGTTGGTGATTCTTCCCAAAAACCACTGTGGCATTTCTGCACACCACAGATGTGCTAATATGAAATGTTTTACGCACCCTTTAGCTTTTGCACTGGGCTGGTGATGTAGTATGACCAGGCGGCAACCTCCTGGTCCGAGCAGGGAGGCAAACCAGGAAGTGCCTTAATCTGCATTCTACCAAAAATTCGAGCAGGGGGCGCTGACGATGGCTGCAGAAACATTTCTGTCCATTAATTTCGATACAAAATGAGAAAACTTGTCACTTGATTTATTACCTCAGATTTTTTTTTAGGATAACACTATGGTCTCAATCACCAGTAAAAAATCTTCTTAAAGACAATTTGATGTTAATAGTTCAAATAATGGCCCCTTTTGGAAGAAAATAGAAGATAAAGAATCGTATGATTTGGGGTGTGGCTACCTTTGATTGACAGGTCACTATCAATGAAAATAGTTTCTCTGTGTTCCCACAAGTCTCCTCTTTACATGCATGCCTTTTCTTTATGCGGATAATATGCAGTTTAAGACAAAAACCACATAGTTTTTCTCATGTAGCACAAATTTGCCATTTCCGCCTACTGTATGTGAATATTTGTGCACACTGAGTTCCCTAAATAGAATTTGAATGACAAAAACTGGTATCAGTGGAAAGCTGAGACTCTTGTGGATTCAATGAGTCCAGTTTTCTTCATGTGGGATGATGTTAGTCATCAGTAGTAGCCAGTTCACTGCAGTGAGGGCGTTTCTTGAGTCTGGACCTCCCTGTATAAAATGAGCTGCTGTGACCTCTAGGATAATCACAGCCTCATGAAACTTTACAACCACAAACTAGAGACCTAGAGCAGTCAGTGGGTGTGCAGCCCCTAGGTATATTGACAATAAGAGGGTTTCTCTGCAGTTTGTAGAACAGAAGTGCTCATCATCCAAACGCTAAAAATACAGAAATGAACAAAGTTTTTTAATCCAAATCACAGCATGGATTCTTCTATGTTGTTCCAAAGGTCTTTATATAGTGATGGTAACCCAAAAATTGCTGCAACAACCTCTGGGACACAGTTGAACATGGACTGGACTTTAGAAAGCGTCCCCTAATGTAATGACCCTTTATTCACCATAATAGGCTTCAGTAACTAAATAATTAATTCATTAAGTCATTTTAATTAGATATTTTTGACCAGAACAACTTGACACACAGTGCTGAACTGCATCTCAGATTAATCTTCAGGTTCACAGCTTTCAGATGATGTCACCACTTCTATGTGGCATTTATTGTTGACCTGCTATCTCCCCCTAAACAACCACTGCCCACAACGACCACACAGGTCTTTGAACAATAACAGGTTAATAGTGGCGTGCTATTTATCTGCCTTCCCATTACATCATGTTGTATTAACTGTTTCCTGTCCATATTCGCATATTAAATGTGCATCAACTGTAAAAAGACAGATAAGACGACCTGATGCTGTTGGCATTCAGCAACTACTCATTAAGAGAAAACTATTTAAATTCAGCTTTTAAATGATACATCTGGTGACTTTATACTTGCACTATTATCAACAAATCCCATGGAAGCACCAAAGCAATTTAATTTAGTGCCAAGTGTTGTCTGTGCAGCCAAAAGCTTGATGTAGCTTCTTCCTCTGAGCCTTAGATCTGCACTGTTGTTGAAAAAGATACATCAGTGAGCTACACAGTTTCACGGGGTGACATATTTCCTGTTCATGGGCACTATAGTGTTTGATTCAATCCCACACACACACTGTCCTGCTACTGTATCTACTCACAAGATTGCCAAATGTGTATTAATCTGCAGCTAAAAATAGTCTACATACACAATCTATTCCTGTTGTGTAACGTTTGCTTAAAAACTACAGAGCACTGCTGTTTTAGGAAAACACTCTGCCCCTGTTAGAGCTGTTTGTAGCATCTTCAAGAGGAAGAAATGGGACTCAGCACCAAACTCAGGGTACACTGAAAAAAATTGGAGAGACATTTACTTAAAAAAAAAGCTAGGCAAGTCTTTCCATAGAGAAAGTGTTTGTAGTCTTTACTGAGGCTGTTTCTAAGTAATATTTATTTAATAGAACCACTTATTTTTTTATGAAAATACACAAGTAAATTGCAGATTCACTGATGTCCCTCAATTACATTTTACTTGGAAATATCAACTAATTAAGCCAATGAAACTGGTTTAGTGAATATTACTTGGAATGAATGATTCAATTTACAGACAAAACTGAGGACACATAATAACAAACAATCACTAAGTAATGCACTACATGAAAAACTGCTATTTTAAAGTAAAAGCACTGAATTCGTATTTCTTTTTAGAATTTATATAGATGACTGAAATAATAATTACAGGGTCAAAAAATCTCCTTTTTTCAGTGTAGGAAAATAAAAAAGTAGTCTCAGAAAGTTTGATATTCTTTGTTTGATATTTGACAATAGCAGAAACATCAGCACTTTAAGAAACCCTAATGGAAGCAAGATTCTCTCATTTACTGTTTTTGTATCAAGAGAGGCACTATAATTCATATATAACTCACAAAATTATTATCCATGAACCTGGACGTGCAGGGCTGCCTCTAGGGTGGAAGTCAGGTAACGTAGTATAAAGATCGACAAAGTCCGCATAGGGAGAAGCTCGTTCAAACACTTTCACTGCTGATTGGGTCAAGTGTAACTAAAGAAGTTATGTGTAAGTTCTGTAACAATTCTAACTGATTTAACACAAACCAAAATGTTTTTATAATAATCAAAGTGTTTTTATTGATTTTCATATTCAAACATCAAACATCCCATTCAAGACAAAATAGTAGGATTCAAAATATACAATATAAAATATCACAAATACAGGTCAAAACTACAGACAAAACAGTAACAACACAGATCCTACTAATACCAGACATCAGATTTTTAACCAGACACTCTTAGGTTAAAAATAAATAGATAAATAAAAATGACAACAACAACAATTATAATAATAATATTCATTCATTCAAAATAAATAAATACATTTTAAAAAAGGGGGGGGGGGGGGAGGGGGGGGTCAGAAGCTGCCAATTATGTTGGAGCAGATGAAAACTCATGTTCAAAATAAGAAATAAAAGGCTGCCAGACCTTAGAGTATCTCTTAGTGTTGCCTTGCAAAGTAAATCTAAGATGTTCTAATTTAAGATGTGCCATCACCTCCTCTACCCATCGTTTGTGAGTTGGCTGTGCTGCCTTTATCCAGTTAAATAAGATCAGTCTCCTGGCCAACAATGAAGAGAATGCTATTTTTTTTCCTTTGAGCAATCGTTAATTGTGTTTCCCCCGGTGCCACACCAACAATGGCTGCCAGAGGACCGGGCTCTATATTTTTGTTATAGATGGATGAGAAGGTTTTTTGGTCCAAAACTCTTTGAGCCTGGGAAAATATCAGAACATGTGGCATATGTTAGTTTCTCCCTTTTGAAATGAAGACCAAAATGCTTTTATAAACCAAGCTGAGAAGTTTTGTTTCCTAAAAAGTTTCCCTTCTTGCATTGTTTGTGTTGCTGGACAACACAGGATGAATTATGCATAACTTTTCATAAGATATGATAAAAAACCATTGTATGAGGATAGGGTAATGAAAATAACCCTCTTTGAGAACATTTAGTAGTTAATCAAATAGTTTTGTGCCCTGGGCTTATAATTATAAAAATATTGTGTGCTTTGAACAAAGCTGGTGTTCAGAAACTCTCCTGGGAGTATAAAAAACGAAATAAGAACACAAAATCTGCAAGCAATAAATCAGATTTTAATTATTTTGCCAGTTGTTTGTGAAACCTTCTCCCGGGGGAGTGATCTGCATAGCACACCTTATCGCTGCCCTTTAGCGTATATCTACCAGTCCCGAAAATGTCACCTCAGGTATCTCATTCTGTTGCCTTTTTGTAATATTAGAAAAGGTGACCACCACCGCTGCTATCTGATGCAGATTTATTCATATTTATTTATTCCCCACCGCTCATGGGAAACTACTTTATGTGTTTGGTATACAAGAAAGAAATAGCTGAGGAAATGCAGTTTTATTATTTCTCTGGTTTTTAATCACGCTGAGGCGTTTTTTCTGCCAGCCAAACAGCGTGGCAGACATGTCTGACGTGTCTTTGCATCGTAAACATTCACATCTGAGTGTGAAGGCTTTGCCAGAGAAACCGTGGCACTGTGCACTTCTTTGTTTCCCCCGGGTTACCCAGCACAGCGTTGACAAGGCTCGTAGTTATTCCTGCTCGCTCATTCATGCAAGCTCTCTCCTCCTCTTTCTTGCCTTACATATCTCCCAATATTCCTCCCTCTCTGCCTCCCTCCCTCACTTTCCTGCTTTCCATTCCCTCTCTTGCAGACCCATTCATGCGTAGCTAGAACATCGGTGGCTATCCTGTGTGTCGTGCCCAATGCTTATAGGCTGCTCTCAGATCTCTGTCTCACCCCTAAGCAACAGCACAGATTAAATACTTAACTTTATTCATTTTTTCCCCCTCTCTCCCACCCTCTCTCTTGCCTGGCATTAAAAATTCATCCACTCTGTGTTGTGTTAAAAGCACATTACGCAAGACTCTAAATATACCCCCTCCCAGGCAGGAACCGTTTGTCCCTCGCTGCCTTTACGTCTGTGCTCCGTCTGTGTGTATGCATACATTGTGTGTGTGCATGCATGCATGTGTGTGTGTGTGTGTGTGTGGGAGCTGAGAGCTTTTTTATTGCTCTGATGCTGCATCTGTTATATCTATCAGGTCCCAGGAGGAGGGCAGCTACAGTGCTCAGGAAAGTCCCTCAGGTGGTAACAGAGTGATACAGCCGACAGACAAACAGGTAGGGTTAAGTAAGGACCTCTCCACTGGACAACACACGTACTTGCTTTTTCTTGTTTTTTTGCCCTGATGAGGACAGAGCTGGTTGGAACCTGGTCTCACAGGAATCCGTGAAATAGCCACGGATTCGCTTAACTCAAAATCCGTGGAATAGCCACGGAATCACTCAAATTTCCGTGAAACTGACACGGTTTTCGCTACAATGCAAGTTAATGATCCCGTGGCTATTCCATGGATATTTTTTCCTATTGGTTTGTTCCAAGTCACGTGACTTTCAAGGTCCCGGCGGTCAGAACAAAAAACATGGCGGACAGTTCTCTCATTTTTAGTGAAAAAATCAATATTTTGACTTAGTTTCAGCATAAAAATGGATTTTGATCACATTTCTAGCAAGAAATATATGTTTGATTTTCTAAATATTCACTCAGTGAATGTACATAATCACTTTGTATGTTGGAATAGCCACGGGATATGACTGTCATTAACTTGCATTGTAGCGAAATCCGTGTCAGTTTCACAGAAATTTGAGTGATTCCGTGGCTATTCCACGGATTTTGAGTTAAGCAAATCCGTGGCTATTTCACAGATTCCTGTGAGACCATGTTGCTGGTTGGCCACATTGAAAAAGAGCTCCAGTGTTTTATTTAGTAGAAGTGCCTTCACCTCTTTCACCTGTAAGAGGTGGTAATTGCTGCAGGGTTTGACCGATCACTCTGAAGGCCGTTTATCACATAGAAATGGGCGCTGAGAGAAGTAGAAAGTGCTGCTGTGTGCGTCAGTCTCTCCCCGGGCCGGTCTGCCTGTCTGCCTACAGCAACAAAAGCTGACAGTCAAACTGCCTGCCAGATGAAAAGCCTCCGTAATTGGCTGCCATTACAAGCTGTACGCCATCCTCGACAATGGCAGCGAAATGACAGAAAAGAAACTTTTCTCTCTACCATTTTTTATGAAATACTGTATCTGCCAAAGAGCAAAGGAACAAGCTCATTGTTTAAATGGAAACTATGTATGTTCCTAATGTGGTGTTTCATTTCTCTCCTGTTTTTCTTTTTCAAATGCAAAATCTCTGCCAATATCTAATTACTTTTATCTAGACCTGCTGTTCTGCTAAGCTCTTGTCATTTGCACATAATTGTTTAGTTGATGCGCTGTATGCTAAATTGTTCAAACCCTTTCTGTCCCTTTTAAAGGGCATATTTTTAAAGTTGATGATTCACGTACTTTCAGGTCCTTAAATCGACAGTTTGGATTTTTAAAGTGGGGTTGTCTGAGCTACTCAGACTGTATATTCTCTACAGTGATACTTAGCTTAGCTTCCATGTTGGTACTCCTGTCTGCTTCTCCAAACGTATCATCCTCCATCTAGTGTAGTAGTACACTGCACTTCAAAAAAGAGTGTTTAAAAACATGATAAAAACACTAAATCTTAGGGAAATTATCTTGCTGCATGGACAGATAATTTCACTTTTAATTAAGATTGTTAAGTCTAGAAATAAGCATGTTGAACGCCTAAAATAAGAAATTAACTCTTAAAACAAGATCAATTATGTTACACTTCTAAATCTACATTTTTTTTTGTCCTGGTAAGAAACAAATAATTGTCATCGCTGCTTGCAGTTTTAATTTATCTTGTTTTAAGAGTCTTTTTTATTTTAAGTGTTCAACATGCTTATTTCTAGATTTAACAATCTTAATTTAAGAAATCTTGTAAGTGAAATTATCTGTCCATGCAGCAAGATCATTTCCCTCAGATTTAGTGTTATCTGAGGGAAACACTAAATCATTTTGACAATTTCTTGTGACTTCAACTTTGTTCTCATTATCTTTGTTCTCATTATCTTGACGATTTTCTCGTTATTTCGACTTTTTTTTTTTCTCGTGATTTTGACTTTTTTTGTCCTTTTGAATCATTTGTCGTGACTTCAACTTTTTTCTCATTTTGGCTTTTTTTCATGATTTCAACATTTTTTTTTTTGTCATTTTGAATGTTTACATGCCACTTCAACTTTTTTCTTTTAATTTTGACATTTTCTTGTGACTTCAATTTGTCCTCATTATTTTGACGATTTTCTCGTTATTTCTACTTTTATCTTTTCATTTTGAGTGTTATTTAGTTTATCTTGTTTTTATCATGTTGTTAGACACTCTTTTTTGAAGTGCAGTGTACTACTACACTAGATGGAGGATGATACGTTTGGAGAAGCAGACAGGAGTACCAACATGGAAGCTAAGCTAAGTATCACTGTAGGGAATATACAGTCTGAGTAGCTCATACAACCCCACTTTAAAAATCCAAACTGTCGCTCTAAGGACCTGAAAGTACATGAATCATCAACTTTAAAAATATGCCCTTTAAAAGGGACAGAAAGGGTTTGAAAAATTTAGTATACAGCGCATCAACTAAACAATTATGTGCAAATGACAAGAGCTTAGCAGAACAGCAGGTCTAGATAAAAGTAATTAGATATTGGCAGAGATTTTGCATTTGAAAAAGAAAAACAGGAGAGAAATGAAACACCACATTAGGAACATACATAGTTTGAATTTAAACAATGAGCTTGTTCCTTTTGCTTTTTGGCAGATACATTATTTCATAAAAAATGGTAGAGGGTGCCTGTTTTTATCTTGTTTTTAGACACAGTGTGTGGATGAGTACCTCTCACAACCACTTCAGTGCATCTGAACTATCCCTTTAACGTTGGGCATCACTGCTCAAGTATTAAATATGTTTAATTCCCTCTATTGGATAAAATACAATGTGTAACTAATAAGTGTGGAGAATCCAATTGAAGCAGTAACATGCTGAAGAGCTACACTGCACACACACTCAAACACATTTAAACACACAGTCCTCTGGTGCTCTGTGCTGCTTTTCCTCTAGATGTTGGGGTGCATGAGTTCACTAGATCTAACCATGATGAATATCACAAGGCTGGCTTTGACAGAATAAGGGTTTGTTCTGTTCCTCCAATCCCCTCCACACATGACACCTCGTGCTTGCCAAGCGCGTCTCTCCATAGACAACACCTGCCAAGTCTTCCTGCCAGCCTGCACTGATGTGTGGCATTCCTAACTCGATCACGATTGCGAACACAACACCTGCAATCTACAAAGTTGAGGAAGTTGCCAAGTTCCTCCCATGGTGAGATGTGTTTCTCTCTCTGCGTGTCTTTCTCTATTTCTTCCTGTCTCCTTTTGCTCTCGTCACCATCTGTACCAGGTGTGTTTGCATAGTGTGACACCGAGAGCAACTGTACAGCTTGTCTTTAGATGTGCAAAGAGCAGGAAACAATGCATCTATTTTACACACGTAAACGCTTCCTCGGCACATGTTGACATTAAAGGAGACATATTGAGCGAGAACCAGCAGACTTAGGCCCCGTTTCAACCTGGTCTCACAGGAATCCGTGAAATAGCCACGGATTTGCTTAACTCAAAATCCGTGGAATAGCCACGGAATCACTCAAATTTCCGTGAAACTGACATGGATTTCGCTACAATGCAAGTTAATGACAGTCATATCCCGTGGCTATTCCAACATACAAAGTGATTATGTACATTCACTGAGTGAATATTTAGAAAATAAAACATATATTTCGCGTTAGAAATGTGATCAAAATCCATTTTTATGCAGAAACTAAGTCAAAATATTGATTTTTTCACTAAAAATGAGAGAACTGTACTCAATGTTTTTTTTGTTCTGACCGCCGGGACCTTGAAAGTCACGTGACTTGGAACAAACCAATAGCCACGGGATATGACTGTCATTAACTTGCATTGTAGCAAAATCTGTGTCAGTTTCACGGAAATTTGAGTGATTCCGTGGCTATTCCACGGATTTTGAGTTAAGCGAATCTGTGGCTATTTCATGGATTCCTGTGAGACCAGGTTCCCCCGTTTACATGAGGACGCTTGCAGATAAAAACGACAAAATATTTTATCGGAAGTGCCTTTCGTTTAGACGGTGACATTGTTTTCGGGGCTTAAAAACGCTAAAATCTGAAACCACCATCCAGAGTAGAAAACTTGAATATGCTCTGCTGTAGCGTGTCCGCCAAGACGCAAAACTCTGCTCAGATCTGCTTACGTCACGTACGCGTTTACGTCACATACATGCGCCAGTACAGGAAAATAAACAAACGTGCGTCGGACCTTCAAGCTGCTCTGGCAGCTCTAATAAACTCACAGGAGTCTTTCCACCAAATGTACAGGATATTTACAGATAGTATTAGTGAACAGAGAAGGATCTGCATACCCAATCCAATTCACACGCTTTTTCATCAGCGTATGCACGCAATTTCCTCCCTAAAACACTCGTCTAAATGCTGAATTCCCTCCCAGCACTGACCCCCCTCCCCTCTCTGCCCTCTGCCCCCACTTACTCTCAACATTCATACCGTCATATTTATTCATAACTATTTACATCTCCCAGATTGCCACTGTCTTTTCGTCTACGTCTTCTTGCTTGTATATGTGTCGTAACTCATATACAAGAACTTCCTTACTTACTATTAATAAGCAATAATTCTGAGGTTACTGAGGGAAAACTCTTAATTAATGGCTTACTGGTTGTATAATAAGGCCATGCAGAATAAGGCACTAATAAGTACTTAATAATGACTAATTAAGAGCCAATAAGGTACCAATTTGCATGCTAATAAGCAACTTATTAATGTTGAATATGTGAACCTTAATATAAAGTGGTAGCCTTATTTTTTGTCAGTTGTTTTATGCAGTGTGGAAAGTCGCAGAAAAACAAAACAAAACAAAACAAAAAGTAATGGACTCACCCTTTTGATAAAGTTGCAATAAAGACAGGGGGATGTAGGTACATGGTGCAGAGCAATGCCAAGAGCATATATTAGTTAGAGGAGGCTCCACTGTAGAGGAACATCTGGTCCCTCGTGGCCAATTCGTCTGCTGGAGCACGTTGCATATCCAGTGTCCGCTTCCACACTCTCCTCAGCAGAAGGCTGTCTGAGTGACAGTAGCTTGCTGCACGTTGGTCTGTTCTCTCTTCCCATGGGTCTAATTTGTGCAAGCTGCTTTTGAATTGTTGCAAAGAAGATGCAGGAACAAAGCCAGCTGAGGGGGCTGGGGCGTGTGGGACCTGCTGTTCCTCTGTGCCTTTAGTTCTGATGCCAATTCATCTGCATTCATCTGTTCTTCTCTGCACTCCTTCCTCTTTCACCCCAAAGTGTCAGCCTTGTGTTTGTGCTGTTTGTTGATATAATGAAGGAGCAGCGTGAGGTGAAGAGGTTAGTGGGCTAAACTTGAGAGCATGACTCTTGGGCTTCCCAAATAACTTCAATAAAGATCACGGTGGAGGGATTATATCTCTCTCCTGGCTTGGGAACGCCTCGGGGTCCCACAGGAGGAGCTGGATGTTGTAGCTGGGGAGAGGGACGTCTGGAATTACCTGCTTAGCCTGCTGCCCCCGCGACCCGGCCCCGGAGAAGTGGACGAGAATGGATGGATGGATGGATGGATGGAAAGGGAACCACCATAGACTGTATAAATAATGGACGTAGTGACTGTGATGTCACCCGTTGGTTTGTGGCCCGTTGGAAGCATCAAGTTCAGTGTTACACTCGTCGCCATCTTGTTTCCGATACGGGGAGCAGACCATATCTAGACTGTGGAGGAGGAGAGGGATCTGATCACTGACTACAGCCTCTCTACACCTCAACCTGACTGATTCATGTTAGCATTAACTGGAGCATTAACTGGGATGTTAGTTTTGGCAAAAAACAAAAACTAAATGTACGTTACTGACCTCAGATAAATGACCAGCGACTCCTTGGAGTGTCTGTTAGTCCAACCAAACGCTGAACAAGACATTTAATGAACAAAACGTTCAAATAAGCTGTCATTAAGTGAAAATACAGTGAAAGGGTCAAAGTTATGAGACCAAACCGCTAAAAGTCCTTTTTTTATATCTATATACCGTTATATATAACTTTATTGACACGTTGCCGTGGATACGCATTGTTCTGCTTCTCTCCTGATGACGGCTCGTGACCTGTCAATCAAAGGTAGCCCCGCCCCAAATCATATGATTCTTTATCTTCTATTTTCTTCTAAATGGGGCCATTATTTACACTATTAACATCAAATTGTCTTGAAGAAGATTTTTTACTAGTGATTGAGACCATAGTGTTGTCCTAAAAAACATTTCTGAGGTAATAAATCAAGTGAGAAGTTTTCTCATTTTGCATTGAAATGAATGGACAGAAATGTTTCTTCAGGAGGTTGCCGCCTGGGAACCACCAAATATAAACGAGTCACTCATAACAACTTGTCATTTTTCAGCCATATACAATACCATATACTCTAATTAGTATTTATATACCACATTACGTAACATTGGTGCATGGGGTTCTCACAATGTCAATCTTAACCTGGCGTCTGCAGCAGCAGCTAATGATATCCTTCAAAGACTTTGCCTAAGCCGTGAGTCAGAGTGTCTGTTCCTCGAGGCAGAGCCCTGCTTATGAAGTTAAAGCATCATACTATAGTTATTTCCTCTACGGGGGACAGGATGAATCAGCAACATCCGAACTCTGCAGGAAAAAGTCAAGGGAATGAGCTGAAACCTTCAAAGTGTTCGTTTTGAAAAAAGTCAACCTGACTGTTTGACAAGTGAAGATTAGTCACCTGCAACTTTCAAAGAGGCAGGGTGCAGAGCTTCAGCAATAAAATGTGTCATTCCTCTGCCCGAGGAGAACTCAGTTTGCCTTTGTATGTCGCCTTTTACACCTGCATCCCCTATAGCAAGAGCGAGGAACTCCTGTCCTGACACCCAAGCTGTAATGACATGCCAATTTACAACTCCCCAAGAGAGGAATTAGGACGCTTGCAGCATCCGGACTGAAGCTGTGACAGTGCTCAGCATCCTTAAACCAAGAACATGGGCAATACATCAAACTATAAGCAGTATCACCTTTTTCTCAAGGATTTCAGATCTTGAATATTCAATGAGTGGGGACAGGATTCAGAATAACATGTTTGAAGTTCAAAAGTCAGAGGAAATCTTTAATAGGTCGGACCCACTATGGTTCAGATGGTGGTTTCAGTCAGCAGTGGTGGAATGTAACTAAGTACATTTACTCAAGTACTATACTTAAGTACAATATTGAGGTACTTGTGCTTTACTTGAGTATTTCCATTTTATGTAACTTTATACTTCTACTCCGCTTCATTTTGAGGCAAATATTGTACTTTACTGCAGTACATTTAGCTGACAGCTTCAGTTACTTTTCAGGTCGAGATTTAACATAAAACACATGGTAAAATTAAAGTTACACAAAAATTTGACCTAATAACAGTATATAAAATACTTGTAATTTACAGTAAAATACCAGCAGCTGTGGTTTCCAGAACTTCACTCTGAAAAATACAGTGAGAATACATCAGACATTATGGTACGCTTTTGCTGTATGATGAAAGGTTTTTCACTGTAAAGTGAAATGTAGACATCAGCAAAATCTATAATTTAGACTGAATAATCCAGTGCTTGTGACATTTCTTCATTAATTTCACCAATTTTTTTTTTTTTTTTTACAGTAAAACTGTGTTATTTTTACATTTTATGGAAGTAAAAATTCAACTGTTTTACTGTTTCATGATGTATGGTAATTCAGTGTATACAATTTTAGATTTGATGGTCTATTTCTGTGACACAATTTAACAGCGTTTTACTGTAATTTCTACAAACATTTTTGACAGTGCAGCCTGCAGTTTTAGAATTTCACTAATCTACAAAATAAATATGAAATAATTTTTAAGAAATAAAATGATTTACACATTTTAAATTAATTTGTGGTTAATTAAATGATCATATTTTATGCTGATGGGTGGCACATAAAATCAGTTGGTTGTGGTGTCAGATTAATAAAATAAACATGTCCCTGATATCAATATTTAACCAAGAGCATCTTTCCCTCATTTAAACAAGAGCCTAAACATAACAATAGAAGTGTTAAACATCATTTTGCTGCTCCAGAAGGATATTGTTTTACTCCAAGCAGATATGTTGCCAAGCAACATTTTGCAGAAATAATCAGTATCAAAATTGCAGCTTGGCAGACAGTATAAAAAGTAATATTGCACATAATTTCTCATAGACAGGGTTGTTGGAGAGGAGCAAACCAAGTCAAACAGTAAAATGATGCATGAGCCTTTAAACATCCATCACAGTTACCAGACCTGGTTCGACCTCAGTGTACTGTACTTACCGTAGTCGTGCACTGACATAGTTTTTAAATGAAATGTGGGATTATTACAGAAATTATAGGTCTGTTTACTTTCAGTTTTACCTCCAAATACAGTGGTTGAAATAATCTGATAATCCGGATAACGTGTTGGCTTGTTGACAAGCTGTCTGATCGTCTGACTGCTCGTGTGTCTTGCACATTTAAACTTGATGTGTTGATGTGGCAGCTGATCTCTCGTCGTCATAGAAACGATGACCTGAACTATGGAAAAAGACCCAAATTGCAATAAACTGGAATTACTCTTTAATTTATCAGTAAATACGGCGTTCTGATGAAATTGTGATGAAGGACAATCCTCACTGAGTAGCTGTTAATAATCACTAATTGGGATCGAAAACAGCAATCTGAAGTTTATTTCTGAGGCTGTTTCTATGAATATTTTCCTAATAGATAATAAATATACAGTCATGGAAAAGATTATTAGATCATTGTTTTCTTCAATTTCTTTTTCATTTTAATGCCTGGTACAACTAAAGGTACATTTGTTTGGACAAATATAATGATAACAACAAAAATAGCTGATAAGAATTTAATTTAAGAGCTGATATCTAGACATTTTCCATGGTTGTATTGATAATACCCACAATCATTATCAAGTAAACCATAGAAAATGTCTAGATATCATCTCTTAAATTAAGCTCTTAGGAGCTATTTTTGTTGTTATCATTATATTTGTCCAAACAACTGTACCTTTAGTTGTACCAGGCATTAAAATGAACAAGAAACTATGCTGGAGGAAGTGTGGAAATGACGAGGCAAACCACTACCACATCTTTTGGAGTTGCCCAGGACTACGGCAACTGGGACAACAGGTTCCTCTGCCATTTACAACTCTTTTTCTAAGTGATTTACCAGACGGAATGGCAGAAAATGATAGATACCTCTTAAAAATAATGTCTGCAGCAGCAAAAAAAAAGCTATCACCCGTAAGTGGCTGCAGTCAGACCCACCCACAACCTCTAACTGGTTAGAGGTTATTAAATAAATTCACCAGATGGAGAAACTAACCTTCCTGCCCAGACTAAAAAGAGACCTGTATTTATTTTATTGTCTTGCTAATGCTCTGTTTGATTGATGTATAACCACCAGATGCTTTCCAAGGGACACATAGTGTTTGCACTGAGTAGAGCAAAATTGTATATGTTGATCGTCCTCATGTGATCCAGTTGCCTGGCTATGTTATTTTTCATTAGAATGTACTGTGATGTTTTCATGTTTCACTATTCCTGACATAAAAACTAATAAAAATATAAATATAAATATATAAGTATAAAAGAATAAAACCAACAAGAAACTGAAGAAAACAAGCCTGGTCTAGTATTTTTTCCATGTAGTGTAGCAACTCCTGATCAATCCAAAATCAATTTCAGGCTTAAAAGATCAACTTCTGGTTCAAGCCACACCCACTTCCTGTTTAAACCCGCCCACACTGAATATGGATACAAATAATTCAATTGACTGAACAGATACAGATAATGGTGCAATCACTCAGCCCTAATTTTTAATTTAAATTTATAACAAAAGACATCTTGGCCTAAAGATAATGTTATATATGGGGACCTGATACTGGGAAGTTTGGGAACCCCTGGCATAAGAAACAGCTGGAGTTTTCTTTTTTTAATATATAATGTACATGGTGTTGCCCAAAGAGTCAACAACTCAACATAAAACCTATTTCTACAAGCTACAAGTGAGGAGTCAATGCAAGGCGGAGACGCTGAGAGGTTTATCACAAACATCTGTAATGATCCATGATGGAGAAGAATGGAGCATAAATCAAAGAGACGTGAAGTTTAAGAAATTAAATTGGGTAATGGAGTATGGGAATAAACTGGGGGAAAGCTTGTATCAGATTCCAGCAGGCAGGCAGAAGTATTGACAACAACAACAGAAGCCTGCTGTGAGGCTGAAATGTTCCTCTTTGAGTCTCCTGCCCTTTGTTTTGATTAAAAAAGGAAGTGCATAATGTTTAAGGATATTGTTTGAACTGCTGTCTGGTTTTAGAATCAAGTTCTGTCATGCATGATTTATCTTCTCATTTCCTCTAACAGCCTCTGCGATAGAAAGACTTGTCAAATGAGATCAACTTGCATCTTTTCTTGTATATCTACACTAGAGAAATATAGTAATCAGTGCATGTTTCTCCTAAGTGTGAAGAGCTCCAGCCTGTACACATTTAACACTTCTGTACGGCTTTCCCAGCCCCGCTTCTATTTATTCACCAGCATATTTTGCAGCTCCAGCCTGCCTCTTAATGATTTCAGAGACAAAATGAGACAGCCGCTCACAATGGTCCCATGTGCTTTGTGTGTTTTCTCCACAATGAGCGAGAAACAGCGCATGATGTCATCCACAATACAAAATGAGCCTGACATCTAAAAAGAGAGAAAATATCCTCACTGCCTGCCGTCCCTGGGAAATTGAAGGAGATTGGTGAGTGTAAAAACATATCTCTTGGAGCAAATCTCCAGGCCTTACTCAAGAATTACATAACACCTGCATGTAGACAAGTGTGGATTTAATTAATAAGATAAAAACAAGAGGGAGGCTTTTTTTTTGCTTGTCTGACAGGTTTTCTTCTGGGCCATGTGAGGAAGTAGAGGGATGAGAAAACACTCTGGAGACAATCAAGAGACACTGTCTGAAACAGTTTAGTCTTCATTTAGTGTTTTTTCAGCCAGAGGCAATTCTGAGTCGATATTTGCTGCTCAACATTATGCTCCACGGTGACCTTTGCAACATGCATTCATGCAGCTGGAGACGGTGAGCGTGATGGAAATACAGACGGCAGCTTTGACAGGATGGATCCAAACCATGAGGGAGATGATTGGTGATGATTATCTGGAGTGAGAAGGATGACAGCAGGCCCCAGACGCTCACCAGACATCTCTTGACTTGGCGTTTTGTCAGTTTGAAAGGACACACTGCCAACACTTTATGTCTGCGTGTCTGTGTGTGCATGTGGAGGTGTGACGGTGAGCGAAACCTCGTCGTTTTGAATTTAAATCCAATTACGGCTAATTAATTCAAATGATTTGCGTGCTTGTCTGCCTTCGCCACAGACACAGCTGAGCATGCAACCGCAGACGCACCTCTGGAGGTTGAAGTTTTCAACTTTGACAAACCGTGAAACAGAGTCAGACGTGCTGATAAATACAGAGCAGCATGCAGGTTTGGTACCTGGGAGGGTTTCAGCTGGGAACTAAAGAAAGTAGAATGAAGGGCGTCCTCTCTAGACGTATTTGCAATGAAGCTAGGAGCTATACTGTCAGTCTCTGCAGGAAAAGCAGACTGAAATACAATTATCTATGCAGAAATGCTCTGAACCTCTTAATCATTCTACAGAATGTAACTTCGCCATAACCGTTTCTTTGTGTGTGCAAGTATTTAAACCATTTAAAGGTATAATATGTAACTTTTCTACATTAAAACGTCAACTGCTGCTTATAACATATACAGTACAGGCCAAAAGTTTGGACACACACCTTCTCATTCAATGCGTTTTTCTTTATTTTCATGACTATTTACATTGTAGATTCTCACTGAAGGCATCAAAACTATGAATGAACACATATGGAATTATATACTTAACAAAAAAGTGTGAAATAACTGAAAACATGTCTTGTATTTTAGATTCCTCAAAGTAACCACCCTTTGCTTACTAGAATATAAGACATGTTTTCAGTTATTTCACACTTTTTTGTTAAGTACATAAATCCACATGTGTTCATTAATAGTTTTGATGAATCTACAATGTAAATAGTCATGAAAATAAAGGAAATGCATTGAATGAGAAAGTGTGTCCAAACTTTTGGCCTGTACTCTACATATATATATATATTGTTGAGTTGTGTACTGACATTATACCAAATGTTTCCAACAAATTTCTGACTTTCTGAAATTTCAATCTCAAAACTTTTTTTAAATTTTAAAAAGTTTAATCAAGGTAACAGTTTCATTTGGTCACCTGTCAGTGGCATCATATCCCCTCAGTGTTGTGGCTGTTTTATGCCATATGATTATGTTATATTTTTTATATCTTGGTCATTTAACTATACGTTTCAGACTTTGGATATGTGGATCCTAAGTTTTTATAGAAACAAGCTGAGTGAATGCTGGTGGCTACTGTCCATTGAACATCATAGGAGGATTTAATAATTCTTTTTTACCTGTTTAAATCACCTGGTCTATCTCTGCGAATTATCCGGCTCCCTGTAAAAGCCTGCAGAACATCTGAATCTTAAATTATCAGAGAAACAAACTGAGGGCTCACAGCACTCCCAGGACCTCTGAACAGCGTGGGAGAAGCACGGATTTTAACGTGAAACTGCTTCATTCAGCGATTTTACCATTTTTAATTACTCTTTCCATTTGTTGTTCAGAGGGAGACCTCTGCAGAGCGATGAACTCTGGGAGAGGCTGAATGCAGGTGCTGCAGAGCGCAGCTGCACCATATTGGCAGTCTGTCTTCTGTTATTGTTTTGACCCTAGCAGCATAAAATTACCTGTTTTGCATTTGAAGTGTAAATACATGCACTGTGGTATTTCCCCAGGTAAGTGTGAGGAGGAAAACAGACTGTATGGTTCTGCACACATGGCTTTGCTGGGTGATAGGTGGCTAACCAAAGATTGGAGTGGCGAGATGCTGGGAGTAGAAGTGAAAGGACTCAGTGATCATCCATCACCCTTCTCAGGGTTGATTGGTCATGCCTGCGGATGAGAAAAGATGGACTGTCACTTTCCACAGAGGGAAGGCGTCTCGGTGTGGGGCAGTGGGGGCGCTGGCAGCCGGCCAAAAGGCAAGAGTGGTGGAGTAAAGCACTGAGCCTCTTTTGTTTGGACCTGGCTGCGCCCACTACTCTGAAATGCTCTTCACACACACACAGGCATCCTCTTTACTGTGATCCTGCACCATCCGAGAGAAGAAACCTTTGTTCTTGCCTGGCATCGCCACATCTGCTTGGAAACCTCCACTCTGCTCCATTTGCAGCAGGAGTCTCTGAACCAGATACCAGCCATGTGCTAAAGCCACCACAGCCAAATTTCCCTGCATGTTATTTCCGGCATCAGTGCCCCAGCTAGCCGTCTGCCTCTTCTTGGGCTCATGGGACCCAGAGGAGAGTCTGCTGGGTTTCCTCAGAGATGGCTGCTGTCTCTTAAATAATTTAGTGCAGCCACAGAAAGCTCAGAGCAGTGAAGGACAGAGGCATTCACTGAGCAAAACTTCTGGCAGTCAATCTACCAGCTATCTAAACTCACTGACCTTCTGTGTTGTTATTGCAAAGAAGAGGTGTTTCATACTTGTCTGTCTTTGTGTTTGTGTGTGCAAAGTGCTAAAGAAACTACCTTGAAAGTTGCATACATCACAACAAATAAAAGCAGAGCGAAGGTTTCTTTCAGGTGAGATATATACTTTGAGTTTACCGAGTAACTTTATATCAATACATGCAGTTCCTTGCAGTGCAACAACAATTTTATTAGGATGCCAAGAAAATAAAATACAGATTTAAGTTGACTTGATGTAAACGCAAACCAAATATTTCACAGAAAGTACAAAGAACATTTTGTTCTAAGTAAATTGGGCAAATTTAGGGTTTGTTTATGGCCTGACGGGTATATTTTGTATCTTTTTTTGTCATGTTGTCTTTTTTAGTTATTTTGTGTCTTTTTTTGTCATTTTCTGTCTTTTTTTGTCATTTTGTGTCTTCTGTGAGTTTTTTTTGGTTATTCTGTCTTCTCATTTTGTGTCTTTTTTTGGTCTGCTTTGTTTTTACATCTACATGCATACATGCAGTTTCTTGCAGTGCAACAACAATTTTATTAGGATGCCAAAAAAATAAAATACAGATTTAAGTTGACTTGATGTAAACGCAAACCAAATATTTCACAGAAAGTACAAAGAACATTTTGTTCTAAGTAAATTGGGCAAATGAAGGATTTGTTTATGGCCTGACGGGTACAAGCCTGATGATTAAAGTATACACATGCAGAGTGGAGTCAGGCAGCAGGGTGAATAGTGAACTCCTGCAGCAGTCGGGATGAGACAGTGAAAAGGAGGTTGATCAAAGGAAGCTGTATCAAGATGGGAGAGACTCAAAAAATGATATTTGAATACAAATTTTTGGCTTTTATGAGAAATATAGCAAAGTTAATGCAACTCTCCAGTCAATGTTTGTTTTGGAAGGGGCTGGGTTGATGTTCATTAACTTTTTTTCTGCATGCCTGTTATTTGTATTTGCATACGCCTCAGTAACCCCATTCCTGCTATTTTGGTTAAGAGAGCATTGAAGCCTTCGGCTAATAATGCCAGACTAACGGTAAGCAATTAATTGAATTTATTGTAATTGTGCTCACAAGGCTCAATGTGCTGCACAAAAATGAGGAGAAAACATGGAGAAACAGGGCCGGGAAATGGAGCAGGAAATAAAGACAAAGTAGCGGCATTGAAGCAGGAGGAATCAACAGTTTCGCTTCATGCAGAACAGCGTGCTGTCGTTTGTAGGTGAAGATGTATGACTGAAACCACACTGCAATGATGTTCACAGCATAAACCGATGTGGTATATTTTCTTTTAATTTCAAGAACTTAAGTAGTTCTTAATCTGACAAATTGATTCTCCCACCGTACCTAGGCAGTGTATTTGATGTCTGTTAAACCTCTGAAGTCCAGGAGATTTTGGTTCAACTTCCTATGCATTCATTTCTGTCTCTGTTCAGCATCTTTCAGTCTGTCCTTACATCACATGCATGGCTCCTTTTTCTCCACACAAACTTGGCTATCAGTCAGATTTTTCATTTTATTTTAATTAAAGTATAAAGCTGCCAAAAATACTGAAAATACAAACAAAAGACACAGGTCTTTGGAAATGATTGGTTGGTTTTTTAAAGCCATTTATACACACAAAAACAGCAGAAGAAAAATAATGAATAATACAACTACAAAACAATTTATTTGCATGTAAATTAAAACTAATAGTAGTTTTCAATGTAGAAAGAAAATTCACATTTTAAAAATGGTCTAGAAACATAAATGGCACACTGTGAAAACTCCTATGATTGCACTTTCAACTGTCTTTTTCAGCTTGTCTACATATCATATATAAATAAATGTATTACTGTAAATAAAACGTGTATTTTCAATAAATAGATGGACTCCAGGGGGTTAATAAAGAAAACTAAAAGGAACATCATCATGCTCTTTGATTCATTCTCCTCACACGAGGGGCAGTAGTATCTTCTACTACACCTACTCATTGACCTTGCTTGATGCAATATGTATTTGATCCACGGAACAATCGCAAAACATAAATAGACTCTGCAAGTAACGAGTGCATGTTGAGTTATGTGCCCCTGAAAGAGCAATAACTTAATTAATGTAATGTTCTGTTTATTGGAACGGGTCAAATGACATTTTGGGAAACATGTTAATTCACTTTCTTTCCAACAATCAGATGAAAAAAGTCTGATACCATTCGCAAGTCTGCACAGTGAATATAAAGTTACAGCCATTGGGCAGTTAGTCTAGCAAGAGATAATCTGTTTATGTACATCTTAAACAAACAAGGTTTAACACTGGGGGATTACATTTCCAGATAAACTCATTGGTGTCATCATATACCGCCCGTCTAGGGCTGGGCGATATGGACCAAAAATCATATCCTGATATATTTAGGCTTAATATCGATATACGATATATATCCCGATATTTTTATCACAAAGTGAGAGCAAATGTTCAGTCAAAGTCAAATATGACATGTCACAAGTAGTTTAAAGTACCTTTGAAAAAAAATTAAATTTCCATAAAGTGCACATTTAGATTTAAAAAAAAAAAAAACTTAAATAAAAATAGCCTATGAAATAAAATAGGCCAATTTCTGAAATAAATATATTTATTTGAAAGAAGAATAACAAACATTACAAAACAACTAAATATGACAAACCCTAGTAAGGGCAGCATTTATATAGAAAGAAATAACTTTTTTTTAAAACTATATTGATATATGCGATATGGTCTAATTCCATATCACATTTTTTTTTTTACTTTATTTCTATTTAACAAGAAAGAACACGGTACAAAACATTCCTTGACAACAGCACAGAGTACACTTGGAGGTGCGAACAAACTAAACAAAGACAGAAGACACACTGGGTTCCAGCAAGCTGAATAATAACAATGAGTACAGTATAATTCCATATCACATTTAATTGATTTATATCGATATATATCGCCCAGCCCTACACCCGTCCACTACACTCTTCGAGTGAAAGACGTCTGGCTCCTCTGCTGCTGAAGGCCTCTGCGTCTCAAACCAGACTCTTCTCCTCTGTAGAGCCCCGGTGGTGGAACCATCTTCCAAACTCTATCCGATCTGCTGAGTCCTTCTCGATCTTTAATAAGAGTCTGAAGACCAACTCTTTACTGAACAACTTCACTCTTGATCTACACTGATGACTATGATAAATATCGCTCTGACTGTTCTTGTGACTTAAAGCACTAACGTCCTAATGGACTCATACTTAACCCACGGCACTTACTCTTGTTATGTTTCTTGACTTGCTTGTGTTGTATTATCTCTCAAATGTCGCTTTGGACAAAAGTGTCTGCTAAATGAAATTGTAGAATTGTACAAAAGTCAACTAGTGAGTTGTTCTCCCAGCTTCTTGGTCTTCATGCTAAGCTAACCATTTACCGACTGTTGCTTTATATTTACTATAAAGATATATTAAGGGCATTTTTCCATCTAACTTTTATTTATAATCATGTTTTCCAAAATGTCAAACTATTTATTTGCAGGTTCTGTTGATGTCTTTCAGAATAAACCGTGTTGACCGGGACTGGCTGACAGCTAATGCTACCAACAGCTCTGATAAAGACTGACAGAGATAATAGTGGTAGTCATGGATGTATGAAGAGAATTGGATACAGTGTGGATGGCGAGACCCTGTTCATTCCTATGAAAGTTGCTCAGTGGCGCTTCCAGATCTTTAAGATATAAAGCACCGTCATCAGTCATACGAATGTGTCTGTGTATGGACGATTTCTGAAACAAACAAAATCTAGCAAAACTGGAGCCAGGTGTTAGTGATTAGTTCACATGCTTCCCCTGTGTTCATATGCAGAGTCTCCACCTTTTAAAAATGAACTGAAGAATATCTCGTAGATTCAATGTGAACAAAAGTTCCCTCATGACCGTAATTAAGTGAGAACAAATGAATGAAAGAACAGAGCAACAAAGAGCCGAAACTGGAAACAGCTTCTCTACCGAGCAACAAAAAAAATGAAAAGAACTGCTGCATCTTTATTCATTAGAAGTGACGTGAATCTCTTCAGCACAATAACCTTTCATATTCATACCAAGAATCAAGCCAACCTGACTGCTCCACTCCCAGCCCCGCATAATCCCAGAACAATGAAGAAAATGATATTAATGCACCGAGAAACTGGAGGTCTGGAGCAGCCTATCAGCACCCACAGGCGAAGGGGCTCAGCTGTCATTTACATGCTAATGGTGTTAGTGGAGCCGATGAGAATGGGGCCGGGGCAGGGGGCCACGCTGTGTTGCTAGTTGAGGTTTTTTTAAGGGGCCGTGGTGCAGCACAGCAGATACAACTGCGCGGTGTGGAAAACCATCTGCTGGTCCTCATCTGGTCCAGCCAGCAGGTCCATTTACACACTGCTTAATCAGACGTGTCTGTTGGACACTCCTCCTCCTCCTCCTCCTCTTCTTCTTCTTCTTCTTCTCTGGCACACAAACACTGCCAAGTCCCCTTTCAAATTGCTTTTTTCCTGCTGCTGAGTTTGTGGCTTGGTAATTTTGTGTCTTTTTTTAAGTAATTTTGTGTCTTTTTTTGGTAATTTTGTGTCTTTTTTAATAATTTTGCGTCTTTTTTAAAAATAATTTTGTGTCTTTTTTGGTAATTCTGTGTCTTTTTTTGGTAATTTTGTGTCTTTTTAAAAATAACTTTGTGTCTTTTTTAGTAATTTTGTGTATCTTTTGGTCTCTACTGTAACCAGTATGATTAAATGGGTTAACCCATTTAATCCTACTGGTCACAATAGTGACTATAAAAATATTTCTTAGTTATAAGGCTCTATTCCTGCAGAATATGTCAAACAAAGCTGCCCTGAGCCAATGGATGTTCTCCTCCTCCCATCACATTAGAAATGTCGAAAAGTAAAAATGTTATGTCTGTTACAATAAAGTAACAATGTTGAGTTAGACCGATAACTGTTTTTTTGTGTTTGCTCTATGTGTTGTCCTCTCAGTATTCATATTGGTATAGTTGTATATTTGATAATGAAGGCCAACATTGCCACTAGAATATCATTCTAGTGGCAATGTTGGAGACTATCATATAACATAATTCTACATTTGTTAATAACTGGAAAGGGAAATATAATACTTTTTATGACTGCATTGGAGAAATATGTTAATGTAGTCTATAAATCAAATTTAAAAAATCAAAATTACTTACGAGGGGAAATTCAGTTAGTCTGGTAACTCTGTTAGAATGAGACATCCAGATGGATAAATGGTAGATACAACATCTTATCCCACGGGTCACTATTGTGACCGAACATAAAACACACTTTTTCACCTATTTTTCCATGAAAATCTTTTGGTTGATTATTTCAAAGGAGTACTAATGCCACATGATTTGGATATTTTCATGTCTGGGAAAATGTGGGATTAATTGGGTTAAATGCAGTTAGGAGAAGTCCGTTTTCACTGTCATGATTAGACTGAGCTTCATTGGTTGTGGACATTTATTTAGTTGAAATATTCAGCTTTTCGGTGTACTAGGCAGATAGATCACAATGTACTTATTTCTTTATGAACACGTGTTACTGAGAGCAAGATTCAAGGCTATAGACACATAAGCAACCTTTATTTTAACACCCACACTCTCGCTGTGCGGTGTAGGTGTCCTGTCCTCTATTTAGATGCAATTCAATGGTTGGTGTGGGTGTTTACTGCAACCGACTGCAACTCAAGCTACCCAGAGAAAAATAAGAAACGGCCAAGAATAGCCTCATTGAACTATGATTCAAGTATAACGCCAAACTGCTCTCACGTGTGGAGATACAGGCAGCAGCCGGTTAGCTAAAATTAGCAAGAAATGGTTCAGCACATAACCCCTGTAAAATGGCTAATTTTAATTTTTATGTTAGGGTTTGTGTGCAAATTAAACTTGCAAAATATTAACTTGTTAATTAGTGAGCATTAGAGGTGCTGAAAAAGGTTTTTTGTCGTTTGAACAGAGTCAGACTAGCAGTTTCTAGTCTTTTTGCTACGCTAAGCTAACCGGCTGCTGGATACGTATCGTAAAAGAGCCAGAGTGGAATCAGTTTTCTCATCTACTGTCACTTAATTAATTAATTCTTTCAAAGAACACACACTAAGTTATCCCTGGTCCATGATACTTCCAGTGTGTCTGGAGATTTAAATTACTGCTTGTTTTTTCTATTAAGGTGTACTAGTGCAGTGCCCGTAGGAAGTATGCATTCATACATTACATGCAGAACACTACAACGTCTGCAACTCCATAAAACACTTACTTTTCATAACCACACCATCCTGCACATACACATTGAACATTGATATTCGCTGGAAACTATTTGAATATTATTGGAAAATTGAACCTTGTAGCCACTTTAAAACTCCTAAAGATAGGTAGGCTAAATAGACTTACAGATGAGATGAGTCAGGGTGGAAATCCAGAGTGAATTGTGTTACTGACCAGGTGTAGGCCTATCACACATTGGGGCGGAGCTCCCCTAAAAGGGGGCGGAGCTCCCCTAAAAGGCGTCCGATCAGAAACAGTGCAATGCTGCAACATGTAAAAAAATGATGATATTTTGAAAAATGAATTCAAAAATCCTCAAAATTGAGGATGCACACCTTCGTTTCATGCTCAAGCCACATACGAAATGTGAGGTCAGTCTGACTAACGGTCAGAGAGATATGAACTAGACACTCATCCACACACACACACACACACACACACACACACACACACACACACAGACAGACAGACACTTCTTGCTTTTATAGATAGATAATTCACCCTTCACTAAGCCCCTTTCTTAAATGGCCACTGTTCAATGCTATGGAGATAACAGAAAGTTGCAGGAGGCTTATCGAACTTTCAGAACAAGGTAAAATGCCGTAATGGTGTGCATATATGGAACCTGCAAGTCTGACAGAAGAATAGCAGATACCTTATAACTGGATAGTTGAATATTCAGGTCCAGCCCTAGAAATTATCCATTATCCACATTACTTTGTAACATCTCTCACTGACATTGTTGAAATACATATTGAAATGCCCAGCCTTAGCAAAGGATCACTTGCTCAAAAAAGTATGGACAGTTCATGATTAGTTCACTGAAAGAAAGAAATGAAATAAAATAATCAATTGTCTACAGCCAGGGTGAATAAATGGGTTGGTGTGTGTACTGTATCGGTAGCCATCCGGAGAAAAACAAAGAAAAGCTGAATTAATAGCTTCCTGCAGGAGGTGATAGAGAACACCGATCACCTGTGAAACAACAAATGATTGCCCCGTGGTTAGACGGAAATTCACTCACTCTGACATTTAAGAAACCCTGAATAAGGGAAATATAAAGAACCTGGAAAAGTTTCTAAAACTTTTATTATTTCCTTTCATACTTGAGCCAAAGGAGGACGGATTTTTGAGGACAACATTTACCTTCAAGACCTCTACACACTTTAATGGATCCACAAAGCTCATCCTGGGGCGTTGTAATGGCTAAGATGTCATTGTGCAATAATTCCCCCGAAACCAATGTTTTTTATGGTTGACAGGCAGCAGGCATTTAGATTTAGAAAGCTTACGTCCTATATTTTTTCAGTCATATCTGCTAGAAGCAATCTGGTCCAGTGCTGGCCTAGTTCTGTCCCTCTATTTTGAGCAACCCTTTAGAAAGTATTAAACAGAGGAGAACAATACAATTTTTTGAGCAGCAGCAGCAGCATTATAACATACTCTTGCAGATGAGGTTCACATCTGTCCAAAGTCTAGTGGGAGAGGACCGGAGAGACATCAATCATGTGAATGTAGACTGCGATACTAATCAACCCTCGACGGGTGCAGACAAAGAGGGCAGATAGAGTTTTATGTTCCAGACTCTTAATGTCACACGTGTAATGCCTCTGTAATGCCATCATTTCCTGAATATAGAGTTTTGTGCGTGCACAAGGGTTGATTTGTCGTGATTTGAAACCGGTTTGTGTGTACTCAGAGTTCAAGTGATTGTAAGCCCCAGTCGAACACTCAGACCACCTGATTTTGATTACATTTTCGAGTAGTTTTAGCAATGCTTACCTTTGGATTGGGGACATGGTGTCTCCACAGGTGCTGTGTTTTATTTCAGTGCTGTGTGAAGATGAAAAGAAGGAAAATGACCCTTTTCATCATGTATGTTCAGTATCTAAAGGGGCTCCGTAAGAACGCGTGGCTTTGATGTGCAACACAATTTCGACAACACACTCCTTTCAAAATAAATCACGTCCTCTCATGTTCAGATAAAACAGAAGTGAAACAGGTAGGCATGTTAATCTTGTTTTCCTCCAAACCTTAGATGAATCTGCACACCCCTAATGATGCTAGTTAATGTTCCCTTCATGCAGTGTCTGGAAAATCAAAAGCTCAAAAAGAATGAAACTTATAGCGGAAAAGATTTAAGAAACAGAAAAAGGCGGCCATATTGACTTCACTGGCTTTCAAGTTGAAAGCCAGCGTAGGCATCCCCGACATCCTCTGACTCTTTGATGTGATTAAGATGGATTCAGGCTTTCCCTCAATGCATAAAACCACACAATTGCTCTGCTAATGGCCACTATCAAAACCCTGAACACTGCAGAACAGCGAGAAGACAGCCGATAAATATTGTGTAAATGTGAAATAAGAGAGAATTTAGGCTCATTGATTGAAAAAAATGGAGTGCAGAAGGTGTTGCAAATTTTATGTGCAAATGTGATCATTCATCCAGCACTTTCTCCAACTACAGAATCATCATTTAATGCAGACTAATCCGCAGCAACAAAGCCAACTAATCACATTACGGTACACCACTGTGAGTCATTCTGCCATCACACACACAAAAAAGCACTCACAGGCTCTTCAGCAGAAGTAGTGAAAGGATGAATCACCAAGTAGCTTTAAGCAACAAAAAGGGAATACTTTCAAACACAGCCCTGTCTATCCATACTGGAACTTGAAGCTGTTGTCTGGAGTTTGCAGGGAGAGAGTCACGCTCTGTGTGTAAAAGGAAAAAGTGCTCTAAATCCATTTCAAAGACCAGGGCAGACAGTGACGGAAAAAAGTAATGAATATTTTACAGGCAGGGAGTGCGAAGCTGCACTCCAGGTGACACTCTGGCGTTTATAGAGCTTATCAGAAACCCATCAGCCATCGAGCACGGCCAAGGCAAAGCCATGTGTCTGATTGTTTATCAGCTGCCTCTTGGTGGTCCCCTATTATCTGCACACCTTCTGCATCAGGCCAATCACAGGCACATTATGCTGTAAATTGGACGTATAAATGACCCTTTTGATGGAGTGCTGCTGTTGAAGTTTGACTCTGAGTCCCTCTGATTAGAGACGGGCTATATGAGGAAACTGTATGTCTGCAGTATAGTGCTGCTGCCCTGTAGGGAGCTGATATGGATTTTCACGAGCTGCACTGTCAAATTATAAATGATGTTAACCCCTTCATTTCCGGTTTCCCCCCTTTAACTTTCCTATAAGTGGCTTTGAAGTTGGAAAAGGGATCTCATTCGACTCCCTCTGACAGGATCACATACATTTATTCTGTGTCAGCTGGCTTCCACTCTCCTTTAAGCTATGAAATAATGTTCATGGAGATGTTGTACATCATTTTATATTCATGCTCCATCTGTGATTATAATTCAAAATTAAGTTATATGCATTTAAACACAGAATATGTATATTCCTGGTGATAGCAGCCCCCCAGTTAAAAACAACTAAAGGCAGAGAAATGCCCCCATTAACGTCAGTTTCTCTTGGTTCAGATTCCCTCACACTACAAAAAAGGTGTGTCTAAAAACAAGATAAAAACACTAAATCTGAGGGAAATGATCCTGCTTCATGGACAGATAATTTCACTTGACAAGATTGCTTAAATTAAGATTTTTAAATCTAAAATAATAAGCATGTTGAACGCTTAAATTAAGAAGAAATTAACTCTAAAAACATGATAAATTAGGAGGAGTTTGTTAAAGTATGCGGCGTGGAAATGGCAAAAATTCCATATTCGATCCAAGATGGCCGACTTCCTGTACGTTTTAGGGTATGGCTTCTTGAGACTTTTTGGTGCGTCTTCCCATGATACACGTATGTACCAAATGTCGTGTCACTACGACAAATCTGTGTGAGGGGCTGAATTCTAGGGGGCGCTAGTAGGTCATTTTGCCACACCCATTTCTGAAACCAATGGAATACGTACATTTTTGACACAATTGAATTTTGTTCCGAGTTTGGTGAGTTTTGGAATATGATAAAGCCCTCAAAAACGCGTTTCATTTGCCGTTATAATAAACGGACCAATTACAATAGGGTCATCGCACTGTTTGTGCCCGGTCCCTAATTATCTGACATTTCTTAATCTTTTTTTTTTATCTTGGTAAGAAACAAATCATATGCAGTGCACTCTGCTCGGGACAGTTCATCGCTGCTTGCAGCTTTAATTTATCTTGTTTTAAGACGAAAGCAGTTTCACGTTACAAATCAGTCTTTTTTGACACTGTTTGGCAAGCACAGGCTGTCCTGATAACTTAAGATCCAGATGTTTGATGACTTAAATCCTTTATCTGGTCGAAATATAGTTTATGTTATAGTATTGCTGTTGTTAAATGTGGACTTGATTTAATCATGGAATTACTTTGTTTTTCTGATTTTTAATTTGGGAGACATTCCAGAAAACTTTTCTTCAAGAACTCAAGGTAACAAAGGGAAAGTAACTGATATATAATCAGGTATTTAAGTCCCACATTAGGCCCTGAGACATTAAGGGATTAAGCCACATAAGAAGAGATGAGTCTATGAAGACATACAAGCATAAATGGTAAGCATTTGTAATAAGGCATTTTGTGATTATCAAACTGCCTGCATCTCTTCCATCTACCTGCATTACATGAAATTAATGACACATTCTCCATTAGAGCAAATGGTTTTCGATGATTCAGCCTAATGCTTCTACGCGTTTACCCAGGTGAGCCACTGTTGGTGCTCCATGTTTTCATTTTATCACTTAAAATCTCCTCTGAGTGTTCAGGTTTTTTGTTCGTCTAATAACCGGCCTCTAGAGAGAAAAGTGCAATTGTATGAAATTAAAAGGAAACCTCCCGAGGAAGGTAATGTGTTTGTACGCACATGAAAAGCAAAAATAAAGTGGAGCTGACAACATCTCTTTACAGCTTGTGTGACTCGTGCTGTGCCAACCGCACTTGTGAATCAGTCCTTGAACAAGGGCGTTTTTTGATTTGGTCTGTATCTTCCTGTGTGTGTGTGTATATGTGTGTGTGTGTGTGTGTGTAAGAGAGTTTGTGAGCTCTCCACAGCTCAAGGTGCCTGCCAATAGAATGACTTTGCTGCGAGGGATTAACAGTAACAGCGATCTATCTCTTCATGAAATCTGTGTGTAGCTCTTGAAAAAATTATTTGAAAATGTTGAACTACACGCAACCCTGTGTGCCTGCACGCACACACACACACACACTCACGCAAGTCCGTCCAAAGACTTTACATGTGCTTGCATCATCATCCTTTTTAATTGAGCTTCCTCTGCCTGTCGCTGCTCTCCCTCCGTGCACTCCCACTTTCTTCTCTTCTCCCACTCTGTGTTGTCATGCAGGCTCTCCAGCAGCACACTCCTCCTCTTCGTCACCTAGCAGAATAATGAATGTACATTTGTAAAAAAAAAAAAAAAAAAAAAAAATGAAAGAAAAAAACCCTGATTAACATTTCAACAGGGCCTTGGTTTTCTCTTTGCACTAGCGGAGAACAAATAATCAATAGACACAATGAAGCGGGAAAAGAGAAGCATGCAGAAATCAATCTGGGCTTGAAGTCAAGGTGAGAAAGGCACTTGCATGGTCCCTCATAAAATCAGCTGCTAGACAAAGACTGTCTGGTGCAGGGACCCAGAGGACATGGCAGGACTGTGTCGCTATCGCTGCTGTGGCTCAATAACAGCAAGCATCAGGGGAGGGTCAGGGGAGGCAGGGCCTGACCCCAACCTGTGTCGTATTCTTGCACCATCGTTGGATGCAATACTGAACAGGGCTCTGCTGTCGCGGTTGGCAGGTTGAAATTGGCCTGGAAAAAATGCCTGTAAAACCTCTGGGCGATTTTAAAATAATCCCCTAAAACCTGAAGTTTTCCTAGAAATTCAACAGAAGTGTCAACGCTTCTACTAAATAATAGATTTTTCAGCCTCTGTATCAGATAGAAATTAAATTCAAAAAGTATTTGAGAGCTTCTGAGCTCCCTCCGCTATAGTCGTCTTCCGCCATGATTTCAAAGTCCCATGTTGCATTGCGACACTCCCACATGGATTCTCATTTTGTCTCTTTTTGTGTCTTTTTTTTTTGTTGTCATTTTGTGTCTTTTTTAGTCATTTTGTGTCTTTTTGTAGTCATGTTGTGTCTTTTTTTGGTCATGTTTTGTCTTTCTGTGTCTTTTTTTGTCATTTTGCGTCTTTTTTTGGTGATGATTTCAAAGTTCTGGAAAAGTCCCGTGTTGCATTGCGACACTCCCACATGTATTCTCATTTTGTGTCTTTTTGTGCCTTTTTTTTTGTCATTTTGTCTCTTTTAGTGTCCTTTTTTAGTCATTTTGTGTCTTTTTTGGTCATTTTGTGTCTTTTTTTAGTCATGTTGTGTCTTTTTGCGTCTTTTTTGGTGATGATTTCAAAGTTCTGGAAAAGTCCCATGTTGCATTGCGACACTCCCACATGTATTCTGATGCATTTCATTGGCCAAGAGACCGAAAATAGGTGGAAAAAACTACAAATACGACAAAACAACGTATCCGCTTTCCCGGCTTTAATGGTAGAATAACACAACATCGCTCCCGGTTTTAATGGTTTTTAATGGTAGAAATTTGGTAATGCTTTCCCGGCTTAAATGGGTTAATACGTAAAAAAGCAGCAAACAAAAAATGTGCACCACAAAATAATAAGTAGTAATAAAAGATAAAGATAAAGATAAATTAATTTAACAGACGACATCACATCACCCTGATTTTAGCTTCTTTCCTCTGGCTCCCTGTTTGTTTTAGGATTGATTTTAAGATTTTACTGATCACTTTTAAAGCTGTTTTAGGTCTGGCTCCTAGAAATTTAACAGAATTACTAACTACATACGAACCGACCTGCGTCCTCAGATCCTCGGGTCCTTCTGATTGTTCCAAAGTCAAAACTGAAAACCAAAGGTGAGCGAGCTTTCTCCACCAGAGACCCTGGAGACTCTGGAACGAGCTGCCCGAGGAGATAAGGCACTCACTTCTTAAAACCCACTTTTATGGAATTGCTTTTATGTAATGCTTTCTATCTCACCACTCCTCTTTACTTCTTCACTTTTTACTTTTTTACTCCTCTAACCTTTTATTTTCTGTGTCTCTGAGAATGTCTTGTGATTGTTCCTGCTCTGCCTCTTATTGTTTTTCTTTCAATGTAATAATTGTTTTCAGCCTTGTGGCATCATTCTCTCTGTAATTAACTGCTCTCTGTCGAAGCACTTTGTAAACTGCTGCTTTTAAAAGGTGCTAAATAAATAATAGTTATTATCATTATCATTATTATATTAGTAAGCTTGCTATGTCTTGTGTTGTTGCACTTGCTTGCGTGTGTAAGCAAAGTTGTCGACTGGTTAATTACTGAACATAAGTAATGCAGTTATAAAAAATGCATGAAAACAGCTGTTCATGTTACGACAGCAGTGTAAAAGTGAGTTGCACTCTAAAAAACAACACTTTTTGATACTTACACATAGCTTTGCTGCTACTTCTTACATTTATACTGTGAACTTTTATTCTCGTATTGTTTATGTTAGTATCAGTAAATGTCTTCTTCTACTGTGCACTTTATTTATTGTCTCCTTTAGTGTTAGGATAGGTTTGTCTCTATTTGTGACTGTTTACTTTGGTGTTGGAAATGTCTTGTCTTGTCCAAGGTTATTACAGTTAACGAAAACTAACGATATAACAAAAACTAGAATTTAAAAAACATTTTAGTTAACTGAAATAAAAAATAAAAACGAGAGTTTAAAAAAAACTAACTGAAATTGTATTTTGTGGTTACAAAACTAACTAAAACTAACTCACATTATAGTGAAAATGTCCTTCGTTTTCATCTTTGTCAACTTTTTTCATACGTAAACCTTTTTGGTTGATATGAAATCTATTTCATCTATCTGGTTTTATGACTTAATAACCTTATTGGAGCTGGGATGGATCAGACAAAGGAAATAAAGGAAACATTTATTGTGACCTTATTGAATCTGGCACCCAACAAATACCCCATTACAAAACAACTAACACTAAAACTAATAAAAACTAAACTGAAACTAAGCATTTTCCCCAAAATAAAAACTAATTAAAACTAGTAAACTCACTCTAAAAACTAACTAAAACTAACGGAATCTGAAAACAAAAAATCACATGAAATTAAAACTAAAACTAATGAAAAATCCAAAACTATTATAACCTTGGTCTTGTCTTCACCGTGGGATAGTCAGAAACATAATTTTGATTCCTTTGTATGTCTGGTACATGTGAAAAATTGACAACAAAGTTGACTGTGACTTTGACTAATTCTACAAAATGTTGCAGAATCCAAACCACATGCACAGGCACATCCGATCTGCAGGATCTTTTGAGGTTTTTAAATCCTCCTTAAAAACACACTTTTTCTCCCTGGCTTTTAATCAAGTTTAAGTGGACATCTTGCAAAAACAAACTTTTATTAAATTTTTAATTTTTTTAAATTTATTTTAGTATATTTTTATTTATTTTATTCAATTGTTGTACTGTGTTTATGTATTTTAGTTTTTACCGTATTTCCTGCAACTGTGATATCAGTACAGCACTTTGGTCAACCCCGGTTGTTTAAAATGTGCTCTATAAATAAAGTTTGACTTGACTTGACTTGACTTTAAATCAACCTGGTCTCACAGGAATCCGTGAAATAGCCACGGATTCGCTTAACTCAAAATCTGTGGAATAGCCACAGAATCACTCAAATTTCCGTGAAACTGACACGGATTTCAATGCAAGTTAATAACAGTCATATCCCGTGGCTATTCCAACATACAAAGTGATTATGTACATTCACTGTGTGAATATTTAGAAAATAAAACATATATTTCTCGCTAGAAATGTGATCAAAATCCATTTTTATGCAGAAACTAAGTCAAAATATTGATTTTTTTCACTAAAAATGAGAGAACTGTCCGCCATGTTTTTTGTTCTGACCGCCGGGACCTTATAGGAAAAAAATATCCATGGAATAGCCACGGGATATGACTGTCATTAACTTGCATTGTAGCGAAATCCGTGTCAGTTTCACGGAAATTTGAGTGATTCCGTGGCTATTCCACGGATTTTGAGTTAAGCGAATCCGTGGCTATTTCACGGATTCCTGTGAGAACAGGTTCCTTTAAATGCTTGCATACAGGCATCTATTTTAGAGGCAATGGCACAAAAAAAATGCTGTTGTTTGGCCGTGAGGTGAAAACTCTAACTAATCCGCCAGCATTACGTCATCCTGTTGAGCTGTTTAAATGGAGGTAAAGGTCATCTAAACTGTGCCACCTCCACTCTTCTTTCTCTCACTCCTGTTATTTATTTCTCTTGCTTTGATATAACCGTTACATGCCGGCACACTGCAAGAAAGTAAGTGTTACAAAGGAGGGATGGTGAAAAATAAAAATAAAGCACATTCGTCAAGACATTTCAGAGGAGACAAATAACCACAGCTAAAGCAATGACTCAGTTTCAGTGTATCTCTCACTTCGCTTTGCTATTCCGCTCAATCTCTGCAGAGCATTAGTCATCTGTGTGTCGGGGGGGAGGAAGTTTGAGTGTTTTTCAAAAGAAGATTTTAACTTCCTTTTGGGTTTTTTTGCAGAAAAAATGCCCCACACTGGTTAGAAAAGACAAACAAAGGGAGTAAAAGTGTGAGTTTCATTAAGATTTATTCATATGAAAATAATATAACAATAATAAGAACGTAACAGATGTTTTTAACTGCAGTAAGAAGGACTGTGTTCAGTGTAATGTCAAGGGCTGTCCCTGGAAAATAATAATTAAATGACAGATAAAGGATTTGTTCACTCTTTGAACACTCTCAGTCACAAATTATTTAAATTGGTTTTTGACATGAGGGACTTCTGCAAATGACTGCAGTCATGCAAAATGACTTGGGGGGGAAAAAAACCAAACATCTAGTGTATCATTGTAGCAATACATATTTGAATAGTTTAGTGATTTTTGCAGATTACGCTCCAGGACTCTTTAAACATAAAAAAAAAAAAAATTAAAAAGACCCAGCCCATCTTTATTTTACTAACTGACTAATAAGGGGCTGTCTCACAAATGTTATACTTGAGTGCATTTCTTATAACATCATGTCCATCACAACATCACAACACCTACTCAGCTTCCTACTCCAGACTGTAAACTCCTTTTAAAGGTGCATTAAGTGACATTTGTCTGCCCCATAGCACGAAATAACTGTGACATACTAATCTAGCCTACGCCTTTCCCAGACTCCCCTTTCAGCTGGCATCACAAGACATTTCACTGTCAAGCCCGAAAAAGCAAATAACAATGCAGTTTTATTGTTATATAAGTTTATATGTTTTTATATATATATATTAGATATATTCCCTCTTCACTAGGTGTCTTGCTAGTTTCTGCCGTGACAACGTGACTCCTACTTTTGTCACTGTCGCTCTGCCAGAGTCACGTCCATGCTATTTAATATCTTGGCTGCTAATAGAGGTCAATACAAGTCATGTTTTGCTTAACGCACCATTTAACCTTGAACAGCGCTGCAGTTCAGTTCAGTCCGGCCCGACCGAAAAAGGTGGTCAGTCACAATGTGCTAACGTCTGATAAATGGTATCCTTAAACCCTCGCTGGCAGGTACAGTATAGGAATGTGCTTCTGTGTAATCCTTGATTGTCAAACACTGACCTACCTACCTACTGCTTGTGTCCGTGTCAGTAAAGTGCACACAAACTGTGGTGGGCCGGAAGTCTTTTTAAATATGGTGACAAAAGCAGGTGTGTCATAGCAGCCGGGAGCTGAGTAATTAATGGGTTAAAAGGCTGACGTGCTTTAGGCCCATGAGAGGTAGCTGGCCTTGTAGTTAAAATGCTGAAGTGTTAGAATTACTAATACGTGTGTGGGTGGAGCCACTGACCAGAGTGCAGGAAATGGTACGCTTATGTGCCACTTAAATGTTGAAATAGAATCAAAGTCTTGGCTGCCAGATTGACGACTAGAGAACACTAAGAAATACCTAACTGCTTATTATCATCAGGAACGCTACTTAAACCAGCATGTTCTTACAAATTTTGCTCCACTAATATATACCTACTGTAAAGAGAAATCTCAGGAAAAAAACTCTCCCTCATTTTCCTCTGCTGGAGGTGCACTCATCGATTTCTTTTGCATTTTAGATTATTCATACTATAAGTACAACGTTGCAGGAGGTCTATTTGGTCCACTGTGCATGTGCTTGATATTCTTGTGCTTGTGCCTTTCTCCTGTACTGTATTAAAAATTCACTCCATGCAGGGGATGTGGACAGACGAGAGGCTGTGTGTGAGTGCAGATGTACAGTCATCAGCCACCTGCAGAAAACAAATTCAGCTAAACAACCTGGCAAAGGCCTGCCGAAGCGTTAAAGAGGGGTTTCTATTGGTCTATGCAGAATAAATCCTCAGGTGCTATTCTCAATAATCGGCTGTGTAGCTGACGCTCCGTCACAGCTGCCGTCCACGTCGACGTTGTGTCAGTTACACAGTTGTTTCGATCTTTTCGATGATCTCTATCATTGACTTGGAGGGCGAGAGCAGAGAACAGTCGTCCTGATCCCAGAGGCTGCCGGGGCTGGAGTTCCCATCTGTGCTCAACTCGTCATCCTCCTCCTCCTCGCTCTCCTCCTCGCAGGACTCCAGGTAGTGCAGACCCAGCGCGTTGATGCCGGAGTCCTCGGAGCTGGACGGCGAGGAGCAGTGGTCCATTTTGGGGCCTTTGATCTTATCCACGGGGGAAAGATGTTTGTGTTCACTGTACACCTGCTGGACCGGCTGCACAGGTGCAGGCGCAGGTGCGGGCTTCGCCGGCGGCCGAGGCTGAGCCAGTTTCTGGGGCATCTGAGGCGTAGCGGGGGCAGGCGGGGGAGGGGTGGGAGGATGAGGGGGCTCCGGTAAGGGAGGCGGCGGGCGCTGCACGTAGCACATCTTCCCGTTGATGCGTTTGACAATGTAGTCGTCCACGAACAGGTCGGCGATGACGCAGTACTTGGGCGACTCCAGGTGCGGCGGGGACTGGAAGCAGGGAGCGAGCTTCAGGAAGCGCTCGGCCAGAGAGACGGACAGGTCCATGGTGTTACTGTACTCGGTCCCAACAGCTGGCACGGCTGTGCTGGGCAGCTGGCACACATTGGTCATGGGCTGGTACACATACTTGCCTAAAGGGAACAAAAAGGAAATAACACTGATTAGTTCACTGCACATTGCCGGCTCAGCACCAAACAGCAGACTGACACAGATAGAGGAGCTGCTCTCCTGTTTGATCACAAAAAAAAAACCCATCACGATCCCAGTAGAATGACTCCTGTCCCATCAGACTTTTTTTTCCCTGTCCTGTCCCAGTCATGCAATTAATCGTGAATTTTATTAATTTTAGTGAATTTTTATCCCACAGGAATTCCTTTATCCGCAGGATTTATGAGACTAGCTGGTGAACATAGTGTGGATTGGAGGAAGCTTGTCAAAAGTATCAATAATTTGTGAATACCGTGTATTTTAAATGACACAATCCCTGTTAATTACACAGGTGCATCTCAAAAAAAGTTCATTTAAGTCAGTAATTCAATTCAAAAAGTGGAAATAACACATTATATATGAATACCTAAAAGTCAGTGTCTCAAAAAAAGTTGAATATTACAAAAGACCAATGCTCTGCACTTTATATATTTACACTACTGTTTTAATGCATACAATGGCACTGAGTTGATGGTACAGTGAATGAATGACATGACATCAATATACTAAGTGCTGAGATGATGAGAATGTATCTTGTTATTTACTATTTATTATGCTTTTTTTATGAGTCCAGTATGTGAGTGCATTGGATTTTGTTGTATTTCTGTGTAATGACAAATAAATCTAATCTAAAAAAGTATGTTTAATATGGAAATGTTGGCCTCTGAAAAGTATGTCCATCTATATGACTCAATACTTGGTTGGGGTTGTTTGACTTGAAATACTGGAAATGGACTTTTCCAACATATTCTAATTTATTGAGATGCACCTGTACAATAAATCATATTAAAAGTACAAAAACATATATTTCTTGAGTTGTTAAACTAAAAAATAAAAGGAGAGTGAATATATTCCATTCAGATTCAACACGACTCTAAATGAAAGCAAATGTGGCTCAGTGCCAGCTGAAGGTTTTAAAATGTTAACCGTGTTAATTGAAAAGGTGATAAAATGTCAGTGAGTTTACAGCTTCTTTCCACTGAATCCCTGAATGCAGTTTTATATAAATAAAACAGGAAATGAATCTAAACTATAGCACCATACGGAGACATTTGGCAGGAATCCCGGCAGCAGCATTAAAATTCACTCTGAAAATTGTAAATTCATGTAAATAAGCCTTGTTTTTAGAGACACAGTGGGGAAAACAACACATTTACAACTTTATATCTTGTATTTACTGATATTTTATCTTTTGTAATCACCAGTAACCAGAACTATGCTGGCATACGTTTCTGCAAACCAGATTTAAAACAGATTTGTTGAATCTGGACTTTTCTGAACCACTGCAACCCGTCCTGGACAACATGCCAAAGTATATGTATGAATGAATTCCCAATGGTGGCAGGTGGCACCGTTATGGCACCAGTATGAATGTGTGTGAATGGGTGAATGAGCGCAGTTTGTAGTGTAAAGCGCTTTGAATGGTCGGAAAGTGACTAGAATATCGCTATATAAGTATATTTTCCGCTTGTCACAACCCTGTTTGTGTCCCTTTTTGACACACTGGGTTGAAGTTTTAACATGTCGTCAATATTGTGAATCTGGTTATGTTGAGGCACAAAAACTACCAGGTTATCATGTCCCGCCAAATTGGAGACATCTGCAATGCCGCACTTTCACTGTCATTTCGAATAAGATCGTCGCCACCAGTGGAGGTAGAATTGATTTATACATATTTATTATTTAATTTAATTTTTTTAAATTTTATTTTATTGATTCTTCTTTTCGAACCGAAAAAATAAACAACAACATAAACTACAACAGCGTAGTACTTAAAAGAACATCTTTATTTTTACTGTACTGTATTTAATTGTGGAGGACAGAAGTACGGTCCGGGTGTGTTGATCGATCGTTGAACGATGGTTCATAACGGTGATATTTATTTGGCTAACCTAGAAACATCTAATTTCCCCCGAAAAACTCAGCAGCCCCCATTGTTTTACAGCGAGGAGATCCAAGTGTCCAATTTGGGGATACAGTTACACTAATGACATTTGAGGCATGTACATACACATCATGTAAAAGTGCATTTGACCAACTTGGGTTGTTGTCACTGGCAGGTAAATATAATAGTAATATGAGTGAATAAACATCTGTTTCTATCTCTCTGTGGTTCGACCACGGACAGAGTTTTTGAAGATACGAAAAAAGTGGGTTTGGGGGTGTATAGTGTGTCTGTGATAACTTATCTTCTGTCCCTTTTTTAAAGGCAGTAGCAATTTTCGCATCTGAAAGCATTTCAGGCTGCCAAAGGCAAAACTACCAGCTCTGATCTGAGGCGGAGTTGCAACCAGAGTGCAAAACTGTTTAAATTCCAGGCCACCTAGAGCAGTGCCGCAATCATTTTTGACCCCATAAGCTGATGCAAGACTTAATTCAAAAATGATGAAATAATGTACAAGGCCAAGGTAAGTATAGTGAATCAAATCAGATTTTCATCAAAGTTACTATAAATGACAGACACACTGTAATAACACTCAAATAATTGTTTTCCTAATTGATTCCTAAGTCACATTTTCCCACCAAGCAGTTTAAACTGTAGTTAGTGGTTGTGTGGTTGTGTACAAAGAGAAGAGATCAACGTGATCTGTTTTCCTTTTCTGCCCCTGGCCAGGAACAACCATTGCCTACTGAGAAAACAGTATAAAAGTAATTTCTACAAGTTCAAGTTTCAATGTAGCTGTCAGTCATCTGATGCGTACAAGAAGTTGCAAGATGTAACCTGAAACCGCTTAGACGTAAAACAAGATCAACCCTGGCCTTAAATCAATGGAGCTTCTGTGACATGAACTGAAGAGATCCATTCATGATGAAGACATTCCTGAGGCATCGATGTAATTAGGTTGGGTCTTAAATTCCTCCCGGCCAATGTGGAGATGTGATCAACACATGCAAACATTTAGATAAGGTCACTGCTGTAAAATAAGGCATAACTCATACAAATAGAATAAGACTAGAATGGAGATGTCCATTGCAATCAACATAGCAGCGGTCAGCCGACCACTAGTATCTACTCTATTCTACTCTGTTGATCTGTACAACGACATCTATTGCACGTCTGTCCGTCCTGGGAGATGGATCCCTCCTCTGTCTCTCCCTGAGGTTTCTTATTCTTTTTCCCCTGCTAAAAGGGTTTTTTGAGGAGTTTTTCCCTGGCCGATGTGAGGTCTAAAGACAGAGGGTGTTGTACCATGTACAGTCTGTGAAGCCCTTTGAGGCAAATCTGTGATTTGTGATTTTGGGCTATAAGAGAATTGACTTTGACTTGACTAGTTAGCTTGTTAGTTCTTCTATGTTTTCATGCTTCACTGGTTACAGAAAATGAGCCAGACCTGCCTCACCAGGAGAAGATCTGAAGGCAGCACTAGCTCTCCAACTAGCCAGCAGACAGTCTCTGGAGCTGCAAAAATACAGCTAGGCTTAGTGAATGTAATTGGTTTTGGTCTTAAATTCCTTCCGGCCAATGTGGAGATGTGATCAATAGGTCACTGCTGTAAAATAAGGCATAACTCATAGAAATAGAATAAGAATGTAATGGACACGTCCATTCAAATCAACATAGCAGCAGTCAGTCAACCACTAGTTAGCTTGTTAGTTCTACTATGTTGTCATGCTACACTGGTTACAGAAAATGAGCCAGACCTTCCTCACCAGGAGAAGATCAGAAGGCAGCACTAGCTCGCCAACTAGCCAACTAAATGTCTCTGGAGCTGCAAAAATACAGCTAGGCTAAGTGAATGTAATTAGTTTTGGTCTTAAATTCCTTCAGGCCAATGTGGAGATGTGATCAATAGCCTACATGCAAACGTTTAGATAAGGTCACTCCTGTAAAATAAGGCATAACTCATAGAAATAGAATAAGACTAGAATGGACATGTCCATTCAAATCAACATAGCATTGTCAGCCGCCCACTAGTTAGTTAGCTTGTTAGTTCTACTATGTTTTCATGCTTCACTGGTTAAAGAAAATGAGCCAGACCTGCCTCACCAGGAGAAGATCAGAAGGCAGCACTAGCTCGCCAACTAGCCAGCAGACAGTCTCTGGAGCTGCAAAAATACAGCTAGGCTAAGTGAATGTAATTAGTGTTGGTCTTATATTCCTCCTGGCCATTGTGGAGGAGTGATCAACACATGCAAACATTTAGATAAGGTCACTGCTGTAAAATAAGGCATAACTCATAGAAATAGAATAAGACTAGAATGGTCATGTCCATTCAAATCAACATAGCAGCAGCCAGTCGACCACTAGTTAGTTAGCTTGTTAATTCTACTATGTTTTCATGCTTCACTGGTTACAGAAAATGAGCCAGACCTTCCTCACCAGGAGAAGAGCTGAAGGCAGCACTAGCTCGCTGTGATGCCCTACGTGGCATCCTCTGAGTGTCCCTTCCTCCTCCTCCTCCTCCTCTCTGGGTGGTTTCTCTGTCTGCAGGTGTCTGCCATTATTTATTTTTTTATTAGAGTATTTATGCCAGGTGCTCACCCTCTTCTGATCTCTCTCTGGTTCTGCTATGTTCTGGGCTCCTCTGTACCCAGTAAGGGTTGGTTAAGTTTGGTTTGGTTTGGTTTGGTTTGGTTTAGCTTGATGCTTTAGGTTGTCCTTTGCCTTGTTCCACACTATCAACACTTGCACACTCACACTTCTTAGTCATGCACACCCTACAGCACTGACACCACTGCTTCTACACACTCCATAACTTCAAATCCTTTATGATTGTTAAATTTGGTCTAATTTGGTTTCATTTAATTGAATAAAGAATTGTTTAAACCAATGTACATGGTGTGGACAGACATACAGCTGGGCTAAATGACATTAAATCGCCATTTTGTTTAACTAGTTACTAAACCAAAACATGTTTATGTGATTATTTCAGGAAGATGCAGCTTGTCCATCAATGTGAATTTGAAGAATATCACACCACATTTTATGACTAAATTATGCAAAAGAATGCAGAGAAATCCAAGGGGCTCATTTACATATTATTGGCACTGTATTGGATCGAGGCCATTCAACAACATGGTGCTGAATCACATGTGGATTTCTGACATAATGGATTATCATGGTGTGGTGTCGCATGCATCCTCAATGAGATAAAGGCCATTCATTTGTTCAGGAAAGTGTCCATATCCATTTACAGTTTTTCTAACGCCTTCCATGTGAGTTATGCCTCTCATCTTGGCAACTCATATACTGGTGGTGATTGTGCAAAATGACTGCTCCCAAATGTTACTCATTGTTTGCAGCCCACTGCCTCCAACTCTGAGCCGTGCTGCCTGAATAGTGCAGCTCAGATGTGTGTTTAACTGGCTCCCTGGAGAGAGAGAAACTACAGAAGATGACAGGCCTACGCATCACTTCCTCTCACTCTGTGTCCTTGTCTTTTGTTTCACTGGCTGGGGGACCCATTCAATCAAAAATCTTTTCCCAGGTTACATTGAAAACATCAAAACGCTTCAAAGCAGGGCCGTGGCTCTGTTTTCACAGTTTGCTGATGAGACAATTTTGCACCACACAAAAGATATTGCGTTTAATTAAATCTTTATTTTCGGCCCACAAGAATAGTTCAATTAATTCACACGACCACGTCTTTATTAAGAGCACAAAACTGTGAGCATGCGAAGTGATTAAATGAGGCTTTATGTCCGTTTACTTTGTAAACACTGTTAACAGAAAACACAAGAGCTAATGTCGATACAGACTAAAGTGGAGAACAGTCGCCGTCCTCCGTTTAATGAGAGAAACTCAATGGTCCATGTTCAGACTGAGACGAGGCCACTCAGGCAGACACGAAAGCGGCAACAAATGAGAGCTAAAGCTGTAGAAGGCAATGTGTTGACATTTAGGTTTTTAGCGTATTACATCTAATTGCATTCATCCATCTGGAGATTCAAATACCAGGAGCAATACTGGGGGACAGACAGATGTAAGGGCAGACAACAAACCAGACAGACATACGGAGCTAACGCTACGCTAACACTGGTCGTCCTTTAGCAGGCTTTGCAGAAGGAACACAGGCTGTCTGTGGATTTACAAGGTGTATGCTGAATGCAGAATTAGTTTGCACTAAACAAGAAGTATCACTGTTCCCATCGGACCCAGAGGACTGAGACTTTTCTGTGAGATTAATCTCACTTAGCGAGGCAAAAAGGAGAAGAAGACAGAGTCTTAACGTTAGGCAAAATACAACTTTATACTCAAATATTGAACTACTCTGATACTCTGAGGTGGATTATTACAAATGCTGTTATTAAAACACTATTATTACTACAAATACTGTAGGTACACTGTAAAAAAATGTCTGTAGATTTTACAGTGAAAAACTGCTAAACCATTAGTAAAAGACCGTAAAATGATAAATGGGTTAATTCAGTTTCAGTAACAATGAAAAAACGTAAATGTAAATATCAGCCAAAACAGTATTTTTTTACAAAATATATACTGTAAATTGAAATTAAATAAATTAAGACATTTCGGCGTGTTGGCCAATGTCCGATAGTTCATTTTTAAGCCAATATCGGCCGACACGATACCGATAACGTGCAGATAATATCGTGCAGCCCTAGATTTTTACCCCGCTCTACTGTTTTAACCTTACTGGCAGTGTTACAAGAAAAGTGACAGGGCACCTTTAAACTTGAATTCCTGTCCAAGAAAATGTTTTATCCTGTATATAAAGGCCAACACTAATGGACTCAACAATAGACACAAGAAGAGTTTAAACAAAGCTGAGCAGACGAGCTAATGTCGAGTGTGCCTTTACAGGAAATATAGAAACACTGACTGACAGCCAGTGCACAGTGTCTATGCAGCTTTATTGATATTCAGTTTCCCAGTGCTGAAGCACTCTCAGTCCGCATGACAATGTCAGCTGTTAAGCGGCCTCTGCACCCTCTCCCTCTGCCCTGTGCGCCTGTTTGTCCATACTAACAAAGACCAGATGTCGTCACAAAGAAAAGATGAATAAATTCACATTACTGAGGACGTCTTTCCATCCCCCGCTGATTTGTTAAGGGTTATGGGATGAAATGGTGAGGCTGCATTATTCTGTATTTTTCTTATTGTCAACAAATTTTAAAACCAGCCATTTATTAGCTCTCTAAATACTTTCTGGCTGGCCTACCTTGTTTGTGGCACTCAGCCAGACACCCATTGATCTCCGCAGAAGATGTTAATCATTGAAAATGGGTCACAAATATATAGCTCAATTTAATAAAAACAAGCTAAATCATTTAACCCTCTGGAGTCCATCTATTTATTGAAAATACACATGTTTTATTTACAGTAATAACTTTATTTATATATGATATGTAGACAAGCTGAGAAAGCCAGTTGAAAGAGCATCATAGGAGCTTTCACAGTGTGTCATTTATGTTTCTAGACCATTTTTAAAATGTGAATTTTCTTTCTACAATGAAAACTATTACTATTTTTTATTATTTATTATTTTTCTACTTTTTTTTGTGTATAAATGGTTAAAAAAATGGTACATTTCCATAGAGACACCTGTGTCTTTTGCTTGTATTTTGGGTTCTTGGCAGCTTTATACTTTGTTAATTAAAATAAAATGAAAAATCTGACTGATAGCCAAGTTTGTTTGGAGAAAAAGGAGCCATGCATGTGATGTAAGGACAGACTGAAAGATGATGAACAGAGACAGAAATGAATGCATAGGAAGTTGACAATTTGAAACAAAATCTCCTGGACTTGAGAGGTTTAAAACTCTGCTGTGGTTTTACTTAGACAAGAGGGAATACTGTCTAAAGATAACTGGCCACACATAGAAACCGTGCTGTCACGACACATCTCTAGTCCTGCTGCAATGTCGACTGACAGAATAAAGGGAAAACATCAACAGTGAACGTAAGAGTTTTTGAGTCATTGCTTCAGAATCAAAAGTAGGAGCTTCTCTGCAGACCCACCACTTTACACCTACAATCACACTGAAAAATCAACTGCAGTGGAAACACAGGCACAATGTTTTTCCACTGACAGCAGCCTCAACAGGCCAGAATAATATGTAGCCACAGGACATTTTTGCACTTTGCGTAAGGCAAATGACTCCTTACTGTTTTTCTTAACGGGAAAGCCTTTCATCAGTTTGTCATTAAGAGCTGCTGAAAACATCAAGTTCACTGGAGACTGATTAAAGCAATTCTAGGGGATGTAGGAGTTTGCAAGGCAGAGGAGGTGTAAATGATGCAGTTTGCTACATCAAAAAAGGAAGAAACAGCCCTTCATTAAAAAAAAAAAAATGTAATTATGCATTCGGGAGCTGTACAGTTAAAAGCTAGTGGAGGCGACTCCTTCCTCTGCCTTTACAGTGAGGGAGTGAACTTTGCCAGTGGAAATGAGGGATGTTGAGGGTTAACTGTTAATTTGTTAAACACCAAGAATATTTCTGACCAGTTATGCACGTTGGTCTATCGGTTCATTTACATAACTCTCCACTAAGGGCTTTTCTAGCCACTTGCCCGGGGCAAAGAAATGGAGAGCTAAATGGAAATCTTTGCTGATTTTTTAAACCTTTGTGTCCCTGCACGGACAGTTCATGTAGATCAGGGATGGGCAACTTAAATGCTGCAGGGGGCCACAATTTTTCATGGACACTACCACAGGGCCACATATAGGACCGTGCACTTAACCAGATATGATGAAACTGCAGTTTTAAATAAGTTTACAGTGCAGTAACTTAATATATTTCATGCTCAGATGCTTGTATAACAGTATAAATAGGAATGCAAAAGGTTTGAAGCAAATAAAAAATAACCACTGACTGTGATTTCTTTTTTTTTCAGTGCAAGAACAGCAGACCAACATTAATTGTAAGAAGTCATTTTATGCATTTTTACACTGCACTTTTAAGATTTCATGCTCAAATGCATGTAGTTGTACTAGTGAGGGTGCAGGCCGTATGCGGCCCCCGGGCCTCCAGTTGCCCATCCCAGATGTAGATGAACTGGTCTCCCTTCACGCGGCAGCACCAAAAGCTACCCCACCAAAAAAATCCACCAGATGGACGAGGGGAGACAGAAGGCACATCTGCATGTACTGCCCAAGCTTCAGTGACACTAGTAGTGTTTACATTAAAGTCTAAATAAAATTTTGAGGCGAAACTTTGAAATGTTGCATTAAAGAAAAGCAACATTTCCATCAACTGGTTTAGATCAAATAAACAAAGCTTCATAAACGTACTTTGGTCAGAAGATGGCAGTGTAATGTATTGCTGCAGGCTAATCAGTCAGTAAACAGTAGAAGAAGAAGAGATTGTGCAAGAGCAGGCGGCAACCTCCCGGTATGAGCAGGGAGGCAAACCAGGAAGTGCCTTAAGCTGCATTCTACCAAAAATTCCGGCAGGGGGCGCTAAGTTTGGCTGCAAAAACATTTCTGTCCATTCATTTCAATGCAAAATGAGACACCTAACAGACACTCCAAGGAGTCGCTGCTCAGTTATCTGAGGTAAGCAACATACACTTTGTTTTGTTTTTTGCCAAAACTAACATCCCAGTTAATGAATGATGAATCTGTCAGGTCCAAATATGGTCTGCTTCCTGTATCGGAAACAAGATGGCGACACAAGATAGCAACAAGTATAACGCTGAACTTGATGCTTCCAACAGGCCACAAACCGTCACAGTCACTACGTCCATTATTTATACAGTCTATGGATAAATCACACATGTCACTTTGTCCATTCTGATTGGGAGGTATAATCCAGTGTGCTCCTCACTCACCAGTCAAACGTCCTCACAGAGAAGCTGAGTGGAGCTGGAGCCCCGGACACAAAGGAAAACCTCTTATATTTCATATAATTTTGCCTTTTTTTTTGTTAAATGGTTAGTTACTGGCTAATGGGTGTCGGGCTATCGGAAGCCAAATTATCCGGAACGGACACCCCCTAGATAACAAAATATCACAAAATATCTACAAGATGTATTAGAGAAACTTGGGATTAATTATATGAGCCAGTGAAAGAATCAATTTGCTTCATTTAAGTGTTGGAACAAGAAGATAGTGAATGTTATATGCAGCCAAAAGCTGTTTTTTAAAATACATGTGGAAAATGAAGAGTTCAAGAGGTTAATGAGATCGAGGAGAACAGACAGCTCTTTCCTGTGAAGTTACAGATTGCTCTCTAGAGGAGGGGGTGGAGGAGCTACAGTATGAGGAGCTCCAGCTCCTCCGCTTCCACCTGCCTCCATCTTGCATGCCTGCTCTGCTCTCTCCTGGGCCTGTGGCTGGCCGCCGGCTGCACAGTCTGGTTTGATACAGAGGATAGTCTCTCTGAATTATGCAGCATGCAGCTCTTCAATCCCTCTCTCTCTCTCTCAAACACAGAGCTCCGACATCACTCTGTCCAAATTTCACCTCTCCTGTCGCACTACAGACTGCAGCTGGGAGGGAAATACTCGAGATTGAGGTTTTTATTGTCGACAAACTCAACACGTAGTGAAGAGGAATGTGCACGACTGTCTCACTCAGATTATGTCATTTTAATATCGGCTTATATCGAAGCCTCGGTGGCGACAGTGGCAGTTAGATTATATGAGCCGGAGCCAGAAGTCATTTTGTGCAATCTGAGCTGATTCCCTTCTGTAAATGCACCAACACCAGTTCAGAGCAGCATGTTGGAAAAACAAGGTGAACAAAAGCAATTATTATAAAGCAGATTGTTTCCATTCATCAACAGCTGCTGCGCCCGTTTGTGGATACAGTCCGCTCACTCTCACACATCCGCTGCCCTTTGTGTTTAAATCTGTCCCACAAAGAGGCTGCAGCCGGGGCAACAACACAAGTTTCAGGTTTCAGCGGAGGGGACGGCCTGACCCAGCATCATGTGAAACTCCTTTCCTGTTTCCTGTTTCATGCCTCCAGAGGCAAAAGCTCTGCTCCTGACATGCAGCCAGTTGGAAATCCACTGTTGAGTCTGTCACCATAGTGAGAAAATACAACTCTGTGGACTGTTTTTATGTTGTTGTGCATAGTGAACATCAAGCTTCCACTCTTTAAAAGGCCTTAAAGGACAGGCTCAGATTTCTCTATATCAATACAAACACACAGCTGAAATGGAGTTCAGCCATCATTCACTTTAATAAATAATAATAATAATAATAATAATAATAATGCATTTTATTTGGAGGCGCCTTTTTTGGCACTCAAGGACACCGTACGAAAAAGATAGAAAAGAAACAGCAATAAAATATACAGAATTAAGAACAATACAATACAATAGATTGGACAGGGTAATTGTCATCAGAGGGAAAAGGCAGTTATTTATTACTTTATTACTTCATTATTAACATAAATTGTTTTCTACTGTTTGGATTCAACACCTTGTGATGCAAAAATTGTGCATGAAGGTGAGGCTGTTTGCTCTCTTTTCAAATTTCTTTTCAAACTACAAAAATTAGACTTTCCCGATATATTTAGGCTGAATATCAATATACCATATATATCCCTATTTTCTTTATCACAAAGTGAGAGCAAATGTTCAGTCAAAGCCAAATATGACATGTCACAAGTAGTTTTATTGAAACTGTTTATTTAACTGAACATAAATACTGTATAACAGGAGAACCTTTTTTTTAAAAAAAAAAAAAAGCTCCATAAAGTGCACATTTAAATAAAAAAATATCTTAAATAAAAATCGCCTATGAAATAAAATAAGCCAATCATTTTCTGAAGTAAATATATTTATATGAGAAAAGAATAACGAATATTACAAAAGAACTAAATGTGACAAACCCTAGCAAGGGCAGCATTTATATTTAAAGAAAGGAAAAAAAATTAACTATATCGATATATTGGATATGGTCTAATTCCATATCACATTTAAAAATATATCGATATATCGTTTTTTATCGATATATTGCCCAGCCCTATTATTCGTCAGTACAGTGAGTCACCAGGAATCAATAAAATAACAATTATGTGGATTGCATTTGAGTCAATTGACTCAATTTATTTGAAAAAGTTACCTTGTTTTACACAAAAATGCATTCTGAAGTTCAGTTCAAAGCTTATATGAGGCTTGGGCACTCTAAGTTAGCTAAATAAAATGGTTGTGTTAGACATTTGGAGTGTTTTTAAACAAAATGTCTTTCTGTTTACTTGGACAGCCTGTCCTTGCTTGGACTGTGGTCTTACTTTAAGAAAAACTCCAAAAGACTCTAAAATAATCCCTTCAAAAGTTGTTGAACTTTTGTTTGGTGCTGCCCAACATTCCTGTTTCCAACATTCAGAGAGCAGCAGTTAAAGTGGTTCCCAAACCTGAACAATCAATCAAAAAACATCCCCTCTGGCCTGTGCTAACAATGTATTGATCCTTTAATAATAGCTGAAGCTTTTATGGTTCAGCACTGCGGCAAAATTTGAATTGGTCAGCAAATCCATCAATAAAGGGCAGAGCTTTATCCAATAAGCCTCCATATTTCCCTATAGAAAAAGTTGCGAGCTGCAGCTGCATAGTTTGACAGATGAGATGAGGGAGTCTGACAGAAAGATCCAGATTTCTTGTATCTACAAGCGAAGTACAAGTTGTAACGTACAAAATTGAAGCTGGCAGCGAACGAGCAGACTGACAAGACTGTTCAGGACTCATTAGAGTCTGTAAGACTTTCTTAATGAGTAATTCATTGCTCTGCCTGGTAATTGTAATCAGTTAGTAGAGGATAAAGAGAGAGAGAAAAATATTCAGACCAGGTGGTTCCAGTGTTGCTTTGAGCAGAAGCTCTCATCAAACATGACATATTGGCGGTGACACTAAACACAGCTAATTACCACTAATGAGAGGCTTGGACTGATGTTGTCACCAGCTGGGAACGCTGCCTCTACATACATTCAATTCCAGTTTTCAACATTTCCTCAGCCAAAAGGTTTAACAAAGCTTCAGCTAAGTGGCAACTGTGATTGTTGGGTCGATGGAAGAAACCATCATCCATCACTGGTAATTAACAGCCACTGACCACTAACATGGTGATTTAAGCCCCCATTTACCCCTTTAAGATAATGGCCTATGTCAAGTGTGTGACTTAAGCGGATTTATTATGCCTAAGTCAAAATAAAATGTGACTTAGGCAATTTTTTTGAACATGCCTTTGTGACTTTAGCAAGATATGGTAACACTTTATTTTGAAGGTGTCTACATAAGAGTGACATGAGCGTGTCATAAACATGACATGGGATGTGTCATGAACGTTAATGACACTTTGAAGTAACATTAATGCTCATGATACTTGTCATGTCATGTTTCTGACAGGCTTGTGTCACTCTTATGTAGACACCTTCAAAATAAAGTGTTACCATATCTTGCTGAAGTCACAAAGGCATGTTCAAAAAATTGCCTAAGTCACATTTTATTTCTCTTAAGTTACATAATTTACACACAGTGTTATTACTATGCCAATAACCATCCTTTGTTACATCCTTTTTGAGTGAAATGATCAATAAATGTCATATGTTACACTTTTGGTGAAGTTTATTGTGTTTCCTGCAAAACTTTAAACAATGAGTTAGCCGATTATTTTAACAGGGTGACGATATCTTTTAGGGATGGGTGTTTGGAAGAAACCTGCAAACTCGAGCATCAATAACGTTAAAGATCAATTCATCGATTAACTGCTGCATGCATACATTGGCAAAATTAAAGATATATATACAGTGCTATGCAAAAGCCTGTTTTGATAACGCACACTTTTATTTTGAAAGGACAAGAAAAGACTTCCTGTCGATTGTAAAACTAACTCAAGTGAGATTAAACTGTAAAGATAATGTCAAGGAGTTCAATGCTTTATGTTTTAGCCCTCGAAGAGGCAGTTTTCACAGTAATCTTGCCTATTTAAATGTGTTTTGTGTTTAAATAAGTTTTGGATCAAATTAAACTTATAATTCATGCTTTTTTCTTTTACCTAGGTAAGTTTTGGATGCAGAACTTTTACCTGCATTTGAGTAATTTAACAGTGTGGTATTAGTACTTTTACTTAAGTAAGAGATCTGAATACTTCTTCCACCACTGCTGGTGTTAGTGTCCAGTTGTTGGAAGATACTTTGTGTATTAATGTTTTTTTCAGCCTCATTCTTTTATTCTCACTTTCCTTAACCAAGTGGTTTTGGTGCCTAACGTGAACCAAAGTGTTTTTACAGTGTTCAAAGCAGCAATCACACGTTTACAACATGTTGCAGGCGCCACATGTTTGGGTAAAGCAGCAGTTGTCACATGTTAAAATTAGGTTTTCGAAACATTAACATTCAACACAACGTACTTGTAGATACAAGTAAATTCACCACATCTGTTATTTGCAGCAAAAGTAAAAGGCCAACATCTGCTCTTGCGACCGGGTTGTAAAATCAGACATCCTTTCATATGTAATGGTGGGTAAAGCTCCTGCAGAGCGTCTGGTAACCTTATGATTTGATCAGTTGGAATGACTTGTGCTCAGCACTCAGTCAGGCAGCGTTGCAGAGAGCAGAGACAGATAGGCCGATACGGACGTGCAGCTAGAGAGAGAGCAGAGAGAGCAATACGCCTGAATATTAATGCAAGAATGTCAACTTTGAATTAAGAAAAACATCACAGTTTAATCCAGTGGTTCTCAACCTTTTTGACTCGCGGCCCCCAATTTAACATGCATATTGTCCCCCCCTCTCTCTCTCTTTTCTCTTCAGTTTTACTGATTTCAAGCTTTCGTTTGCCAGCACTTGAGAGCAAATGGCACACTGTGGATATTCTGTGTTGTTTTTTGTCATGCATGAAAAGCCATACTTCAAGAAGTCGGGCTGATATTTAGGGAGCCTAGCCAGTGTTGGCCCACTGCCCTCCGTTTCTCGGCTGATGGTCCCGTTTGACTTTCTGTTGGTCGACCTTTGACCCCTGCTGCTGCTGACCCAGTCTGGAGCTTTTCTTTGCAGCCACCGCTCCATTTTTTCTGCATCAGTTCTAGCTAGCTGCAGTTGCAGTGAAGCAACAACGCGCTATTTTTTTTCCTTTTGTTTGTTTATTTTTTCCGCTGTTCTCACTGAACAGAATCTCACAGTTCAGATCATACAAACTCAGTTGATACGACAAATTTTGGACAAATAATGAAGCAGACAACGACATCTCCCTGTCTGAAATTATGTCATTTTTATATTTATTTTGTGCATTTATTATATATTTTTTCTAGGGCTGGGACTTTAACGCGTTTATTAAGATTAATCAATTACACAAAAATTAACGCGTTTAAAAATTGACGCATTTTAATCACACTTATTTTTGCACCGCGGAATGTTTCTCACTGGATGAGTTTCAGGCGGACCGATTATACTGGAGCACCAACTAGCGTTGATGAGTTCAGACAACAACAAACCACAGTGAACATGAAGGAAGAAGCTGATGAGACCTTTGGTTGGCCCCGTGGATGATGGGACATTTAGTTACTAAAAACCAACGGATGGAAGCGTCGATAAGAGCATGGTTGTGTTGCTATGCAACAAGGAATTCACATATCACCGCAGCACATCCAGCCTCAAGTATCACCTCAATACAAAAGATATAGCAGCTAGCGTGGACGCTAATGTGGTATTCAATGGTATACTAAAAATCCATATGAAAAAAATTACTTCTCACTGTTCTCTGGTCAAATATTGAGTCCCGGCCCTAATTTTTTCCAAAATGATTTGGCGACCCCCCAGAAATCATCTCGCGACCCCAATTGGGGTCGGGACCCCAGGGTTGAGAATGGCTGGTTTAATCAGTTAAAACTATAGTAGCTTTATAGGATTAGAGGATGATAAGATGACTCCAAACACCCCCGACCAAACAATGATATCACCATCCATGGTTTAGTCTGATTGTCAACATATGCCAACTGGGAAGACATTATCCAACCCTACTGGAGCCTGAAAATACAATAAATGTCCTCTGGAGAGTAGAAACAGAAAGGAAGACATCCTGAACATGTTTTGTTTGCAACAGCACGTAGGAAATAAGAGAAGGCGGGAATTAAGTCACAGGTAATCACTGCTCCACAGGTACGATAATGGAAATAATGTGTGTTTGAGTTGAATTTAAATGCTGAGCCAAAGTCTCACTAAACAGTGACCTTTTGTATTTGTTTGCCTGGAAACCTATTAAAAATGTAATTAAAAAGGCAGTCTCGCAAGGCTCCCTGTGGTGAATGCGCAATTATCAGCCGCAGAACAAGTTTATACTCCAGGCGACAGTCGTAGGCACGTTCAAAATTAAAACGTGATGGGATAAGGGGCGGTACAGCGTTTTTTGCATCGAGTGTTATTATGTATTGGCTTGAACGAAGGGGGGGAGCCAGGGAAAGCAGACAGGCGGGCGGGCACTGCATGCAGAAGCACGCTGGTGTACTTTTCTCACTGGGTGCCTCGTTTCTGCCTGATTCAGCAGTCTAAGCTGGTTTATTCTCACCGCGAGTGTCCTGTGAGAGGGACCTGTGAATTACACTGGAAAGAGATGTGAAGGTGAGAAGCTCCATTATGATGTGGCTGGCTCTTTCTTCCATACCATAACAAGGCTGGATTAAATAATGGGGACAAAGTGCTCTGTGTCCATTGTGCAGCACATTTTTCAGCCAGAGTGATGAATATTTCAAAGCAGAAAAGGAGGAGTGAGTCTAAATGTTTACAAATGATGCAACACTGAACAGGCTTTGCTGTGAGACACATCAATCCCATATGGGGCTCCTCGTAAACACCGGAAAGAATTCATCATTTTTCTGCCACATCAGATATTTCAAATTGCTTGGCTCATTCTGGACGGAGGCAGGCATCTAAATCCAATGATTACATGGCAAAGATTACAATGTGACTTGTGCGGTTGCACACTATAAGCCCCGACTGAGTGCTGCAGAGTGGATGGTGATTGTGTTTTACACTGATCTGAGGATTTCCAGGGCAGCCAGTGATGGGATAAATTAGGGCAGCACAAAGAGACGGACATCCTGTCAGGTTCGGGCGCAGCTATTGTGGCTCTGCGGCGGGGTGGAAGAAGTGTCAGGTTGAAAGAAGTTCAAATGGAGAGAAAGTGTCTGAGGTGCATGGGTGGTGAAAATGCCACTAACACTTCTCAAAGCGAAAAGAAAATTGCTTGAGCGGAGCTGCTGCCCTGCACTCTATTACCAATGCAGTCAATTCAACAGTCAGTATAAATGATATTGATTATGCTGTCGTAATACTATCGAGTTCAGTTAATATAATAAGATATATTTGGCCTGTAACTCAAAGAAAAACTCGACTTACTGCTTGACTTTGTCTGAACATGTGATGCTTTTATGGCCAAAGGTCAAACTTAACAGGATATTGCTTTTTAAAATGTCTCTCCTTACTATTTAAAGAACCCATAAAAAGACTAAAACAGTATGTTAATTAATCTCTCAGTACTTTCAGAAACCCTTAAACCATCTCTAGCACTCAGCCCTGAGCCCATTCCTCCCTACTGGAATGTAAATCTTTAAATTTGGGTCACAACTATACAGTTTCATATTTAAAACAGAATCAATAATTTATGGAAACAGCTGGGCATTGTAGTTTTTAGCAAATAGTTATCAAACAGGAATGAATAGTGCATGTATCAGGGACTATTTTTAGCTGTGGATTAATACACATTTGGTGCACTAGAGGGTATTTACTGCACTTGGTTTGTGTCTGAGGGATTGACTCAAAATAAACTACAGTGCCCGTGTTCAACATTATAAAAAAATGATGACATGGTCTTTGGCACGCAAGCTATCTCAGGCTTTGGCTACATAAGCTACTTGTTAGTTAGTAGAATCACTTCTTTGTTGGTTTTGGTCTCATCATGGGATTTTTGTCTATCACAAGACACAAATGTAAAAAAAAAAAGCAGAAATGTAAGTGATGACTAAAGTATTCATTTTTCCAAGTATCTTCATAAACATCGAAGTAAAGGAAGGCTGATTTAATCAAATTATATTTTTTCATAACCAGGCAAGCTACATTATAAGCCATAGGCCTAGTTGAAGGTCAACACAAAGTAAATTGAAAGACCAAAGAATATAAAAATGAATATAAATCGAGCCATTGCAATGTTTTCTACCTTTAAACTTGAATTAGTTACCATATAGAGAAGATGCAGACACTTAAAGAAAAACAAATTCAGCATTATTATGTGAATAATAATTGCTTTTTAAATTAAAGTATGAAGCTGCAACTAAGTATTACTTATGCTGATTATATCAGATCATTAGGTCGATAAAATGTCATAAAACAGTGAAAAATGTCCATCCTAGCTTCTCAAAGTTAAATCTATCTTTAAATGTCTTGTCAAAAATCCAAAGATATTCACTTTAATTAAATATTAAACACAGAGGGGCATTTTTGTGCAATTTCTGCATTAAGAATTACATGAAGAATGAATCGATTATCAAAATAGCCGGTGATTATAACTGATAAGTCGGCTAATCATCGCAGCAGAATATCACCACTGACAACTATATATATACCTAATAATATACTGTATAATAAACTGAAGGGCTTAATTAATGCACTCAGCACATTTTCATGGCCTGCACAGAACTACAGCCTAGTGTGTGTATCTGGATATCAAAATTGAACACAAATAAACCCAGAATAACAGTAAACACCACATCCAGGAGCCTGCAGCATTTATTTCCCTGCTTCTGAATGTTGCAGCCTCCATTGTTTAGACTACATAAACTATTCATCCAAGGGCGTCTGTTGGAAGATCTCTGATGGATGTGACTCTAACTTTGACCTCGATATTAACCCAATGCAAACAAACCAGAGTCCTAAAATCTGAGTGGAAGTTTTCTAAAGGCTGGAATAACACCAGTGGAGCAGCTAATGCTCACTCTGAGGGCGTCAACATGGAGTTAATATCTGCTACATTTGGTCCTTTTTTAGTCGAGAACTGACGCTTCTGCATTCACAACATGACGGCGTCACATTTTAGTGCCACCGGGGGAGATTTCTGGTCAAAGAGAGAGCTATTAAAGCACGGAAAACAAACTTACAGTGACACCAGCCCAAGTGGCAGCACCAGTGCAGCTTGAAGCACTTCCCGTGGCTGTGGGTAGCGCAGATGGAGAGCCCATCACAAGGCAGGAAGTCTGGTCTCCCCGCGCAGCTCTTGGCTAAAGCCTGCGCCTCGTCCAACTTCTCACTCTTCTGACACCTCTGTGCTCCCGAAGCGGCCATGCCAACATTTCCTGGATCCCAAAATAAAAAAAAAAAGCTTCGTCGGAGTAAAAACTACAACATAACCGCGACGGAACGAGCCGAGGTTTGACGGTTTTCCACGCAGCCCAGGAAGCTTCTCAACTGGGGAGAAAGAAAGACGGACGCCGGAGGTCTGAATCCAGAGCAGCTGCGTTAGCGCTCACACAAAGGGTGGAAACATATCCTGTAAAAGTAGAAGTGCGTCAATTAGCTGCGTGTAATGTCACGTTCAAAGCCTCCCATGGTCGTGATCCACACATCTCTGAGTCTCCATCCTCCCCTCGCGTCGGGAAGCTCCTCTGTGCGCTGGTGACGCGCGTACGGAACAACGGCGCGCATCTGAACTTCATCACACAACGGGAGGAGTCCACAAACACAAAGCCAGCTGCTCTGCGCACTTCAAACACATCCACAGCTTTCATCGACCCCTTTAGAAACTTAAAAAACACAAGGATCTGAAAGAAATACTCCAATTCACCTCAATAATATTCACAAAGGCTTCATTTTCTGCACATCTGATAAATATTTAATCCTGGTAACACTTCAAAATATTCATAAATCGTGATTTCTTTCCTTTTTTTTGCTCATGCATTTGCTTTTAAACAGTGAAAGGCTTAGAAATAAGATTGAAGTTGCAGACAAAATGGAGCATATCACTGTACAATCCAGCTGCTCAGTGTGGAGCAATCAGCCGCTAGATGGCAGCCCCAACATCTACTCACTGCTGGGGCGTGATTTCTTTGGGAGTGAGCCATTGATTTATATAAAAGCAGTTTAGCGCTGTGTGTGTCTCCCTCAGCTCTCCTCTGTCACCGCTGCAGCTGAATCAGCAAGAAAAAAAGAAAGGAAATCTGAGATACGCACCTCATAAAGAAGAGTTTTCGTTTTCTCCTCCAGAGAAGAAAGATTGACTGATGAAACAAATCAAATAAAATGCCGCAAGCAGTTACCTGAATATACTGATGGTTAGAATAACCAGCCAAAAAGCTGAAGTACCAGCTGCACACAAATGGGACAGCATAAATCAGCATAAAAGTATTTTTAAGAAATCAATGAATGCATGTATGGCAGATTTTTTTATTGAGGCATCAGATGATAGAAGTTTATTTGTATCATTACAAATGGTGTATACAATAAAAAGTGCACAAGCATTCATTAAACATGATTCAATAACAACCAATTGCATGCAAAATATTAGAACAATATTGCAATCAATATATTGCAAGTTCAATCAACATCTAATGCATTGTTAACAAAAAATATAAGCTTTATTAAGATTTGATTTACTCCCCTTGTATTTAAATGCATTACACTGTATACGTACCTAATAAACTGGTAACTCAGTGTAGGCCCTCAGTCAGAGGTATTATAATTATTAAGCACAGAAGCCTAAAATATCATCCATAATCACATTATAGAGGGACAAAGATCAGTGTTGTTACAAAGCGGTGAAGTGCAGTCCACTTGCTGTTTATTACAGTATAACATTGTCATTATTGAAGTGAATATAAATATTAAAGCTGAAATGTTTAATATTTAAAGCAATATTGGATGACTATTGGATATTATATTGGATATTTTGATGCCGTGCTGACTTGGAGAAGGATACCTTTGTCAATCCCAGTCTGCAAAAAAAAAAAAAAAGCCAGTAATCTTAATATTGTTCATCAATATTAGCTAGCTTACTATGTTTTGCATTGTTGCACTTGCATGATTTTTGGTTGTGTTAGCAAGGCTGTTGACTAGTTTTTGATCATGAGTAATGCAATCATAACAAAGGCACGTTTACGGCTGTTTGGATTCACAACAGCAGTGTTATAGTGGATTTGACTCTGAAACTGTAGGGTGTTAAATCACGAAAAATACCAATTTTATGCAATGTTGCTTTAAAGATGGCTGTGGAGCTTCTTGATGACTTCCCTCCAGGTGTTGATGGGTGGGCTGCCGCTGGCCACCAGCCTCCTGAGGAGGCTGCAGGGCTGCAGGCTGGGCACGTCACGGTGAGCCTGGTGGTAGTGCTCCAGCCTCTCCAGCACCTTTGCCAGCCCCACCATGTTGGCGTAGAACATGGGACCTCCGCGGTGCTTGGGCCAGCCGTAGCCGAACACGTAGATCACGTCGATGTCTTCGGGTCCTGCAGCGATCCCGTCCTCCAGGATCCGGAAGCCTTCGTTGATCAGGGCGTAGAGGCAGCGCTCCAGCACCTCCTGGCGGTCGACGCGTCGTGCCACCAGGCCGTTCTTAGCTCGGTACTCCTCCAGAAAGCTGTGCAGCCAGGGGTCAGACCTGGCAACCCGACCGCCTGGTTTGTCGTACTGGTACCACCCCCGGCCAGTCTTTTGGCCGAACCGCCCCTGGTCACAGAGCAGGTCTCCCAGGGGGCTGTACCGGAGGCCTCGTCTGACTCTAGCTGAGGGTCCAGAAGCCAGGCCCGGCACCACCAGCCCTTCTTCCTTCCTGAACCTCCAGCCCACGTCGATCCCAGAGAGGTCGTACATTCTGAACGGACCCATGGGAAAGCCGAACTCCTCCAGCGCTCCATCTACCAGCTCAGGTGTCGCCCCTTCCTCCAATAGGAAGTAACTTTGGTCCTTGTAGTGCTTCAGCATGCGGTTCCCCACGAAGCCCCGGCAGTTGCCAACCGCCACACTGGCTTTGCCCATTTTCTTGCCCAGTTGCATGGCCGTGGCCACCGCCTGAGGGGAGGAGCGCGGCCCGTACACCACCTCCAGCAGCTTCATGACGTGGGCCGGGGCGAAGAAGTGCATCCCCACTACCAGCTCCGGGTTGCTGGTTTCAGAGGCCAGCTGGTCTATGTCTAGTCCAGAAGTGTTGGTGTAGAGGAAAGTGCCTGGTTTACAGATGGCAGAGAGCTGTTTGAACACTTTCTTCTTCAGGTTCATGTCCTCAAACACCGCCTCGATGACCAGGTCTACGTCTCCTGCAGCCTGGAGGTTCTGGCTGTAACGGATCCTATCGAGCGCCGGAGCCGCTCCACTTCTCTTGGCTCCTCGTTCCAACATGCCAGAAACTGCCTGCTTTGCCTCCATTAGCTGCTTCTCCTGAGTCTCCACGGCGACCACAGACAGCCCCGTCTGAACCAGGGCCACTGCTATGCCTCTCCCCATGGTGCCGAGACCTTTGCAGACAAAATCACATCATGACTACAGATGCATGAAATTTCATATTGACATACTTACAAGTAAATTAAAACAAAAAATTGGATACTTATACAGAAACAAAGCAAACTTCCCCCTGTTCTGTAGGAAACGGACCATTCAGGCTGTCTTTTTATCAGTTCTGGATTATGCTGATGTTATCTATAGACATGCTTCTGCCTCCACTCTCACCTCACTGGACTCTGATTATCACTCTGCACTCCACCCATCATTGAATCCTATACAACAAGGAGGGATGGGAATCTTTATCTATCAGACGAGACATGCATGGGTTCCTTTTCATTTATAAAGTCTTGATAGGCGACATGCCACCATACCTCAGCACTTTATTAAACTGGTCACATAGTAATTATCCAACACGCTCTACTGATTAATGCTTAATGCTCAATGTTCCTCGGACAAATACTGAATTTGGAAAAACTGCTTTCAGTTTCTCTGCTGCATCTACCTGGAACATCTTACAACATTCACTCAAACTCAACACAATTATAACTATGGGCCAGTTTAAAACTATGATAACCAATAAATCTGCCTTTCACTGTAACTGTTTTTAATGTTTTTGCATGTGTTTTGTCTGTGCTGTTTTGTGTTTTCTCTGTACTCTCAACATCATTGTAAATGAGGGGTTGCCCTCAATGATTAAATAGAGGATTAATAAATAAAATAAATAAACATGACCTCAGAATCTCCTGTTACACATCAGACATCTGTAAACAAGAAAAACTACGCTACATACAAGAATAACTCACAGGAAACAGTTTTTTGTGCACTCTACACAATGCTAGACTGTAAATAGTTTTAGCCTGCGAGCATAAAGTTTTTCCGAAGCTTGCAAATTTAATGCACAAGCTGCTGAGCTTCACATTTCCAGATTGTCATACATCCAAGCCTCCCTGCAGAGAAGAGAGAGTTCACCCATTTACTCAGCGCAACTATAACTGAGGGCTTAGTTTCCATAGGCAACGTGAATTTGGAGATGCAACAGAGATGGCGTGATGAGTGAATGTGTTTGTGCTTATCCACACCTCAGACTAATAAAAATGAAAAGCCCAAAGCTCTTACCGATGACAGCTGCTTTATGTACGGCTCTGGGCTTGCTCGTGTCCCAGCCAGCTCCACCGGGCATCCTCCACCTGCCAGCGGCTCTCTGAGCAAAGAAGAAGTAGCGCTGGGCGTAGGCCTGGCCCGAGGTGACGAGAGTAGCCATCAGCTCCGCCTCGCGCTGCATGCCCTGAGAGTACGGCAGGGTGGCAGCCGCCCGCACGCCCTGGACGCACGCTATGGGTGCTATAGCTCCACGAGCACTCTGACGCACCTTCTGCATCATCTCCTCAAACAGAGCATCCACATCAGACGGGCACGGGCACGGGAAATTACTGATACGACGAGCATCCATAGACTGACCTGCAACAGAAACATACAGTAGATACGTACAGCTGCATTAAAACAGATCACACGAAAAGTGGTTGGACGTTAATTCACCATGCATCAACAGATGGAAAATAACAGTAGATGAGATGAAGGAAATGGAAAGAATCACCTATAAGTTGAGAAACAGAGAAGAAGAATTTAGAAGAAACTGGAGTAAATGGGTAATGGAAATAAATGGAATGGAAAACTAGAACTGTGTGCGGAGTGTTGAGGGAGTCTCCCCCCCCCCCCCCTTACAATTTTTTTTTTCTCTTTTCTTCTCTTTCTTTTCCTCAATGAAATAATTAATTGAATAAGCAAACAATAAAAAATGAATATTTATTTACTTATTTATTTATTTATTCTTTTGGCACTGCCTTTTATAAAAAAATGCATAAATGTGGCAGGATGAATTGAATATGTGATGAAGCTGCTAATATTTGTAATCTCATAACCTGCAATAAAGTAATAATAAAAAAAAAGGTTCTCTTACTTTTGCTAAAAGTTCTTAAAAAGTTTACTCTCGAATGACATTTCTGTCTGTGTGCTAGTGCACATTTGGGAAAAAATATCATATTGCAAATATTTTAAATTAAACTACAATTCAATTGCGATGTGGTTCGCGATATTGAGGAAATGATCATTTGCAACATTATTTTTCTTATTTTCACTGGAAAATATATCATTAAATGATCGTGGTGTGATTGTTTGAGCAGATCTCTTCCAAAGACTTTTTTTTGAGGGGGTCATTTTTGGACATCCCATAATATGGTGTTTTTTCACTTTTTTTTTCACTTTTAAACAAGCTATACTACCACATGTATCAACAGACTATAATTTCTAGCATTTGAGGAGTTTGACTAGAAAATTTGACCATTTTTGACAAAAATCAACATGCTATAATAGGACTTTTTTCCAGCTTTTGGACATTGTATAATATGGTGTTTTTCTGTCATTTCTGGTCATATTATCTTCTAATATGTATCGAATATGTAGAGTATAATTGACCCATTTTAAGCCTTTTTAGGCATTTTAAAATTTGACCATTTTTGACAAAAATCAACATGCTATAATATGACTTTTTTCAGTTTTTGGACATTGTATAATATGACCCATATATAGTATAATTGACCCATTTTAAGCCTTTTAAGGAATTTTAAATTTTGACAATTATTGACAAAAATTGACATCCTATAGTATGACTTTTTTTGAGGGGGTCATTTTTGGACATCCCATAATATGGTGTTTTTTCACTTTTTTAAACTATACTACCATATGCATCATCATACTATAATAGACCAATTTTCAGCATTTTTAGAAGTTTTAAAATTTGACCATTTTTGACAAAAATCACATGCTATAATATTTTTTCAGGGGGTCATCTTTGGACATCCCCCATATATGGTGTTTTTCAGTCATTTATTGCCATATTATGCTCTAATATGTATCATGAGAGTACAATTGACCGAATTGAAGTATTATTAGGCATTTTAAAAGTTGAGCATTTTGACAAACAATAAGTGTTTTCCTAAGTTTGCAGAATATGAATTGTAGGCTGGTACGTAATTCAAAATGGTATTTTGACACATATTTCTTCTTCTACAAATATTGCACCTCCTGCGATCTGAATAAAGCACTGGCCCACATTCTGAATTTGATCAGCTTTTTAAATTAATTGTGCAGCCAACATGTACACCTGCACAATTTTGCTTTGTAAACTGAAAAGTGTTTCCATTTGTACCGCAATTTTCCACTTTGTCCAATTTGTCAGCCAGCAGTCAGTCTGGATATAATTGACCACTCAATCAGTAGATAACCAGTTGCTTACAAAAGCAGAGTGATTTGACGGACCATTTCCAACATAATAGAAAGGACTCGAGAGGCAGTGCAATGTTACATCTCACCTTGAATAACACCGATCTGAAACTAAATGAACAGCAACAATTTGGTTCTGAGCTAAAAAAAAATCCAACTCTGAGAGCAAAAAGGGGGGAAATTGAATTTCTGTGATTCTCTGGCCTGTGAGCAACAGCACACTGGAGCAATTTTCCAAGCGAAACGACATGAGAAGATTTTCTATAGTACAACTTCCTGTCTGTGGTGATTTATGCCTGTGAACATTGGCTCTCATTCACCAAGCACTTTTTAAGAAGAAGGATTTCTTTGCGTTTGAAGTCCGGTGCTCCACCCTGCTTAAATTTTCATTTCTTGCCTTAAATCTCTGAACTTTACTTTTAATTCCTGTGTGTGCACACGGCCGAACAGCTTCATGCCCTTTAATGGGGATTGGTCGGGTGCTAACCTTTGCTAATTAGGATCAACTGGAGTGCGCTTTCAACTTAAATGAAAATGTGACTCATCACTATAAGAACACAGGCACGAAACAGGACAACGGTTTTAAGAACACTTTCATAAATCCGACGTGGACTTCTCTTATGATCTTTTTTAAGAACAAATTAAAGAAAAAACTTATACTGAGGCTCAATGAGAGTGAAGGAGACGGCCATTCCGCTGAAAAACCTTGTTAAAAGCATCTTAATTCTCATCCCCGTCTCCTCTGACATGATTACATGAGACAGTAGTCAGAATCCTTCACAGCTCCACTGAATTACACTCAGCCGTGGGTCTGGGCCAGAAACTGGGTCACCATGGCAAAAAGCTTAAAGGGACAGCATCCGCATCTGATCTGTTATCTCTCCACTTACTCCGATAACTTATAAATGTGTCTAATAAAGTCAGTACCAGTAAATCACAGGGGAATAATGAATCACAAAGGTCACTCCGGGTCAGTTAAAAGTACAGTCTGAAATGTCAAAGAGATGCTGTGTTGTGCTGCGTTGAAACGTGATTCCAATGTACTTTAGGAGGCATTATTGCAGCGGTTAATCTGTAAATGGTTGAGCTGTGTCGATGGATTTGTTGTGCGGCGAGTGGAAAGCCTGGTCGTCCTGACAGATGTAGCAGGCAGATGTTGCAACTACTGGGGTAAAAAAAGTTAATCTCGTCACCAGCAGAGACTTGAATCTGTGCAGGGTGTGTATGTGTGTGTGTGTGTGTGTGAGAGAGAGAGAGAGACACGTGCATCAATTTAAGTGCACAAACTGCTTTTTAGCTAAATATATATCCATGCACCAGCTTTATAGCTGTGTTTAAGGTTTGCATATTTAGATGTGACAGACTAAATCTATTCTGGTTGACTCATCAGCTGTGCACATTCACACGTTTTGTTGGTAAATTCAGACACACATTTCCTGTCCCAAATCCAACACCCCTGCTAATCAACTCAAGACTGTAGTATCCGTTAAAGTCTGCGCAGATTTCAGTCCTATCTCCTCAAATCTCCCATCTTGTATGCTGTTGGCTTCTCTGTCTGACTCACTCTAAGCCTCAGCTTTACCAACAACACTCACTTTCTCACCCACTCAAAGTCATCTTGGCAGTGTTGTGTGGAAAAAAAAAATGCATTTGTAAAAAAGCACAAGACTGCAATCATCTTTTGATTGTGAAATGTTGTTATACAGGCAGATCTGGAGGCTTGCTGTTGACATTTCGCACAGACGGAGTGATATTGTTTGCTAAAGGCAGAGCATTAGGCACGAACTAACAGGTTTCATCAACTTTAATGTCTTAAGAAGGAGCTGTCGCTGCCAAATAAGCTAGCAACAGACAGTTAAAGATGACATCTAGGAAACAAGTAACTGGCTACAGACAGCATAGTCATGAAAATATCCTCACGTCCATTTCATTCAAAAGAATTACAGGCTGTTGTACAAGCAGAGCTCTGAGCAGACAAGCCTGAACAAAATACATCTACAGTACTCCTCATCTAATCTGACAAAGCTAACCCCAAAACAAACAGAGTGAGTGGTAAGTGTGTAAGTTACAATACCAGAGAGGTTCAACCCTTCTTAAATACATAAAGGAATAGTTTAACATTATTGGGAAATAGGTTTATTCACATTCTAACTGAAGGATTGGATGATAAGTTTGATACCACTCCCATATACAGGCATGGAAAAAAATATTAGACCACCCTTGTTCATTTTAATGCCTGGTACAAGTAAATGTACATTTGTCTGGGCAAATATAATGGTAACAACAAAAATAGCTCATAAGAGTTTAATTTAAGGGCTGATATCTAGACACTTTCCATGGTTTTCTTGATAATGATTTTGGTTATTATCAAGAAAACCATGGAAAATGTCTGGATATCAGCTCTTCAATTAAACTGTTATGAGCTATTTTTGTTGTTATCATTATATTTGTCCAAACAAATTTAAAAAAGAGTGGTCTAATAATTTTTCCCATGACTGTATATTCCTGATAAATTAATGTCCAAACAAATGTACCTTTAGTTGTACCAGGAATTAAAATGAACAAGAATTTGAAGAAATAGGTTGCTCTAATAATTTTTTCCATGACTGTATGTTAGAAATGAAGCTAAAGCCAGGGTTGGTTAACTTAGCTTAGCATAAAGGTTGGATGAATATATCGTTGGGTGTTTTTGTTTAAGCGATTATTTGGGCTGGTTGTTGGGTTGGGTTTTTTAGGCAATATTTTGGGCCGATTTTTAGTAATTTTGCAGTTTTATTTTGTCTGTCCAGGTTGTATCTTTCTGTTTATGAAGTGTAAGAATATTTCCTTTCATGACATTTTGTGGGTATAACTTGTTTATTTATTAGACTAAAGAAGCTAAGAGACCTTGTGGAAAGTAGCAAAGTTGCTCCTTGATGAACTTAAAGGTTGATGTTAGATTCACAAGAATGCATGAAAATATAAAGGCTTGTTGGCTGTTTTTTTTACATATTGCCCAACCATCCAACACTTTGACTTTTGTACGGATAAAACAAGACATAATGTGTTAATCAAAGACACGTCTTTATGTAAAGCTAAGCTAAGCTAAGCTAAACTGAGGTATTCAACTGCTGGAGGTTGTGAGAGTAAATTGAGAGTATTGTGCAGAAAACTGCACCATAGATTAATCTTAAATATTTTCTTTTCATTTCAGTTGAGTCTACTAGTGTTGTCTGCATTATAACATTGAACTGAGAAATCCGCATCCTGAAAAAATTTCTGGTGAGGGCCCATTATTAATATTCTAGGAAAGTTTGTCCCTTTTCGCCCTTCTGAATAATAGAGCAAAAGCAGTGAAGACATCAGAGCACATCTGACAGAGCCATGAAACATTTATGGCTTCTGTGGTGGAGGATCTGCCTGCCGTGTTTTCTGCTTCCTTTGACTTCCACCAACCTACATGTCGACACTTCTTGATGTCCGACTTGCCCAAAATAACTGCTCAGGGAGGATTTTACCTTCCTTCCACTGAGTTCGTTTTTAAGCCAGTGAAGAAAAAGTGGATGTTATACCAGTGGGTGCCTTGTGCTTTCTGTTTCCTGTGCCTCACCTGCAACACTCAGGGCAAACTTCACAGCTGCGTCCACGGTGTTGTGATCAGTAACCTGATCCACGAAGCCAAGTTGCAGAGCCTCGGCTGCAGTCACATGGCGGCCTGTGGGAGACATGAAGGGCATCAAAGGTCTATCTGGGTGACATGTGACATTTCAAATTATTAGATGAGGAATAACGAGGCTTCCAGGCCTTCAGCATCACGACAAAAGTCCCTGACCTTTATCAAGTAATGACACAAAGATAGTCTTAAAGGCAGAATGAGCAGGATTTGTCTGTTGCTGTTTGTAAACACAATATTCAAATCTGGTCACTACTGTCTTGCTTTTGTTTGGAACAGGCGGCAACCTCCAGGTCTGAGCAGGGAGGCAAACCAGGAAGTGCCTTAAGCTGCATTCTACCGAAAATACCAGCAGGGGGCGTCATTAATTTCAATGCAAAATGAGAAAACTTCTCACTTGATTTATTACCTCAGAATTTTTTTTAGGACACTATGGTCTCAATCACTAGTAAAAAATCTTCTTCAAGACAATTTGATATTTAGAAGAAAACAGAAGATAAAGAATCATATGATTTGGGGCGTGGCTACCGTTGCTTGACAGGTCACTAACAAGGCGAGCCGTCATCAGAAGAGAAGCAGAACAATGCGTATCCATGGCAACGTGTCAATGAAGTTATATATAACATTATATAGATATTTAAAAAAAGGATGTTTACCGCTTTGGTCTCATAACTTTTACCCTTAATGACAGTTTATTTGAACGTTTTGTTCATTAAAAATGTCTTGTTCAGCGTTTGGTTGGACTAACAGACACTCCAAGGAGTCGCTGCTCAGTTTTCAGAGGTAAAACGTACATTGTTTTTGTTTTTTGCCAAAACTAACATCCCAGTTAATGCTCTAGTTAATGCTAACATGAGTCAGTCAGGTTGAGGTGTAGAGAGGCTGTAGTCAGTGATCAGATCCCTCTCCTCCTCCACAGTCCAGATATGGTCTGCTCCCCGTATCGGAAACAAGATGGCGACGAGTGTAACGCTGAACTCGATGCTTCCAACAGGCCACAAACCAATTGGTGACATCACGGTGACTACGTCCATTATTTATAGTCTATGGTTTGTAACAAGCTTTTTTTCTGCATTTTTAAGCACTGTGTCCACCCATAGCTTCCTCTTAGATGCTTGCTTATGATCTGACACCCAGTCGCTACGTTTTTAGAGAGTCTATAGAGGCTTCACACCCAGTGCTCGGAGACTGACGCCCATAAATGTCCCAAACACAAAGCAAAATGAAAAGAAAACTAAAAAAACAGGTGGGGGCAGGGTCTCTGCAGGTACAGACACCACCACACACTTCTACTGGTTTTGTTTTTTAAGGAAAACCCTTTTCATTCTGCCTTTCAACATTCATTTGTTAGGAATAAACAGTCATGGAAAAAATTATTAGACCATTGTTTTCTTCAGTTTCTTGTTCATTTTAACGCCTGGTACAACTAAAGGTACATTTGCTTGGACAATATAATGATAAGAACAAGAAAAGCTCATAAAAGATTAATTTAAAAGCTGATATCTAGACATTGTCCATGGTTTTCTTGATAATAACCAAAATCATTATCCAGAAAACCATGGAAAATGGCTAGATATCAGCTCTTAAATTAAACTCTTATGAGCTATTGTTGTTGCTATGATGTACCTTTAGTTGTACCAGGCATTAAAATGAGCAAGAAATAGAAGAAAACAAGGGTGGTCTAATCATTTTTTCCATGACTGTAAAGCAGAACAGAGCAGTGAATGAGAGAAAAAGAGTTTTCTGGTGTAATAAACCTGAACACATGCTGCCCTCTGCTGGTCATCAGAGTAAACTACCGATCTCCAGTTGACCACAGCTGACCTCTTATTACAGGGTTTATATATGATAACAGCTCTGCCAAGCCAGGGTCAATAATTGATTTTTATAACTACAATATGCAGCGATATCTGCATGTTGTGTTAACCTTCAATCACAACTGAAGTGCAAAAACAATGTTGGTGAACTAGCAGAACTTACAAACCAAGATGTACAATATATCATCTTATATCATATCTTCACACACACACACACACACACACACACACACACACACACACACACACACACACACACACACACACACACACATATATATATATATATATATATATATATATATATATATATATACACACATATACATATATATATACACACACATATACATATATATATACACACACATATACATATATATACACATATATATATATATATATATATATATACACATATACATACACACATATATAGATATATACATGTGTGTGTGTGTGTGTGTATATTTACACACACACACACACACACACACACATATATACATATATATACACATACATACACACACATATATACATATATACACACACATACATATATATACATACACATTATTACTATACACTGTTATATACTTCTTTAAATCTCCTGGCCTTATTATTATTAATATTAATATTATTATATATTATTATTATATTATATTATATACTGTACTATTATTATTTACTGTCTAGTCACAAAATAACATTATTACCATCATATCATCTTACCACTGTACCTTACCTACCAACTTCTTCTTCTTCTTCTTCTTCATCTTCTTTTTAACTTCTTAAGTGTTCTGTGTTTTTTCTGTTGTTGTTTTTATTTATTCTACCTCAGTATTTTATTCTATTGTATTTTATTGTACTTAAATACCAGACTGCTGTGACAAGTGATCTATCTATCTATCTATCTATCTATCTATCTATCTATCTATCTATCTATCTATCTATCTATCTATCTATCTATCTATCTCAGGTAATATATGTGTTGTTAAGCTGCTCTACCTGTGGTGATGATGTTTAGAGCAGCAGGGATCCCGATGAGCCTGGGCAGACGCTGTGTTCCTCCTGCAGCTGGCATCATCCCCAGCGTCACCTCTGGAAGCCCCAGTCTGGCCTGACAGGACACAAGGCTCAACATTTGACCCATGTAAGGTGCTGAACAGTGTGGGTTTGTCATTATATTTACAGAGGGCTTAAGTAAATGCATTACATTAATTATTTCGTGATTAAGAAGGATGAAAAGTCTTCCAAATATAAAACATCTAACATTTACAGTCATGGAAAAACTTATTAGACCATCCTTGTTTTCTTCAGTTTCTTGTTCATTTTAACCCCTTAGCGTTCCTGCAAACTTACCTTAAATAGCCTTAAGAAAACATTGAAAATGTAAATTGAAAGCTGTTCTAGAATAGAGTAAATCTGTGGTCACATTTGAAAGGTAACAATCTGGAGTTTATTCTCTAAGAGTCAGAATAACTGTAAGTGCTGCTGCTGAAGTTGAAACACGGTGAAAAATAGGTTATTTTATTGTCCGCCTGAATATTTTTGGAAAAAACAAGCCTGCAGATCGTTATAGTTGGGACTCTTTAGCTGGAAAACACAATGGGGTCAAAATATAAAGTATTACCTACTCCCAGTACAAATTTGATGAAGATATCTAAAAAAAAAAAAAAAAAGAGACTATTTTACACATGTTTTTATAAACAGTGGTCAAATTCAAGCATTTTTCAAGGACTTTCAAGGTAAATTTTCAAGCTTTTCCAGTATCTTAAACCTGTTGTAAGTTGCATGTTTTAGATGAGTACTTACATACTAAAAGGGGGAGATTTCACTGAACCATACCAACAGCGATGGTATTACACTTTTAGGAGGAACGGTCTTCATTTCAGATTTTGGTTATTATCAAGAAAACCATGGAAAATGTCTAGATATCAGCTCTGAAATTAAACTCTTATCAGCTGTTTTTGTTGTTATCATAATATTTGTCCAAACAAATGTACCTTCAGTTGTACCAGGCATTAAAATGAGCAAGACATTGAAGAAAACAATGGTCTAAATTTATTTTCCATGACTGTATAATGTAAAATAAAAGCTGTTTTGAACCGTCTTATTTCTAATGATTCTAAAAAACAACCAGTGTATCTGAACCATGTGAGACAACACTGTGAGACACTGACATTAGACAGACAGAGACAGATGTCAAACACAAACTAACTTTAGAGTGTGCGATTCGGTAATGACAGCCAAGCGCCAACTCCAGCCCTCCGCCTAGAGCCACTCCCTCTATGGCCGCCACCACCGGCTTGTTGGAGGCCTCCAAGCTGTGGATCAGAGGCACCAGTGGAGTTCCGCCCATTTTTTTCCCAAACTCACTGATGTCAGCCCCTGTTATAAAAAGTTACACTGATGATGTTATCAGGCAGGATCAAACAAAAAGACGATAAACTGTATGTGCATCAGCTTCAACTGGAAGTCTTCTTCCAAGAGGTTCATATAAAAAGTTTTCAATCGTTCATGTTTATTAAGTTTGTGGAAAAAAAACCCCACAGTTGCACTTTTTATTTAATAAAAACAAAGTATAATATAGTACTGAATATTTGTATGAGCCTCCTGATTATTTATTTCTGATTTTGTCATATTTACAGGTACATCTCAAAAAATTTGAATATTGTGAAAAAGTTCAATATTTTTTGTCAATTATTTCAGAAAGTGAAACTGGTATAATATATTAACTAAAGCTGTAGATATTATTAGATTATTTGTATTGATGCATTTATTTAAGCGTCATTTTCATTTTGTAAAGATAGGACTAATTTTAACTAGCTAAATGTAGTGGAGTTAAAAGTACAATATCTGCCTCAAAATGTAGTGAAGTAGAAGTAGAAAGTTACATAAAATGGAAATACTCAAGTAAAGTACAAGTACCTCAAAATTGTACTTAAGTACAGTACTTGAGTAAATGTACTTTCCACCACTGGTAGTTGTAGTGAAAATAAGAGCTCTCAACCATGTGTATTGGTTCAATTTGAGGGATGTGTTAAATGACACTTGACAGAACATTACAGCATTTTTTTTACCATATTTTGGCACCAAAAATAATGCAAAATGTGCCTCAAATGGACTGGATACTTTTCTTCCAGTTAAATCCCATTTTTCAATTTCTACCTGGAATGGCAAAGAAATAGAAAGAAAGAAAAATGTCCATACCGCCACAGAAGATTCCGTTCTGGCCACAGATGACCACAGATTTCACCTTTGGGTCACTGAGTGCTCTCTCCATCACGTCAATAATGTTCTGCCTCAACGCTCCACTGTAAAAAAAAAAAAAAAAAACATTTATTCTGTGTATTAACTGAAGATTACCCTTTTGTGACAGTTTCTGATACAACCATTCTTTACAAATCTATCTATAAAAGCAAGAAGCGTCCGTGTGTGTGTGTGTGTGTGTGTGTGTGTGTGTGTGTGTGTGTGTGTGTGTGTGTGTGTGTGTGTGTCCAGTTCATATCTCTCTGACCGTTAGTCAGACTGACCTCAGATCTCGTATGTGTCTTGCTCATGGCACGAAGGTGTGCATCCTCAATTTTGAAGATTTTTTAATTCATTTTTCAAAATATCATTATTTACGTAGGACGTGTTGAAGCATTGCACTGTTTCCGATCGGACGCCTTTTAGGGGAGCTCCGCCCCATTGTGTGATAGGCCTACACCTGGTCAGTAACACAATTCACTCTGGATTTCCACCCAGACTCATCTCATCTGGAAGTCTATTTAGCCTACCTATCTTTAGGAGTTTTAAAGTGGCTACAAGGTTTGATTTTCCAATAATATTCTAACAGTTTCCAACGAATATCAATGTTCAATGTGTATGTGCTGTGTGTATGATGGTGTGGTACCTTATGAAAAGTAAGTGTTTTATAGAGTTGCAGACAGCAAAATAGTATATCAGCTAATTGGGTTCATATTAATGTACTTTTAGTGCAGCATACTGCGTAATGTGCTATCTCACCATTAGCATGCTAACGGAGATTTAAACCCTTTCTTCCGCATCAGTTTGATCCATTGAAAACAGTAAAAACAAAACTCTATTAACTTTATTAACCCAATATACACTTTGTATATTAACACTACACAAGAGTATTACATCTCATTGTACATCCCACTTTCACACACAACCTCATTTGGCCAGAATTGAAAAATCGACTTAATCTCCCACTAGACGAATACATACTTCCTACGGGCACTGCACTAGTGTAAGAAATGTGAGAGAAAGTTATATGCTACACAATATAAACAAGCTTGAACTTAACTTGCACTGAATCACAATATATTTTATTGTATTATTGCTTTGTGACTTTCTGAACATGATGAAATAAAAAAATGAATAATTACCCTGTGTTTATTGTATATGCTTCCACCTTTGAAAGTCAAAGCCCAGTAATTGTTTTTTGCATTATTTAGAATATAACATACATTATATATGGAATATATTTCTGTAAAATAGGGCAGTGACTGGTCGTTGGGTTGGGGGGGGTTTCTGCGATATTTTGGGCGATTTTTAGTCATTTTATTTAGCAAATTTCGTGGCAGACGGGCAGGCCAGCCAGCAACAACAGAGAGACACGGTAATGGTTTATTTTTATCCAAATTAATGATTGTTGAAAAAGTCTAAAGACTAACCATAAAGATTTTGGTGAGTTTTATTTTGTCTGTCCAGGTTGTATTCTTTCTTTCATGACATTTTGTGGGTATATTTAGTTTATTTGTTAGACTAAAGAAGCTAAGAGAGCTTGTGGAAAGCAGCAAAGTCGCTGTTTGATGAAACTACAGGGTGATGTTGGGATTCACAACAATGCATGAAAATATAAAGGCGACTGGCACTTGCTGGCTGTTTTTTTTTTTATATTTATACATATTGACTTTGTACAGATCTTTGATCAACACTTTGAACCTCTAACTGCTGCAGTAGAGCTGCTCATTGACCTGCAGATCAGGCTTTCTTTGTATATATGTACTATAAGATAAGATAAGATGATATAAACCTTTATTAGTCCAACAATGGAGAAATGTGAACAATATACAATATAATGTAGGCAGATATAAACAAGATATATAGGGTGATATAAGCTAAATTGGGCCACTTTTTGGTAAATCGCTTGGGACAATAACACAATACCATATATGCCTTTTCCATGTGTTTTTATGATTAATAATGACTGTTTCTGATAATTTTGTGTATGAATTATGCACTAAAATATAATTATATAGGCCCTATAGTTCTTAAAACATCGGCTGTGCCAACTTTTTTTGCATGAGCAGTTTCAGGTAAAATGGGCCAGTCAAACTGCAAAGGGAAACAGTAATTTATCATCAATTTTAATATTAAAACATTTAAAACTGCATTTAACAAACTTATAGTGCCATTAAAACAACAGGAACAGCATAGATCAGTGAACTGATGAAAGTCATGCATTCAAAATGTAAGTAATTGTACAGATGCATTATCAGTATAAAGGTAAAGTTCTCATAAGTCAGCAGGATGGCCCCTGTCAGTGTCGTTATTAATGAAGATATCTAAGCAGCAACATTAAATTATAGCAGGTCTAAAGCGAGGTAATTATAAATACTTTATATTGATAATATACAACAATGTATCATATTTTACAAGGACAGCACAGCGTTTTATTAATAACTGCATCTGCTAAGCAACGACTGTCAGATAAACCTACTGGGGAAAAAATATTCTAATAATATTTTTCTCAGAAATGTAGTGGCGTTTAAGTAAAGTGGCATAAAAATCCTGCAAGAAAAGTACGAATACTTGAGTAAATGTAGACTTTATTAGTTTTATTCCACAATTAGGTAAGAACGGTATTTCTACAGACGCCACCCTCTGGTGTAAAGTATATATAGCATATTATTTTTCTTATATTGCACAAACAAATCAAGTTACGATATTTTGCAGAAAGTTATCTTGTGTTCATCTTTTGCGTGTGCAAGTTTGAGATAGCTACTGCAGAAAGTCCCCCAACATTTGAATCTGCAGGAAATTGGCTTCCCACAAGATTTAAAAAACAAAACAACGTACAAACTTGTGTGAAAATGATAATATTTAAAGCACTGCAGCCTTGTGTTTGAATCAGCTCACCTGAGAGCGTTGACAGGAGGATTCTGGAGGGTAATCAACCCAACAATCCCCGAAACACGAGTAAACTGAGCCATCGAGCCTGAGGAGCAAACACTACGAGCTGCTGCACTTGTTTCTGGTTGAACAGAATGAACTTTGTAACTTCTCTGCAGCTTGCAGGACTACATCACCTTTACCATAGACCTTTACCTTCCTTCCATAAACTCCTAACTGCAGCCACTCTTCTTCTTCGTCTCTTTTTTCTGGTTTCTGTTGGCGGTTGATGACAACGACTCAAAACATGACCGCCACCATCTGGCCTGGATCCGATCAGAAAATCTGATTTGTTTTGCTTTGTTTTGCTAACTATTGTTTTTATTTTTTTATTTTGATTATTTATTTATTTTATTTTTTTATTTTTATTTTTTATTTATTTATTTATATATTTTTTTTTATTAATTATTTTTTTTATTATTTTTTTTATTTTTTAATATTTTTTTTTATTATTTTTTTCCTGTGCTTCTGCGCATGCGCGGATTTTCAACGCTTCTGCGCATGTGCGGCCCCGTGGCTCTTCTGCGCATGTGCGGCTCCGTGGCGCTTCTGCGCATGTGCGGGCTTGTGGCGCTTCTGCGCATGTGCGGCCCTGTGGCGCTTCTGCGCATGTGCGGCCTCGTGGCTCTTCTGCGCATGTGCGGCCCTGTGGCGCTTCTGCGCATGTGCGGCCTCGTGGCTCTTCTGCGCATGTGCGGCCCTGTGTCGCTTCTGCGCATGTGCGGCCCCGTGGCGCTTCTGCGCATGTGCGGCCTCGTGGCGCTTCTGCGCATGTGCGGCCCCGTGGCGCTTCTGCGCATGTGCGGCCCCGTGGCTCTTCTGCGCATGTGCGGCCCTGTGGCGCTTCTGCGCATGTGCGGTCCTGTGGCTCTTCTGCGCATGTGCGGCCCTGTGGCGCTTCTGCGCATGTGCGGCTCTGTGGCGCTTCTGCGCATGTGCGGCCCTGTGGGGCTTCTGCGCATGTGCGGCCCCGTGGCTCTTCTGCGCATGCGCTAAAAAGCTGCGCATGCGCAGAAGCGCCACGGGGCCGCACATGCGCAGAAGAGCCACTGGGCCGCACATGCGCAGAAGCCCCACAGAGCCGCACATGCGCAGAAGCACTCAAAAGCCGCGCATGCGCAGAAGCGCAGGAAAAAATAAAAATTTTTTTAAAAAATAATAAAAAATAAATAAAAAAATCAAAATTAATAAATAAATAATAAAATTAAAAAATGAAAAAATAAAAATAAAAAATAAAAATAAATAAATAAATAAACAAAAAAAACGAAAAAACATTTTAAATCTTGACTATTTTATTCTATTTTATTTTATTGTTTTTACTGTTTTTAGTATTTTATTCTTTTTATTGTTTTTATTTATACCCAGTTGTGTACGATTTATTCTATTTTAATAACTGTACAGCACTTTGGTCAACTGAGGTTGTTTTTAAATGTGCTCTATAAATAAACTTGACTTGACATGTCTCTACGGCGGTTAACTGAACACTGCAGGGGTCAACGTCCTCCACTAGGTGGCGGTAACGCTCTTAAAGACAAGTACACCAGCGGCTGTTAACGTCGTAGAAGAAGAAGACGAAGAAGCAGCGGTTGGCCATTGTTTTTCTCTCAACACAGCAAGGAGGTGAAGTCGCGTCCTGGCTGACAGCGTGAGGAGGAATATGCGCTCACTTGTCGGACTAGTCGTTGTCGTTGCTGCCGCCAGCTTTTACCTGTATTCACTGTCCCTTTACCTTCCCGCGGCGCCGCGGAGACGTCCTCCTCCAGGAGCAGCTGCCGAGAGACAACATGTGGAGACGGCGGAGTCCGAGCAGGAGCAGCCGGCTGAAGGCTCCGGAGAGCCCGCTGACAGCTCCGGAGAGCCCGCCAGGTGACTGACAGCAGCTTTCAGCCACGTATTTTTTATATTTAGGTCTCTCTCTAACGTACAATATTTAACCCTATAAAGCCTGAACCATGAATTAATTGCCATAAAATTCAATTTTTGTAAAAACTGAGTGCTTATTAACCTGCTGACGAATTTTAATAAATAAATAAATTGCATATATGAATTCTAATTTGTATCATATTTGATACAGCAGGTCTTTTTGTGCAATTTGTTGCTCACAGTTTGTTTTTCTCGAACTAACAAAAACATATAAACCCTAACATTTTTAACCTATTAAGACTTTGACTTTTCCTTTTTTCTCAAACATGCAAAATACATATTTTTTCCATATAACATACATATACATATACATATATCATACATCTGCTGATATGAAGTTTTTTAATGCAGCAATGATCCATTCGTGGAACCTGCATATCATTTTTGCTACATCTGGTATTTTTGTGCAATTTGTTGCTCAGTTTGTTTAACTTCAACACATGTATACATCAGGTTTTTGATGATGTAGAGGTCTCAAAAACTACTGTATCTAATATGATACACTTGGCTTTATAGGGTTAAACAGGTAACAGGTAGAACTATAACACCTTGCTTACACTAGTAATAGTATGCATAGACACTGACCTGCACAGACCACAACAAGCAGAACAGTCATTATATAATTCTGATAATCTACAGGTGCATCTCAATACATTAGATCAGGGATGGGCAACTTAAATGCTGCAGGGGGCCACGATTTTTCATGTTCACTACCACAGGGCCACATATAGGACCGTGCACTTAACCAGATATGATGAAACTGCAATTTTAAATATGTTTACAGTGCAGTAACTTAACGTGTTTTATGCTCAAATGCATGTATAACAGTATAAATAGGAATACAAAAGGTTTGAAGCAAATACAAGCAATACAGTCATTATATAATTCTGATAATCTACAGGTTCATCTCAATACATTAGAACAGGGATGGGCAACTTTAATGCTGGAGGGGGCCACAGTTTTTCATCGAAACTACCACAGGGCCACATAACCAGTTATGATGAAACTGCAATTTTAAATATGCGTACAGTGCAGTAACTTAACATATTTCATGCTCAAATGCATGTTTAACAGTATAAATAGGAATATAAAAAGTTTGAAGCAAATAAAAAACAACCACTTACTGTGATTTCTTTTTTTTAGTGCAAGAACAGCAGACCAACATTAATTGCAAGAAGTAATTTTGTGCATTTTTACACTGCACTTTTAAGATTTCATGCTCAAATGCATGTAGTTGTACTGAGGGCCACTTCAAGTGAGGGTGCGGGCAGTATGCGGCCCCTGGGCCTCCAGTTGCCCATCCCATTAGAATATCACGGAAAAGTACATTTTCAGTAGTTCAAGTCAAAGAATTGAGTAGGGATGGGCGATAAATCGATATATTTTCAAATGTGATATGGAATTAGATCATATCACTTATATCGATATAGTTCAAATTGTGCACTGTGATCCTTGCTCCAGACAAGCTGCAGCTTTTATTTAAGATATTTTTTTTTATTTAAATGTGCACTTTATGAAGCTATGATTTTAAAATAAGGTAGGTTGATTTGAGAAAAACAAGTGAATATTGTTAAATACTTGTTACCATCAAATTATTTTTTAATTGTTTTTTTTTTTTTTTGGTGATTACCATCATAGCAACGGAAAACAATAAAGTGACAGTTGTTTAGTCTCTCCCCACACTCACATGAGGTTAAATTAAGCACACAAAAAAAGCAAATCATTGTATTAATAAATAAATGTATCAATATTATTTCACTGGTCTGAATAAATTATAAGCAAAGTGTAAAAAACAAAAAATAATAATTTAAAAAAGTATATAATATCAAAATCCATGAGAATTTGTGAGATTTGTGTTTTTTCTCTGTCGATCTACTAATTGATTAATCAACTTGTCAACTAGTTTTTATCTCTAATTAACTATGGGACTAAAACAAACAAACACTTTCGAAATAAGTATATATTTACAAGAACATGAGATTATCAGTTTTAACATGAAATATATTGTATTTACACATTTTCCAATTGAATATATGTCACAAAGGATTAGCAGATTTTTAGTTACATTTTTAACTAAAATTTTACATGATGTGCTAACTTTTTTGGAATCTGGTTTGTATTATTTTGTATTTGTTAATAGATGAACTATGACACAATTTGACTATTTTGGTAACAAATGATATATTTAGTACATGTCTCCCAGCTCTGTCTGTTCTTAAAAGAAGAGTGCATGATGAGACTAACTTGAGTTTGGATATTGTCGCAGGTTGAAGTTCCCCTCAGACTTGGAGGAGCTGAGAGAACTGGCTGAGCTTCTGCAGTTTTACAAGACGGAGCACACTGGATATGTCCTGCTGCTCTTCTGTAGTGCTTATCTCTACAAGCAGTCCTTCGCCATTCCTGGTTCCTCGTTCCTGGTAAGATAAAAATAGTTTTAACTGTTCTCTGTACTGATGCTGAATTTAAAAAAAGCAGACATTGTGCACCAGGCAAAAACAGGTTTTTTTAGACACATGGATTTAAATTAGCCACAAAAAAGCCAATTAAAAGAAATTAGGTTTGCATGCAAGACGTACTTGAAGATGGAAAAATGAAAAGGCCAGATCTCTTTTTATTACTGCAGAGGATAAAAATATTCAGCTACCTCGAACAACAAAGGGATGTCAGACATTGTGTGTCAGCAATGTTCGACTTTTGTGACAGTTTTTCTTCTTCACTTAGTTTAATCCTCACAGCCAAGTGTACAGCACAGAGAAGAGACTTCAACCACTCAGCCTTACACACACTTACACTTAAAACCCCTGTTAGATCACAGAGTATTTCTCTACAGTAGCTGATCATTACACACACATATTGATGATGTCTAGTAACCCCAGCCTCTTCCTCCTGTCATCCTGCAGAACATTTTAGCAGGAGCTATATTTGGAGCATATCAAGGACTGCTGCTGGCTTCTGTGCTCACCACGGTGGGCTCCACCATGTGCTACCTCCTGTCCCAGGCCTTCGGGAAGCGCTACATCGTTAATCTGTTCCCTGAGAAAGTCTCCATGCTTCAGACGAAGGTAAATCTGCACCAAAACACTGTGAAATTATGATTCTTGTCAGATTCCTTATGATTAGCCACACATAGAGATGGGTGCATGAAGCCTTGTGAAGCTTTTGAGGCTTCTTCCTGATTGTATAGAAAAAAGATTCAAAGCTTCAAAGCCTCAAAGAGAGACCCTACCAGTGACATCTAGTGGTCAGCTGCAATTATAGCAGATTCACACATCTTATTGATTCCAGTTCCAACACAAAAGCAATAAAATCAGTCTTAAGCAGCTGTGTCTTCTTTCTGATAATCATTGTTCTGTAACATTCTTTTAATGTTGCATCTGCAGTAGCTAAACTGTATGAGTCCACAAGGGTCTTCGTATAAACAATCTTCCTATCCTGTGAGACCGCTTTTATTTTTATCTTTTATTTATTTTTTGCTTATCATCTTATTGTTTTCTCCCAGGTTGAGGAGAACCAGGACTGTTTGTTCTTCTTTCTGCTCTTCCTGAGATTCTTTCCCATGACTCCCAACTGGTTTCTCAACATGTCTGCCCCGATCGTCAACATCCCCATCACCTTCTTCTTCTGCTCAGTCTTCATTGGTGAGCACACATGGATCACCTGATTGGTGGCTTATAGATAGAGGAATCAGTAACCAGCGTGACTACTGGGGTTGCAAAGGGGTGGAACATTTCCAGAAACTTTCCATGGGAAGTTAAGCTGTGGAATTTTGGAAATATTCAAAATTAAAAAAAAAAACATGACACATCAGATTTATTTGAAATAAGAGCTTTATGAAGTTTTAATAATAATAATTTTATTGAACAGTTGATTCTTTAATTGAACAACAAAAACACAAATGTTTTTTCATTACAAATATAACTAATCCGCCCGACTCCTTTCTATTAAAAAATTAAGTGAAATGCCCCTCCCCCTCCTACAAAAAACCCTCAAGTCCCCCATTTAAAATGTTAAATTGAATTTGTGATGGAGGAATGCACAGTGCATGTAAGGGGCGTGGCCTCGGTAGGGGGCGTGGTCTCAGCAGCCCTACAGTAAGCAGTGTGCTATGTGCATGTGATAGCAGATGTATTCAAGTGCACTTGTGTAAAATCTGGTTGTTTCAATTAAATTATCTAATTCCCATGGAAAGTTTCCAACGTAGAAAATTCACAGAATTTTGCAATCCTAGTGACGACACACTTATTAGGGCCTCGGGGCAATCGCACCGAGCACTGGTCCCATACAGCAATAGCTGTAGGGACTACTGTTATACTGTGGATTTCTTCTTATTCCTCTTGCGGACGCAATTTCGTCCCGCTACTAGTCCTACAACTTAAAGAGTTGCAGGACAAATTATATATCAAAACGTGCGGTTTGATCGGGATCGGTATGCTATTACTTTTCTCTACGGAATACGAATTTTTCGCGACGCAAGTCGCGAAAAACTGCCCAAAATTTTGCATTGAAATGAATGGGACGGCTGAAAGAAAATGAGCAAAAAAGAACATTAATTGAAGATTTTCAGACGTCTACTTCTCCGGCATAATTTCACCTAGAGACTCCGTTTAAACTTTAAACAGTTGACACAAGTCTTGTGTATTGGTGTATTATTTGCGTTTCGATAGGTCATATAGTTTTTTTATCAATCCCTGTTCAATGACCATGATCATTTTTGGAGAAATTCTGAGATTATAATGGGTGTGTATTGCACGGAATGTTTGTGTCAGAGTGTGTGATGTCATCGCTCAGAGTGTAGAGGGAGAGGTAAAATTGTCAAAAAATTAATTTTTAAACTGCGCTCCAGGCCGCAAATTCCACTCTACAGAAATAATTTATACATAGAAACGTAGGAAAATTTGTCTTCTCACTCACAATCCTCTGGTAAAGCTGTCAGAGTTATAGTTTGGGCGTAAGACGCAGAGATGATCCACTAACACCACCAACAGCCTCATTGGCTCCCATATTAAAAACGCAGGAAGATTTCGGAAAAAGTGAGATTTTAAAGTTTTTTTTAGATCGCTCTAACAAAGCTATTTTTTTATTTTTCTTCACAAAAAACATATGTAGATGTTCAGGAAGAACTCAGGACGCTCAAAGTGAAGTCGGATCAATGATAGGTATTATGGTTTTGCCAAAAATGCTTTCTGTTCGAGGCCAGACATTCCAGTCCAACTCTGGACCTCTGTCCACCGGCTGCTGTCACAGGTGTCAGTTATTTCTGTTGATTGCTTTGATCTGATTGCCTTTGATCTTTGATGTGATTACAGTTAGAGATACACACACACACATGCGTGTAAGTGCTCACACTCAAATATGCTTCAAACACGCGCGCACACACACACACACACACACACACACACACACACACACACACACACACACACAGGTAACTTTATGTGATTTTAATTACACAGACAAACACACACACACACACACACACAAACACACACACAGGTAACTTTATGCGATTTTCACTACACACACACACACACACACACATTTTGAGGTTAAAGGGCATAGTTAATCTCTGAAGAGTCTCATCATAGTGTACACACACCGGCAGTAGCCCCCGTGGCCCTTTCAAAATTTCCCCAGAGGAAATTTTCTAGTTTATCATACTGTATTGTCAGGTACTCAAGAAGCTATTACTCTGTATAAAAACATCACAGACCATTTTTATTACGTTCAAATTCATATGTCTCACTACTGTTTCTTCTGTTATCTGCTGTTACAGGCCTCCTGCCGTACAACTTCATCTGTGTCCAGACGGGCGTCATGCTGTCCGAGGTGTCGTCGCTGGACGACTTGTTCTCCTGGGAGCGGCTGCTGCAGCTGCTGGCCATCGCCTGCATGGCTCTGCTGCCCGGCGCTCTCATCCGCCGCTTCAGTCAGAAACGACTCAAACTGGACGTCCAAACGCACAACGGGCTCATCACAGATAAGAAGGTCCAGTGATTTGTTCTGGGAATTAGTTTTTTTTTTCTCTCCCCGGTGCTTTGATGTCCTCTGCCCTCAAGTCTGAATGTATTTAAAGCGGTGACTCTTCAGAAAAAAACGCTCACACAAGGTATGGGCTGAAATATGTGCCACCAGAAACTGAAAACTGAATTTGAATTATTTATACTTGAATTTTAATGCTGATTGGCCGAAGAGACACTGTGTACCTGCGCTCGATTGCTCTGCCTCAACAACTGGATGTTTGTGGCAGAAAATTGAAATTGAATTTTGCGAACTGAATTTGAATTGTGAGAACTGAATGTTCAGTTACAAACTAATAAATTCAATTTCAAATTACAATTCAGATTCAGTTTTTTAATGCAATTATTCAAGTTAAGCAATTCAAATTCAAATATCAATAATTCAGATTTCGTTTCTGGTGGCACATATTTCATCCTTAGTCCTTTACTTCTCAGAAGGTGCAGAGCTTTTAGAAAAGTAAGGCTATGTCAGTGGGATTTGAAGCCAAGTATTTTGTGTATCCAAATGTTGGTGTTTCTGTGCCACACAGTACATGTATATAGATGTATGAATGTACAGTAATCATTTGGATCGAGGGAATGATTTTAAGGAGAATTTGCTCTTGCACTATTATTATTAGGGTTCAAAAATTCTATTCAAATTTGTATTAAACTGTTTCAACAGTTAATTGTTTTGTGCCCTCACAACTGTTATTTTAAATGGAAAATTCTCACTGACTGCCATATTTTGGGGGGAATGTACCACACTAAGGCCAAATGGACAGATTTAAATTATTAATTTAACCCATTTAAGCCGGGAAAGTATTACCGCATTTCTACCATTAAAACTGGGGCCGCTGTTGCGTTATTCTACCATTAAAGCCTGGAAAGCAGATACGTCGTTTTGTAGTATTTGTAGTTTTTTCCACCTATTTTCGGTCTCTTGGCCAATGAAATGCATCAGAATACATGTGGGAGTGTCGCAATACATCATGGGACTTTTCCAGAACTGAAATCATGGCAGAAGACAACTATAGCGGAGGGAGCTCAGATATAACAGCTATAAGCTCTCAAATACTTTTTGAATTTCATTTCTATCTGCTACAGAGGCTGAAAAATCGATTATTTAGTAGGAAGCGCTGACACTTCAAAACTTCAGGTTTTAGGGGGTTACTTTAAAATCGCCCAGAGGTTTTACAAGCATTTTTTACAGGCGTTTTAGGCTTAAATGGGTTAAAATGTAATCGGTAACAATAACCTTGTCACCAGTCAAACAGTTAAACACAAAAAACAACAAAAAGAAGAGCCACTAGATGGCAGAAGGGACGAAAACAAAGACAACGAACATTTGAACCAAAATCGAATCGTGGATTTGGAGAATCTAGATTTTAATTTTCCGTGCAGACAGCCAAGCTTTGAAGTGCCTGTCATGCTGTGAGAGACTCTGTTTCAAACTTCTACCTCCAACGTGGACTCTGCTCAGCTGCCTATTTATGTTTTCTTCTGGGTGGATGGTTCAGGTGATTGTGTTTTGGGTTTGTGTGAATTATTTTATTTGTAGGTGAAATGTGTTTCATGTATGCAGCGTATATTCCACAACTTGAAGTGGTGTTTTTTCCTGTTTGACAGTTGAATTTTGCAATTATGTATAAATTGTAATAGAGTGTGTGGGACAATTTTTACTGTTTTTAAACTCTGTTTGAACTCAAGAGTTTTTCAAATTGTGTAATTTGGCCTCATTTGGTCTTTTTAAGTAACCTACTGAATTGCATCAGTATTTTTGTGACTAATTGTCACGATATCTAAGCGAATGTGGCGTTCATTCAGGCAGTGTGAGGCCTCTATTAAATCAAGCCTTAATATTGCTTCTTATTGCTGCCTCTTTCCACAGTCTGTGTGTCTTTTGTACAGTTCTGGTCCAACGCTGCACCAAATGTTATTTGAAAGGAAAAGTTCACCCCCGAAATGATCATTTTTATATCGGTTAACTCACCCCGTGTTACCCTGAGTTCTTGAAGAAAACTTCTACGTGAATAAAGAATCCAGAAACTGAAAATACTTCCCATTCACATGCGGAAATCTTACTATAAAAAACCCAAACACCAAAACTGGACAAATAGCAGAGTCAAGTGTTTTAAAAAGTAAGATTTACACATACAGTCATGGAAAAACTAATTAGACCGTTTTTTTCTTCAATGTATTGTTCATTTTAATACCCAGTATAAGTAAAGGTACATTTGTTTGGACAAATATAATGATGACAACAAAAATAGCTCATAAGAGTTCAATTTAAGAGCTAATATCTAGACATTTTCCATGGTTTTCTTGAAAATAACCAAAATAATTATCAAGAAAACCATGGAAAATGTCTAGATATCAGCTCTTAAATTAAACTCTTATTTTTTTCCAAACAAATGTACCTTTAGTTGTACCAGGCATTAAAATGAACAAGAAGAAAACAATGGTCTAATAATTTTTTCATGACTGTATTTAAAGGGAAATGCGTACATTGACAGTAAATTATATCTAAACATTACTTTTTAAACATATCCTGCCATATTTTTACCATCTCTTTCTGTAGAAATGCCTGTTATGCCTTTAATTTTTTTTTTTTTTTTCCATGACTGTAAATGCATGTGTTTGGGGAGTATTGAGCACAGGACTGGATAAATCAGAGTTGGATTATATGTGTGATTATATGTAAAGTGATGTTTTTTATATATAGTTTTGCTGTTGTTAAATGCGGCTCATTTACTTCAATCCATTAAGAATTTTCTGTTTTTTTTATACTCCGTCACTGTGGAATCATGGAGCGAGTAATTGATATACACTTAGTCATTTTTGGAACAAAGTCATCCTTTCAAACTATTTTTCTTGTAAAATGTTATGTTTAAGCTTTCTGTAAATTCTTTTCAGTGTAATTTGTGTTTGTGTATCAGATCACAAATGGCGTGACACCTTTTTATATCAGAGGTGGAAAAAACTTTGAAATAATTAAAAGAAAAACATGAAAAACCAGCATTTCTTTTTTCAAATGTTCTTTATTGCTCAGATCCAGGTTGCTCAGCAATACAGTTCACTCACAACTCAAAACAACAGCATGGCTGTGACCAGAAAGGCATGGATCCACAAGATGGATTAAAAACGGATCATATGTCTGTCCAGCGCACAGTCACCGATTACCTTGAGGTGTTTGGGACCTTTTGGCCCGTGGGAAATGTAGGACTTGAGGGTTGTGACCTACTGAGGAAACAAAAGGAATCTCCCAAAACGGTGAAATGCAGTTAAGAAATGGATCCATGTAAAACCACTACTGAAAGTCTAGTGCAATGTGAAGTGTACATACTGGATCGCCTACAACAGTCTCATGCAATGCTTTGTGTTTTCCCATTAAACAACAAGACAGGACAAAAAACACTGCTGTGGTTCTGCATCCATCCAACCAGACTTTACTAAATCCTTCCTCTTCTAATTTTTGGATGGTTGTTGAATGCCCTCTTTTTCTGTTCGGTCGCAAATGCAGAACAAGAACTTATCCGCTTTTTTTCTTTAATTATTATTATTTTTTAATCAGATTTGGATACTTTGTCAACCCTTCTTTGCATGTCACACATTCATCCTTTTTTTTTTCTTTTCCCAAATCTGTTTAAAATCCTAACTAGGATATTTTTCAACCACAATGTAACAGCTAGTATTATTGGTAGTGATCTAACAGGAATGAATATTAAAGCAAAAGAATCGCAGCTATTGCGCCGGACTATGTTATTTAATCAGTGTAAATGACGAGAAAACCAGATCAACAGAAAAAAAAAGCCTATACTATCCAACCACCATGTGATATGACTAACAACACAGTACACCCTCAGTGATGTGTGTAATTGTGGTTTTCTGGTACTGAATATTAATGTCTAGCAACACCCCACAAAACCTAGAAACACCAATCCTCGGAAGTAAAAAAAAGAAAAAGGTTACTATTATCTTGACAAGTTTCCCCTCAGAGTGCGGTCCCTTTGGGTGTCTCAACAGCCAGGGCGCTCTGCTGAAGACACCACAGCAGCTGCTTCTCCACCATCCCGCCAAATGCAAGCAAGTGTCAAAGTCGGTTTAGCTTCAGGTGTTAGACTGCACCCTCAAAGTGCAACACCGAAACCAGTTTCCAGGTGCTAATAGCCCCTAAATTTCCCAGCCGAGCTAGGCTAACAGGCTAATTGGCTAACGGGCTAATTGCGTCCTAAAGTCTTAGGCAGGAGATGTTAGCGCAAGCTAATTTCTCATGAGCCCAGTTTTATAGTGGAAAAATAAAAAACTGGAAACAACCAACAATATTTGTCAAATGAACTACGAACAAACCTAAAGACAGTCATGGAAAATTGATTAGACCAGCATTGTTTTCTTCAATTTCTTGCTCATTTTAATGCCTGGTACAACAAAAGGTACATTTGTTTGGGCAAATATAAAATATCTCATAAGAGTTCATTTTAAGGGCTGGTATCTTGCCATTTTCCATGGTTTTCTTAAAAATGATTTTTGGTTATTATCAAGAAAACCAGGAATTCAAATGAACAAGAAATTGAAAAAAAAGGGTGGTCTTATAATATTTTTTCCATGACTGTATATATTGTCAGGGAACTGGCAGTGTACAGTGGTGGAATGTAACTAAGTACATTTACTCAAGTACTGGACTTTTACTTTACTTGAGTACTTTAGCGTAACTTTATACTTCTACTATTTGAGGCAAATATTGTACTTTTTACTCCACTACATTTATCTGACAGCTTTAGTTACTTTTCAAGGGTTTTTTACCCTTTTATTTTATTTTTTTATCTCTAACTTTTTTTGGATTGAGTTTTTATTACTATTTCATTGTTTTACTGTTTTTTAGTATCTTATTGTTTTCATTGTTTTTATTTATAACTATATTTGTGTATGATTTTTATTGTATTCTAATAACTGTACACCACTTTGGTCAACTGAGGTTGTTTTTAAATGTGCTCTATAAATAAACTCTGACTTGACTTGACTAAATATGTTAATTTCCACAGTAAATGTGGGCATTTTAACGTGGTTGTCAATGAGGGTTGGTGCTTTTGGACCAAGCCTCATGTGGCCATTTGAGGAACTGCAGCTTTTGGGACTTTTTGCCTTGGCTTCATTTTTCAGACTTCCATTAGGATCCAATGCATAACAAAAGAGGTCCATTAAAAACTGAAGTCTCAGTACAAGGCAGTTAGAGCACTAAATCTCCACTGTTCCTGCAGTTAGTGCCTGACATGCACATTTGAAACACTTGCCACTTAATTAAATCAGTGTGATGGGTGACACTGAGTTATGGGTGGATTTTTAGGGTGGTGCTCTGGGCTATTGTCATTGTCATTAGTAAAAAAATTGCACAGACACCGACTGGCTTGCAGACAAGCCCGAGCTTGCAATGGTGCGATAGTGGAAAAAGCAGCTAGTGAAACCGAACCAGCTGGAGGGAAACCTGCACTGACTGTGTAAAGAGCCAAAAACACAAGAGAGAGACAGAGGTCTGAAGAGTCCTCCGCAATGCAAGAAAAGAGCCTCAAATTCAAAACTGCTCTAAAAAAAAAAAAAAAAAAAAAAAAAGCTACTCCTGACAAGTCAAACAAATCATGAGTGACAAACTACAGTTTCCAGTGCTACTGTGAAAAGCCGTTTTCTCCACGACATGTCCTACTACAGTGAAGCAGACCGCCACAGGAGTCACGCGTCGGAGTAGAAGCACCGTACTGCATTCTTGTGGGTAAGGTCAGGGGTTTTTGAATCAGGTCTGGTGAGCTATCATCATCAGTATGAGGTACTGTACCGGCTGTGGGGAGGCTTGCTGAAAAAGCCTCAGGCATTGTGTGAGTTTGATAGACCTTAAATGTTTTATTTTAGCACTGCTTGTCTGTGTTCACTGGGACAAAAAAAAAAATTATTCACCTCATCTGATGACAAAAGTCTGCCCTCGGGAAAAAAAAAAGAAGTAAAAATCAGCTCTCAACAGTTAAAAGAACTCCAAAGACAAACACTAACTTTCACTATATCATTCATTTATTTAATTCTTTTTGCCCTACATCGGTTTTAGTAACTAAAGTCAGCCTTGGATTCTGAGAGGTAATTCTGAAATGTACAGCACAACAAAAAAAATAAAATAATAAACTCGGAAGATTGATGAGAAAACCATTTAGAGGTCAGTTTTGAGGGAAGCTGTGACGCTCTAAACTTCTCCCACCATCTCTCACAACGCAGGTGCAGACTGATAAGTGTTATAGAGAGACAGAAAACGATGCATTTATGTGTGACTCTATTGTACATGTTTACAGATATACAGTTATCTTGTCGTACACAGTGACATTTCAACGACTAGAGTTGTTCTACATTCTACACAGAAGACTAGGGTTTTTACACCATGTTCAAGAGTCCCGTCAGTGTATTTTTGCAGCTTCGTGTTTTCTTCAAATCAACCCCAGAGTATGCTGTTATCAAATAGAGCTGGTAAGATTGAATTGGGTTGTTAAAAAAATGTCTTTTTTTTTTTTTCTCTTTTTCACAAGTGAATCATTTTTAAAAGTCTAAAAAAAACCTGGAGGTACAGTTGGGAAAAACAGGAGGTACAGTTGGTTAGTTTCTGTTTCTATCAACTGATTGGTATCTTTTCTTTTTTTTTTCTTTCTGTCTCAGATGGTGAAATCAGTACACAACATCCACATTCAGAACCACTTCGGGCAGGTATGTACCCCTTAGATCCTGCTCTTCATTCCTTTCTAGCAACTTGGAAATCCTTTTGTATCATTAAGAGGTTGTATGGCGTCCAGGTAAAGACAGTCCAACACAGTTGACTACAGTTTTACAAAGTTTCACTAGTCGGCTGGACCTGAAGAGTTTAGAGATTACTGTAGATCTTTTGTCTTGTTCTTTTTTCTTTTCATTAAAAAATAAAATTAAAAACGCTCAAAATGATCAGTTAACAAGGCATACAAAATGTGGAAAAAGGGGAAATGAAAGATTGGACTGAGGTACCCTGAAGCCTGAGGTAGATCACAATACTGACATGCGCACTGTTCACATCCTGACCAAAGTTAACACGGTGGTTCACTTTACTGTTCTCCTATTTTTTTCAGGTTTTTATTTGTTTATATTATTATTCATAGTCTAGTTTTCAAGAAAATAAACACTTCCCTTCAAAATAATATGGCAGTGTCCCACTGAGGAAAAAAAGAAAAGGACTTTGTTTTCTTTTTGTTTCTTATCAATAGCTCTCATCACAAAATAGGAAAAAAATAGATTCATAAATATTACTCTCTCTTTTTATATATATATACACACACACACACACATGCGCACACACACAATCACACACACACACACACGGAGGAAGCTGTGCGTATTGGCAATAACCTTGCGTCTGGAAGATGAAGCTGATGGGTGATGATGTCTGAAAGGTGACAAAATAAGGCAACAAGCTTCCATGGTCTCCAAAGTAAAGCACGAAGGGACACCAGGACCTGCGTGTCCAGCTCACACTCGCAGAGCGGTCGGCCAGCTCGCCAAAATAAAACAAACCAAAAAAAAAAGAAAGAAAAAAAAAAAAAAAAAAAAAAAGAAAGAGCGAGAGTGAGAATGACAATCTGTGTGTCTGTGCCTCTGGCCCGGCCTGCTGGACACGGCAGGGGTGATATTTTCTAAAAAGGCTGCATATCGTACATTCACAGCTGTCATGCCGTTTTAGAAAGCTCCCGTACCCGAGAGGGTTAAAGCCAAACGCGGCTGCGGTCACGTTTGTGTGTGTACCACAGGTCATACAGTGCCTCCCCATAAACCCACCACCCACCACCCACCCAAAAAAACCCACCCACTAACCCGAAAACTTTTTTCTCACTGCCAATCCACACACCACGAGTCTGCACCCTCCCCTCCCCTCAAAGCCACGTCGTCCCCCTCTCTGGGCCCTCGTGACGTCCTCATAAGGCCGAGCGTGTGGCGGTGCACATTCAAAACGACTGGTTAACAAGCAAAGGAGCCCCAATTTTATGTCAATTTTTGCTCTGATTGCAAGGAGAATGCCTTAAGAGACATCCTTTTGATTTTTTATATCTTTTATTATCAGGCCAATAAACATGAATGTAGATCTATAGGTGCATCTCAATAAATTAGAATATCATAGAAAGTAGATTTATGTCAGTAATTCAATTCAATTAATTCATTTTTGATTTTTTTGTAAATATGTTTTATGTAAATATGCATGTTTAGGGAAAAAAATTGTTAATTGAGTAGTGGAGAAGGGGTATTTTTAAATAAGCATATTATGCTTCATCCTACTCCTTTTCAGACATGTTGCGTTCACATTATAGCTTTTGTTTTGACTATTGCTATTTTGTTTTGATTATGCTCATTGGATTTGTTTGTTTTTCAGTTTACTTTGTTGTGTTACTAGCTCATGTTCAAATAAAAAAGCTAAACTAAAACTAAACTAAAACAAAAAAGTGGAAATAACATATTATATAGATCCATTACACACGTGTCTTAATTTATTTAATTTATTCTAATTATGAATGACCTGAAATTCAGTGTCTCAAACAAATGTAATATTACTAAAGACCAACTTAAAAAGTATGTTTAATCTGGAAGTGTTAGCCTCTGAAAAGTCTGTTTATCTATATGACTCAATACTTGGTTGGGACTATTTGACTTGAACTACTGGAAACAGACTTTTCCATCATATTCTAATGTATTAAGATGCTCCTGTATTCTACTGTACAGCATGGGAGACTGATACCAATTTAGTGGGGGGAATAAAACTCCCTCTGTTGCATTTAACCCTCTGTTGAGTGAAAGTGGCAGTCAGTTCAATGTTATCAAAAGGCTACGGGGAACAAATATTTTTATCCTATTTTTTTTTTAAAAACAACAAAAAAAAAAACGCATGCCGGATGAGAGAGAGTGATGAGAAAGTGAAGCAGAAATTAGCAGAAGGAAGAAAAAAAAGAAGTGAAGCATCAGATATGAATGGTGAGAGACATTTCAAAGGGACGTTATCTTTTGCGTTGGCACACACACAGGCTCGTTACAAAGACTCAGAACCATTCACCATATTTACTTATAGGGGTTTTTTCTTTTTTTTTTAGATTTCAGTCAGTGGCCTATAATGTGAACAAACAAGGGGAACTGCTTTAAGTGGCCGTCACAGCCCAATCAATCTCTGTAACAAGCAAAAATATTAAAAACTACACCAAGCTGTACTGTCATTTTGATAGGAAAACAACAGTGCATACTCTCAGTGTGTATCAATATACTTTTCTACTCTGTGTTAATACTGCTAAGGATATTTAATCTTGCAATCTGAATATCTCAAACTCTTGTGAGAGAAGGTGTCCATTGTCACGTGCTCTCGTTCTAACCCAAAATATCAATCACAACGCCTCGTATACGCTCGTGTTAATACAGTTGCTTTATCAGTTTGTTAGGCCTATGTTAGTCCAACTACAGAGATAACGTTATGCAGGGCGACATACTATTTCCTCTTTACCTTTTTAACTGTGAAGACAACAGTTCCCAAATTCTCTGCCATTTCCACCTTTCTTGTACATTATTTTTTTTTTTTTGGTCTTTTTTGTTATATTATATCAGTACGGTTTCTACCACTCTATCTGCTCTCACAGGGCTGGCAGTGCACACAATGCCCTCAGCCTTTGGCTCTCACTTGTTTCCCCCCTCGTGAAGTTCTTTGGTTTTGATCCCGGTGCTGCTGGTCTGCCCTGCATGTCCCCCTTGGCCTTGGCCTTTGTCTGGGTAGGTCTCTGTCCGTTTGGGAGGGCTACATTCATTGGCTGGCGCCCGCTGGAGCCACCCCGCTGGTCACTTGGAGTAGTGCGGTGACACGGCGGCGCCCTGCTGGTGCTTCTGTTCCTGCTGTTTGACCTGCTGAATGATCTCCCGGATCTTCCTCTGTGCAGTCTGTTGGAGAGACATCACAGGTTCAGACACTTTTTCAGTGGTCAAATGGACTTTCAAGGTCCATTTTCAAGCTTTTCCAGGACCTTAGTCCTTAGACCTTAGTATTTTTTTAATTGAACATGTGATTATCTATAGTCAGATTGCACAAAAAATACAGTTAGAATTTCAAGCATTTTCAAGCACTTTATCCAACATCCAAGCACTTTTCAAACCTTGAAAATATTAAACTTTAAGCATTTTCAAGGATTTCAAGCACCCGTACGAACCCTGGACATCACATGCAGGACGAGACAACGTGAAAACGTGTTCATATGAAAATAATTTTCTTGATAATAACCAAAAATATTTTCAAGAAAACCATGGAAAATGGCTAGATATCAGCTCTTAACCCTCTATGGTATGGTGTTGCCCCATTTTTGGCCTGTCAAATTTCTACAATGCATGTTTTTGAGTGATACAATACTTTTAAAAAATAGGGAAGAGTATAGGGAGCCAATAGCAATGCTTTAATTTGTCACATGACCTCCAGGAGGCCATATTGAAACCTTTTTTGGCAGACTTTTCCAAAGGAAACAGCTTTGCCATTTTGCGGCACAAAAAAGCACTGAAAAACTTCATTTAGTGGCCCTTTTCCATCTATTCCTATTAATAGGATAGAAAACCTTAATTTTCGATAGTTTCATTTATTTTCTAATTAAATAATGGAAACTTGTTAAAATGCAACTGTTGTTGTTGTTGTTCCATTATGGAATCATCATGGCAGCATGAGATATATGTAGTGTGTGTTTAGGTGTGTGTGTGTGTGTGTATATATATATATATATATGTGTGTGTGTGTGTGTGTGTTGTGCATCAAAGGGTTAAGTCCTTTACATATTCCACAAGAACAGAGAAATTTGTTCTTGTTCTCGAGGTGGCAAGAACAAGAAAAAAGTTCTTTCTGTCCAGGACTTTTCATACTTCAAGAAAAACTCCTGGTAAGTCGTCACCGGGCCCTCCCACTGCAGCACAAGTCTCAAATTAACATTTCTGACCAATCGAACAATACTTCTTGGACACCACACAAGAAAAAAAGTTCTGCCCAGATGATGTGTCAAGAACAGAGAAATGTGTTCTCCCTCCCAGGGCTGCAAGAACAAGATGACATCATTCTGTGCTTGCAGCCCTGGGAGAGAGAACAAATGTCTCTGTTCTTGCTGAGTATGTATTAGCCTTTAGTTCACATGGCATCAAAATGTGTTCTGCGTACCTGGTTGGCAAAGAAATGCCCGCTGATTTTCACAAAGACCTCATCGTTCTCGTCTGGAGTTTGGTCCCGCGGTACGATGACCTCAGCACTCGTAAGGTTCTGCAGCTCGTTTACCTGATGGGGAAAAAAAGACTCCAGAGTTCATAATCTTGATTTGAATTTACAGCCAGTAAGTAACTGTTTGTTTTTAATTCCCATAATTCAGCTCAGTTCAAGCTAGGGTTGTCACGATACTAAAAAATTTCAACTCAATACCGATACTCAGGAAAATATCCGATACTCGATACCATTTTCGATACCACCAGGATAAAAACAAAGACCCCAAAATTTAACAGACATAATTTTATTCACAAGAAAAATGCAACATGTAAAAATTAACAGAACCACAGGTTAAATATTTATAATAAAAACAGTTGTGCAAAAAACTGCAACTATGATAACAAGCTTCAGGTCTGAGGTAGTGCAAAAAATAAATAAATACAATAAACAATAACAATTAGAACAATATTTTGAGGTTGTATGCTGTGCACAATGTTAGGCAAGCTTGATAAAAAAAATAACAATAACTTAAGTGTTCATTCCTTGGCTAGGTATCGATACTTTTGAAAATGAGTATCATATGTTTGTATAATGCAGCCATTATTTTGTTGTGTACACTTTTTTTATTTTATTTGTTTATTTTATTTATTTGTTTACATATATGTATGTATATACCGTATATATATATGCATACGTAAGATACCCGAGTTTTTTAAATTTTTTTATTTAATTGAAATATATACTTATTATTTTGTAATTATTATTATTGTTTGTGTGTCTGTTTGTTAATTCACTGTTAAAAATCAATAAAAATTGTTGAAACAAAAAAAGAAAAAAAACTAATAAAATGTGATTTTACCATTGAAAAAATAAATAAATAAATAAAATGAGTATCGTATCCGGATACAACGTTTTAGTATCGATACTTTTTTGAGTATCGACACTTTTGACAACCCTAGTTCAAGCATCAACTCACCGTCTTTCCGCCTTTACCGATGACCCGGCCGGCTGCACTTGAGGGAACCTTGATGTGAGTCTCCAGTTTGACTTCCTCCTTCGCTGAGACAAAGTTCTCCTCTTTCAGCTTCCCAAATATCCGACCTTGGGCCTGGAATACAGAGGAGGGAATGAGGCAAGGAGAGACTGGGGAAAATGGGGACACACAGTGATCCACTGCTGTTTACAAAAATACAGGACAAATTAAATAAAACGTATTATTTAAGTAGCAATTTTATCCTTAAAATAGAGGCAATAATTACATCATAATGCACATTTATGCACTCGTTTATTTTTGTTTTACCTTAAACTGAGCCTCTGGGGTTCCAGTAATGATAACCATCCTCTCAGTAACATCTGGGGTCTCAGCTGGGGCAATCTGACACACACACACACACACACACACACACACACACACCATTATGAAGAGAGAAATATGGAGAAAAGCTGGTGATCCTGCTCTGTGGTTAGTCAATGGATGTAACCACTGAGTCATCTGAGAAGTCTGCAAATTCCTACGAATAAATAACTTTAGATTACGTTATGAGAATTCATTGACCAGCTGTGCCACCTCTCCAGACTTCAGGCTTGGGGGGGTTTCTGAAATGCTCGGCTCAGTAGTCATTTCCTTTGTTGACCATAAATAACTAACATCCTCAGCTGCGGTCCGTGACATGATGCTGACTCAGATGGCACTCACTGCCAACTGGTGAACTTCACCTTAACGCTCCATGTGAAGCTTCAAAGAATGAAAGTCAGAGACGGTTTGACCGCCTCCGAATTGAAGTCAGCGCTCTACTGACCAGTGGAAGGAACTTTAAAAGCTGCCAATTACTTCACAGTGGAAGACTTTGAACTGCAGCAAAGCTATGGAGAAATCTAGTTTGGTTAACTTAAACTACACTGCAAAAAAGACATGTCTAAAAACAAGATAAAAACACTAAATCTGAGGGAAATTATCTTGCTGCATGGACAGATAATTTCACTTGACAAGATTTCTTGAATTAAGATTGTTAAATCTATAAATAACATGTTGTACGCTTAAAATAAGATTAATTAACTCTTAAAACAAGATAAATTATCCAACACTTCTAAATCTTAAGTTTTTTAAAATCTTGCACTGCAAATTATTTGTTTCTTACCAAGATTTAAAAAAACTTAAGATTTAGAAGTGTTGGATAATTGATCTTGTTTTAAGAGTTAATTTCTTATTTCAAGTGTTCAACATGCTTATTTATAGATTTAACCCTTTGATGCACAACATATAAACACCTTTTAATGCACAACGTGGGTAAAAAATGACCCACATTAATTTCCAATGTTATGTCATGCTGGCTGTGTGTTTGAATATCTTTTTTTTTTTATTACAACAGATCATTATATCCATTTTTCCTTTCATACTTCATGAAGAAAAATAGTTTTTGTATTATTACATCAATTTTACACACATGGGTCAAAAATGACCTTGTGCATTGGAAGCGTAGTGATACAAAAAAGGGTTTTTATTCAAAAAGTAAGAAATGAAAACAAAACATTAGGCCTTATGATGATCAAAAACAAGTTAATTCAGGAAAACCTGGAATACTGAATGATGAAATTCATTTATTGCAAAGATAAAGAATATAAAAACTTAGTCAGGTCACTTTAGACCCATGTTGTGCATCAAAGGGTTAACAATTTTAATTTAAGAAATCTTGTCAAGTGAAATTATCTGTCCATGCAGCAAGATCATTTCCCTCAGATTTAGTGTTTTTATCTTGTTTTTTGACAGACCTTTTTTGCAGTGTAGTAAACAGGATGACTCAGTCAGCCAGATTGCTTCTTAAATACCACTGTTCATACTGCTCAAACTGAATAGATACCCCTACTGTTTATTCTACATTTTATTTATTCCATATTTTCTGACTTTACTGCCTTTGCTGCATTTCTGGTTAGGCTCTGAACTGCATTTTATAGTTTTTTGTTGTGACTTTGGCTCTCTTAGTGGTCATTTTGCTTTTGCTTTCTATCTGTTTTGGGTCATTTGCAGACGTTTATGGTCGCTTTGTGTCTATTTTCAGTCATTTGGCGTCTCTTTGTGGTCCCTTTGCCTCTCTGTAGTCATTTTGTGCCTCATCAGAGTCATTTTGGTGTATTTTGTTTGTGGTTATTGAGTGTATTTGTGAATATTTTATGTCCTGGTGCGTTTCAAACCCACCTTGATGGAAGCTCCAGCGAAGTGGGCGAGTTGTTTGATGTGCTGGCCCTTCTTCCCGATCAGGGCCCCGACTGCCTGAGTTGGAATAAAGAGGTAGACAACCTCCTGTTCTGGAGCCTGTTGCTGAAAAAAAAAGACCACACAGAAAATATATTTCACTACACTTTAACTCAACTCTACCACCGACCGTGGCAGAGAAAAACATTTTAAAAACGGCTTTAAACAGTTACAAGAATTTTGATTGAACTCGTCAGATAGTTGAAGAGCGGCCAGAAACAATGACACCACATGCAAGGGAAGCTAAATTGAGCTCTCTTCGAGGGTTTTCTCGTGGGTAAACATCCCGCTCTGGCTGCGTCTGAACGGAATATTTCCTATTAGGGCCGATGGTTGCCCTATGTTTTTGTTTTTCTTAGCTTGGTAATGCTCATGTATTCGAGGTTTATGAAGTGAATTTTTGATGAGCCACAGAACAACTCTGGGCTGAAAAGTCCCCTTCCAGAAATATTTGTGGTGTTCTGCAGACTGGGAGATGGTACAGAAGGAATGCCAGACTCACTGTTCGACACAGACGCTGACTGAGAGGATGTCATGCTCTCTTAAATATGTCTCCTTGTCCATTAGTTTTATAGCTTCCTCTTTTTCTTTCTACAGTGGCAGTTCCTCCCACGTTTACATGGATGGACTACTGAATGTCCCTGTCAGGCTCATGTCTAAGGGCCCAAAGTGTCAGGGGCCCCTCTGGCCTTCACCTGTAAAATGTCACTTAAAGACACACACACACCAACCAGGGTGACACTCAAGATTAAAACAAAGAAACACAAAACAACTTCACAGAGACATACAGTAATAGGACTACAAAAAGACCAAAACAACTACAAAGATACATTAAATGACTACAAAAAGACAAAAACAACTACAAAGATACATACAATGACTACAAAAAGACAAAAACAACTACAAAGATACATAAAATGACTACAAAAAGACATGATAGGACTACAAAAACACCAAAACAACTACAAAGAGACATAATAGGACTACAAAAAGACCAGAAAAACTACAAAGAGACACAGAAAAGGCTGCAAAGCAACAAAAAGACACACAGATACTCATCCACTGCAAAAAAGAGACACAAAACAACTACAAAGCGACCTTAAATGAGCACAAATAGATGCAAAGCAACCACAAAGAGACTTAAAATGACTACAAAAAGGCTGCCAAGCAACAGAAAGACATTAACTACTCATCCACTACAAAAAAAGGTGGAAAAAATTAAAAAGAGACACAAAATATCCACAAAGAGACATAAAATGACTACAAAGAGACACAATATGACTACAAAGAGATGCAAAAAGGCTGCAAAGCAACAAAAAGATATTAAGTACTCATCCATTACGAAAAAAGGCAAGAAATAAATAAAAAGAGACACAAAATGTCCACAAAGAGACTTAAATAAGTACAAAGAGACACAAAATTACTACAAAGAGATGCAAAAAGGCTGCAAAGCAACATAAAGACATTAAGTACTCATCCTTTATGAAAAAAGGCGGAGAAAAAATAAAAAGAGACACAAAATATCCACAAAGAGACACATTGGTCACAAAGATACAAAAACAACTACAAAGCTACATAAAATGATCACAAATAGATGCAAAACAACAACAAAAAGAGGCCAAACAACTATGAAAGTCTGTGTGTCTTCCTACTGTGCAGGAGAGGTTTTGGGGCTTTTGCATAATAGGCTCAGGGTCCCAGTGTCTCCTCATCCAGCCTTTCATTATGCACCATAAGTCACTAGCAAAGGGAGACTTTTCTCACCTAAGAAAACAGCTAAAGCCTGACTTTGAAGCTTTTTCCCTAGGTTTCATGTGTGCAAAAAAAGCATGCCCTCAACTTTTAAAATATTTATCTATGTAGCTCCACATAAAAACAAGAAATCATTAGTTTCTGATCACCAAGGCAACGCTAGCTGTAGTGCAGATTCAAGGGAACATACTGAGTGCTGGTGGGTGATGTTACTTGCTGAAGGAACCCCGTACAGGCCACTGAGATGTGAAGAGTGACTCTGAAAGTGAAGTGACAAGCAGACCGATCAGATGGCACACTATCACACACACATTTAAAGACTCATGCACGTACTCCATTCAAGCTCTTATAAGAGGGACTTTCAAGGCATAAACTCACAGTGAATCACACACTAAGTTTCTTGACTATGAAGCACGCAAATACATTCTCACACTGTGTCTCACACCACTTTGGCTCGACCTTGTCAGGCAATGAGTGGAGACTTTGTTTTACAGACAAACTGAGTCATTTCTGGAGAAGATGGGGGAATTCTGGTTGTTTCAAACTGTGTACAACATCATGCAGGAAGACCTGAGTCAACACCGTGTTGTTTTTTCTAAAAGCACTTCAGGGGGAACCTGGTTTACCACGTGTTGGAAACAAATTACTTTATCAAGTCACAGCTAATCCCTGCATCGCTGCACTGGGTGTTTAAACCGACAGTGGTGAAGGCATCTAAAAGAAGCATTTTTATAAATCTTTTTTTTTTAGCACAGGTTGTGTGCAGAGGTTAACAAAAAGAGCATACTCACTAAGAATGGGTTGTATCCTGCTGGAGCCACAGGGGGCCCTGCACCACGTGGCCCAGCAGCAGGGGGCAGCACCGGCAGACCAGAGGAGAAGATGCCCAGAGCGTTCAGGTTCAGGCCCGGGATCAGGTTGGCCTGTTGCTGTGCAGAAGAAGAGAAGAAAGAAAGAAGAAAGAAGACGTTACATTACATTAAATCCAAGAATTGTCGTGTTTCCTGCAGCAAGAGGACAGTAACAAGAAATCCTTCTATGGTGAGCACAACTTAGAGAATCTCCTGAAGTAGAAGAGACATTGGTAACGCTTTATAATAAGGTCCTTAATAACCATTAATTAACAAGTAATAAGATATTGCTCTCGCTCTAGATCCGGTAGTTGCAAAAAGCATAATTAACTTATAGTTAACTTATAATAGATGAGCAATACAGTATATTTTAATATCAATAAGCAAACAAAATAAGATTAATAAAGGCATGGCAAAGACATAATGGGTGGGTCATGGGTGTTTGTAATGCCATTATTAACACTTATATAAGCTAATAAACACACAATAATGTTAATAAGCATCTTGTAAGGACTTACAAGGGCCTTATTACTTGTTAATTAATGGTTATTACAAGGACCTTAATATAAAGCGTTACCAAGACATTTAAGTTTATGTGAGTTTATACATATTGTGAAAAATGTCTGTTACTGATTTTTTTTGAGTCAAAGTTGACATCTTCAAATAGCTTGTTTTGTCCCAAAAACAATCAAAACTGGAATACATTCAATTTATTATCACAGGGAAAAAAAGAAGCAATATACGTATATTCATATTTAATTATATTTGAGAAACTGGATAATGTTTAATATTTTTTTAATATTATACAGATTGATTAATGATTTAAAGATCAATAATATTCCATCTTGTTCAGGGCTCATTGCGTGGCTTGAATATGGACTCACAAAAAGTCTCCTACAAAATATTTTATTTTTACAAAATGTGATTAAGATGACAATTATATATATATACACACACACACGCACACACACATACCACATACATATATTATTATTATTATTAACCAATTAATTTAAAAATAATAACCAGCAGATACAGCAGATACATTAATAAAGGAAATAATTAGTGAATAATAATAGTCAGCTGTTTAGTCAGCCATTATCTTACATTTTATAGACCAAATAACTAATTAGTGGACAATGAAAACCATCTTTATCTGCAGCCCTAGAAGTGTTTCTTAACCCTCTGGAGTCCATCTATTTAAAACACTGAGCATGTTTTATTTACAGTAATAACTTTATTTATAAATCATATGTAGACAAGCTGAGAAAGTCAGTTGAAAGTGAAATCTTAGGGGCTTTCACACAGTGTGACATTTATGTTTCTAGACCATTTTTAAAATTTGAATTTTCCTTTCTAAAATGAAAACTATTTCTATTTTTTAATTTACATGCAAAAAGAATGTTTTAGAGTTTTATTATTTGTTATTTTTTATGCTGTTTTTATATGTATACATAGTATTTTTTAAATGGTACATTTCCATAGAAACCTGTTTCTTATGTTTGTATTTTGGGTTCCTGGCAGCTTTATACTTTTAATTAAAAAAAAATAAAAGAAGAAAAATTTGACTGATAGCCAAGTTTGTGTGGAGAAAAAGGAGCCATGCATGTGATGTAAGGACAGACTGAAAGATGCTAAAAAGAGACAGAAATTAATGCATAGGAAGTTGACAAATCTGAACTCAAATCTCCTGGATGTCAGAGGTTTAATGTGTGGAGAAATGATCCTTCCTGTATTATATAACTTCTTAGGCATAATAAACCATTTAAAAACACACAGGATCTTTTTTTCTTATCAGAGTTACTGTCATAGCCTTTTGTCCATGCCAGTATTGATGATGGTGAATAGATGATTTTCCAAGCATTTGGTAAAATCTATCACATGCTGGGCTTTTTATTCTTCAACTTGAGGTAATAGAGGGGACTGTCTGTTGAACAAGTATGTAGTATTTAGAATGGATATTAGTCATGTAACAAAGTCTTGTTGAATAAAAAATAAAAACACACAGGATGCTAAAAAAAGGTCTGTTTGCTGTTGCTGACGACATGATAGAAAACATGTCTCCCTCAAAGTCAAGTCAGCTATTCTGGTTTCATGTCCGTGAAGAGACACGTGGCCTCCTTTCACTTCCTTGTTCCCGGAGAGCTTTGTGTAATATCCTCAGTGTCACGCTAGATGGCCCTCACCGCTTACTGTAGAGCCGCCGCTGGGCCCGACAGGTGCCAGAACTGCTCTCTCACACCAGCCAGCACAGTTTAACCGCATGCGGCGTGGTACTTCTTGACGATTATTCCTTAGCCAATATTTGGCTGATGAAAAGTGAAGGAGGAGCCATTGGCACCTCATGTGAAAAAAAAAGACGCTGTGATGTAAAAATCTGAGAGAAACTGCTGCTCATCACACGGAGCATCCTCCCGCTGAATCACCAGCATTCATCTCCGTATCACAGGGAGCGTGCAGCGTGTGATCATCACTATCTATCTGCCTTTTTTTCCTCCGAGGTTGACCTCTCTGGCTGGCTGCAGCACCGGTGATGTCATCGGGGCAGTGTGAAAGAGGAGCTGGGTGAGAGAGCGGCCTACAGATATCAGATGGATGCTGGGAAACGCAGTGTGTTACAGCAGGAACAGAGAGACACACACAGCGGGGAAGGGAGCGTGAGTCAGAGGCACACACACACAGGAACACACACACACACACACATGTACGCAGACATGCTGTGCTCAAACACTCACTGATGAGCTATTCAGAGATCGTTTACTGTTATCCATTTACCAAGAAGACAACAAGGCTATTACTAATGCTGCTGGTAACATGGACGCCATATCATCCTCGCTGTATATCATCACTCCCGCTCCGTTGTTCACCTGTCAGTCTCCGTGAGTCAACCTGAGATCATAACCACACACGCGGCGTTCAGCAGGCCTGCAGATGGTAACCTTTAAGCTCGGCTTACGTTTATAGCAGCAACGTCGTTCTCGTAGGCTTCCCTCAGTTTCTTCATGATCTCCGCCTCGGCTTTACAACACGCCTCGGGGCTGCCCCTTATCGTGATGGTCCTCTCAGGGTTGTAGATGGTTAAGTCATGTAATCTGCCAGGGAGATACAACACACACACACACATATAAATATAAGTATATGCATACACGAGTACAAATAGAGAGAACAGAAACACTCACATTCTGCTCACTGTTTTCTCAGAAGGCAGACATGACTGAGCTGATTTTAATTGCATTTCCTGTCTTTGTGTTTATCTAACTCAAGCGTTATTGGACAGTGGCGTCATCGCAAACTAACAGTACAATTTTTTTGCTAAGCTAACAAGCTATTTAGAGGACACAGAAGAAGACACAGATTTGGAGCTCGATCTAGAAGGGCCCTCGGAGAGCACAGAGCACCGCCAATAGGGCAAGTGGTGACGGGGATTTGGGTTGTTTTCAGTGAGCCGGATCACCAAGAAGAGCCGGTTCTTTCGGCTCCCAAATGGCTCTTCATTTGACCACTTATATCTTTTATAATTCAGCCAATTTTGGCGCTGTTTTGACTTGTGGTTTGCATTTGAACACATATATCATTTAAATTTCAATAAATTGCTGTAGCTGATTGCATTTACAGTTGTAAAATCCCTTGTTAACTCTCTAACTTGTTTGAAGAACCACCAACTACACAACGCAGATAGAAAATGCCTATAAAAACCTAAGCATAGAAATTAAAAAAGGACAGCTATTGACACCTAACAAAATAAGTAAAGTACTGAAAAAATTTAAATTAAATACAGCAATCAAGTAAATGTGCTTTGTTAATGCCAACTACTGACAACTGGACAAAAAAAAAATTGGTATAGAGTAAAAATAATAGTAAATAAACAACATAATAAAAAGAGAAATATAATACAATGTGTAAAACAGCAGCATCCAACAGTTTTAGGTGTCTCAGCGCTGTTTTCAAATAAATTCTCAATCAATCAATCAATCAATCAATCAAAAAAAAGAGCCGGCTCTTTGAACCGGCTCATTCACGACCGACACATCACTAAAGGCAAACCCTATCTAGCAATGTTATCGTTCCGACTTGAGTGGGCATTCAAATGAATTTTACCACTTTCTTTGGGATTATTCCAACACCACTTGAATGCAGCACGAATGTCCTATCTTTAAAATTTTAATGAGAGTGGAAATCAATTAATATATCCGCCACGTGATTCAGATCTTCTCTAAAATATAATGGGATCTTCCAGACAGACAAACAGACAAACCGCACCGGAAACAAAACTCCCTTGGCCGAGGTTATTAACCAACCAAGCTGCATCTTACATCCGTTTCTGTCCAGACTCACATTCAGCCACGGCAGTAGACAATGCTTTACACTCGGCCTGTCACAGTCATTACTATATCAACTTATCGTTTGATATATAAAAATGGACACAATCATTTTTTTCTGGACTCAATATGTTGTCATTTACATGCATGACTTTTGTGCTTTTTTGGGTTGTGTTTAAAGTAATGCTGCAAATGTTTGACAGGTAGTACGAATTGCCATTGGCATGATTAGCCATTCCAGCTGATTATATGTTGTTTTAATAATAAAATAATATAATACGTAAGGTTTATCTCAGTGCACAGAGCCCGAAAGTCTGTTTTAATTGTTTTGGTTGTAGTTTATTCATTTATGTTTTATTTATCTAGAAAATTTTAATATTTCTTTTCCACATTTCAATTCCAGAGTTTAATATTCTCGAGATATAAAAATGAATTGCTGTGGAAAAGGATTTACTTATTACGCTCTAATATAGTAATAAAACTAAAATTACATCGAAGTGCACTTCACCAGATATGATGAAACTGCAATTTTAAATATGTTAACAGTGCAGCAACTTAACATATTTCGGTAAACCTTCTAACAAGTGTGAAAACATGAGACCAATAAGTTTGTTAAATTCTGACCTTAAGATATTATGTAAACTGTTGGCAACACGCTTACAAAAGTTATTGCCAAATATTATTAATAGAGATCAAAATGGTTTTATAACAGGAAGGCAGGGTTTTCATAATGTAAGAAGAGTATTGAACATTATTCATACAAACAAAGAAATGTCGGATGCAGCACTCTTATCATTAGATGCGGAAAAGGCCTTCGATAGGGTCGAATAACCTTATCTTTTCAATGTTTTAGAAAGGTTTGGAATTGGAAGTAATTTCATAAAATGGGTTAGGGTATTATATAAAAATTCTACTGCAGAAATCTTGACAAATAGAAATATTTCAAAACTTAACATATTTCATGCTCAAATGCATGTATAACAGTATAAATAGGAATAAAAAAGGTTTGAAGCAAATAAAGAATAACCACTTACTTTTTTTTCAGTGCCAGAACAGCAGACCAACATTAATGGCAAGAATGTATGCATTTTTGCACTGCACTTTTAAGATTTCATGCTCAAATGCATGTAGTTGTACTGAGGGCCACTTCAAGTGAGGGTGCGGGCCGTATGTGGCCCCCGGACCTCCAGTTGCCCATCCTTGATCTATACAATCGCTACAATTTCAAAGTGGACACCCAAGATCAGTGTCACCACTTCAGTTAACAACCAAATGTAAAAAAATATGGTCACAATCTCTTGATCATAGCATCAAATAATCACCAGAAAAGTGTTTTTGCATGACATTATGATGTCACAGGGAAGTTGACATTTGGATATAAAACATCTTAACTGCATCATTTTATATATATTTTTTATCCTATTAGACATTTGTGCAAAAATATTGTCATATTTAGTGTATGAACTCTGGAGTTACAACCAAAGAAGGATCTTGTGAAGTCACATACTTGACCTTTGACCTATAAAATCTAACTAATAAGTAAATAAGTTCATCCTTGAGTCCAAGTGGATGTTTGTACCATAATCTAAAGAAATCCTCCCAAGGCTGTCACCACCACGGAGGCATTAAAAATGATGCAAAGCATTAGTATTTGACAAATGAAACTCAACAATCAACTGTCTTTCTGCAGAATCACACACTGCACCTTTAAGGACTTGTACATTGGTTATAATGCTGATTGCAATTCAGAAACTCATAATTATCATAACTCCACGTCTCTATTGAGCTCTCGGCCCCCAGTTTACAAAGCAGACTTTGTGTAATAATTTCCTCGCGCAGGCTCAGAGAAGCCTGGTTTCATTCTCAGGGTCAATTGCTTATAGTCTCAACAAAGCATTATATTATATAAAACTCTCTTCACTGGCAGAGTACTCCTCCTGATGAGTAAACTCATCTTTTTGTGTAAAATCAGTGGAGTGCCCTTTTGAAACAGCTAGTTCGTCCCCCTCAAGGTCTGGATGTAAATATCAGCACAGTGACACATGAGTGTGCAGATTAAATTAATTCACCCATCTTTGCTTATGATTATTGGAGGAGAAAAAAAACTGTTGTACAAGAAGCATTAGTGTGCAGCAAGATATTTAGCTTGATCTCATCATTTTGTGCCAAATCACGACTCAATCTGTGTGAAATTAAACCACAGTTAACCTAATTTAGGTTAAAAAAAAAAAAGTTTAGAGTGAAAAACTTATTTGCCCTGAAAGTTGTTCTCACATTATTTTTTTTTGCAAAACTGCAACTATGATGCTCCCTTGGACCCATTTACATCTTAACAAGTGTTTGTTTTTTCTCACATTCATAAGAGATTTATACAGCAGGTGAGCTGACCACAGCACAACTGAGAAAACAGCACAGCAGTTATCTATTAGCACATGAATCAAATATGAATCTGTTTTTTAGTCTGCAGTTATATGATTTATAATTGTTTCATTATTTCACATTACTTTGGCAGAGCAACAAACTCAACAGGAACAAGAGCTCGGTGACATCAAAATGGAGATGAATCCGACTGTTTTGTTTTAATTTAAATAAAAACATTGGTGTCATTTAGGGCCTATAAATAAATGTATGTTGATGTCCACTTTTTTATTATTTTTTTTACTTTTACCCATGTTCTCCATTAAAAACCTTTAAAAAACATACCGTTAAGACCATAAAGTTGGAATAATTCTGTTTTCAGACACAATCCTCTCGTAATTGTGGTTTTATTTCAAAAAAGTTTTGAGTGAAAAACTAATTTGCCCTGAAAGTTGTTCTCACATTTTTTTTTGCAAAACTGCAACTATGATGCTCCCTTGGATCTGGTAACAAAAAAATGTTTTTCTCACCTTTACAAGAGATCTATACACACTGCAAAAAAGGTGTGTCTAAAAACAAAATAAAAACACTAAATCTGAGGGAAAATTATCTTAAATATCTATCTATCTATCTATCTATCTATCTATCTATCTATCTATCTATCTATCTATCTATCTATCTATCTATCTATCTATCTATCTATCTATTAAAATTAAGATTATTAAATCTAGAAATAAGCATGTTGAACACTCTAAATAAGGAATGAACTTTAAAAGATACATTATCTAACACTTCTAAATCTAAAGTTTTTTTTATCTTGGTAACAAAACAAATAATTTGCAGTGCACTCTGCTCGTGCTTGTTTTAGGAGTTAATTTCTTATTTTAAGCGTACAACATGTACAACTTATTTCTAGATTTAACAATCGTAATTTAAGAAATCTTGTCAAGGTAAATTATCTGTCCATGCAGAGAGAACATTTCCCTCAGATTTAGTGTTTTTATCTTGTTTTTAGACACACCTTTTTTGCATTGCAGCAATGAGCAGTGAGCTGACAACAGTACAACTGAGAAAACAGTACAGCAGTTATCAATTGTCACATGAATCAAATATGAATCTGTTTTATAGTCTGCAAGTTGCACAAACAGTAACCAACAGAAGGATGTGTCCTCTCCATCACCACCAATACTGAAAGCACCATTTGCCTCTTTTGTTAAGAACTCCTTCTCTCTTTGTCTCCGTCTCTTTCTCAAGGCTCCCTCCGTCAACACGGCTCACAGAGACAGAGCAATTCATTAGCCCTAAATGAACGGAGGTTGGTGAGCACGTCCCGTTAAATGGGGTGTAATCACCACCTCTCTAATATCATGTTCTGGAGTGAAGGAGCTGTAAGCAAGTCATCACATTCGTTCTCTAACAACTCAGTTAAGTGAAAGCACATGCTGAGAGGCTAATGAGCGCTGTAATAGAAAGGTGTGGCGCTAAGAAAAATAGCTGCCTGTTATTTGTGCTTCAATCAAAAGTATAATATGAAACATTTCTGCATTAAAATATTTAAAAACTACTATGCCTGTACTACATATTTTGCGCAAGTGTTGTGGTTGGATTAAAATAGATGTTTTGTTCAGTCTAAAGCCACATTTTTATGATATTCTGTTAACCTTTTTGGTTGTTGTGGGCAGTGGATGTTTAGGGGGAGATAGCAGGTCAACAATAAATGCCACATAGAAGCGTTGAACATCATCTGAAAGCTGTGAACCTCAAGTTGTTCTGGTCAAAAACATCTAATTAAAATGAATTAATTATTTATTTATTGAAGCCTATTATGGTGAATAAAATGTCATAACATTAGGGTATCCTGGCATGTCTTTATTTTATTTAAATATGTATATGGAATATATAAATTGTATTATTGATGTTGTTATTATGTTATTTTCTTTCTTTTTTTATTTAATTGTGCCAAATAAATAAGAAAAAAAACAAAAAACATTAGGGGACGCTTTCTAAAGTCCAGTCCAGGTTCAACCGTGTCCCAGAAGTTGTTGAAGCAATTTTTGTGTACCATTTTCTACACACATTTGGTGCTCAATAATGCAATTTTATTCATACCAAGAATGGATAAAAATGGTCAGAAAAAACCTCCAGGATATTACATCAATATATAAAGACCTTTGGAATAACATAGAAGAATCCATGCTGAGATTTGGGTTCAAAAACTTTGTTCATTTTGGAGATTTCTGTATTTTTAGCAATTGGATGACGAGCACTTCTGTTTTACAAACTGCTGAGAAACCCTCTTATTGTCAATAAACCTAAGAAAGCTGCACATCCTCAGAATGCTCCAGGTCTTTAGTTTAAGGTTGTAAAGTTTAACGAGGCTGTGATTATCCTAGAGGTCACAGCTTATGAAGAAAACTGGTCTGATTGTATCCACAAGAGTCTTAACCTTCCACTGATACCCAGTTTATGTCATTCAAATTCTATTTAGGGACCTCAGTGTGCACAAATATTCACATACAGTAGGCGGGAATGGCACATTTGTACTACATGAGAAAAACTATGTTGTTTTTGCCTTAAACTGCATGTTATCAGCATATAATAGGCATGTATGTAAAGAGGAGACTTGTGGGAACACAGAGAGTCTATTTTCATTCACATAGCATGATGTCAGAAGTCACATAACTTCTTTGAAAATCGCCAAAATAGCCGAACTTTGCAGTGTTTTTTCAACAAATTCCCGACATGCTTGGATTCTATAGATTCCTTAGATCTTCTAGTTTCATTCATTCATTCCTTTCATTTAAAGGTACAGAGGGTTTTTTCCTCTTTTTTCCCTCCATTATTCTACACGGGGCTACACGCTGGTGTAGTGGTTAGCGCTCTCGCCTCACAGCTAGAGGGTCGCCGGTTCGCCTCCCGCCTGCGGCTCTTCTGTGTGGAGTTTGCATGTTCTCCCCACCGGGTACTCCGGCTTCCTCCCACAGTCCAAAAACATGCACTTAGGGGACTTTAATTGGGGACTCTAAATTGCCCATAGGTGTGAATGAGAGTGTGATTGTCTGTCTCTATGTGTCAGCCCTGCGATAGTCTGGCGTCCTGTCCAGGGTGTACCCCGCCTCTCGCCCAATGACAGCTGGGATCGGCTCCAATCGGCTCCAATAAGCGGTTAATGGTAATGAATGAATGAATATTCTACACATGAACTGAAAAACAAAGGAACGAACTGTGAATGAACTATGCGCACTTTGTGTTGTGTGAATACAGTTTTATTAACACAGATGCTTTTGTGCTTTTATTTGTCTGTTGACCATGAGATTCTGGGTATTATGAAAAGGGATCTGCTGAAAGGTATTACCACCTTTGTGTGGTTATAGTTTTGCAGGTATAAATTGTGTGGGGTTGTATTTTTTAAGAGAAAGGTAAATCTGAACAATATAAAACCCGACTGACCTAAACTGTCACAATATGATATTCAGTACACTCCTATAAATGAGCCCTATACGCCCTCTTAAAAAAAATGACAGCAGTAACAAGTTGCTCTTGGCCATTTTTAACTCTGTATTTTAACCAGATGAAGGATTTTAGTCGTCAGAGAAACATTTGTGAAGTTCATCTTCAGCCGCTCCGCCAATGAGCCAAACAGCATCGAAGAAACACAGACTTTTAATGTGAAATTGCATTATTCAGTGTTTTTACCACTTAAATCCCTTGTTCTGTTTGTTTTGGCGCAGGAGGACGACTCTGCGGATAATTCAGCTGCAGGCAGAAACCTCCTGGACCTTTGGATCTTAAGCTATCAGAGCCACAAGCTGAGGAAACGTTAGCAGCACTGATGAGCTGATCGCCATCCAAGAAACACTGATTTTTTAAAGTGAAACAGCTTTTTGATTTGTGGTTTTAGTGGTTTTAATCGCCTGGTTCATCTGTTTTGGAGAAGAACTGTGAAATTAATGGCCCTAAAATTAATGGTACAACAGAAATTTCTACAGAAACAAGATGGGGAATATATGGTTTTAAGTTTAAATATAATGTACTGTTAATGTATGTTATTCCCTGTAAATACAGTCATGGAAAAATGATTAGACCATTGTTTTCTTTAGTGTCTTGTTCATTTTAATGCCTGGTACAACTAAAGGTACATTTGTTTGGACAAACAACAAAAATAGCCATTTTCCATGGTTTTCTTGATAATAATTTTAGTTATTATCAAGAAAAACATGGAAAATGTCTAGATATCAGCTCTTAAATTAAACTCTTATGAGCTATTTTTGTTGTTATCATTATATTTGTCCAAACAAATGTACCTTTAGTTGTACCAGGCAACAAGATACAACAACAAGAACAAGATATTAGAGAAAAAACAAGGTTGGTCTAACAAAATATGCATGTCTTGAAGACATTTAACGGATCGTTGCGCAACAAAGCAATGGTTTATGGTTCCTAAGGTGGTTGTAAGGGTGTTTCAGATGGTTGCTCGGATAAGAAAACACAGAACGAGTGTGAAAAGTAAAGGCGGGAGCAGCAGGAGCAGCAGGAGCGGTGACTTACGAGGAGATGGTTATCTTGGTCCCTGTCTCCTCCTCGATCTTCTTCAGGTTGCGGCCCTCCTTCCCAATCAGCCGGCCCACCAGGCTGTTGTGGGCGAGGATCTTCAGAGGGACATCCTCCGTCCTACACACACACACACACACACACACACACACACACGATCAGGTTAGGCGAGATAATAGAAGATAAGTTCCGCTGAGTGTCGCTGATGTGGTGTGAGGAATGTCATGGTGTGATGGGGATGAACAGGAATGTGGACAGCTGCCCGGCTGCTGTGAGCTCAGGGCACAATGTCAAGACATGAGCCTTTTATTTAGTGTGTGTGTGTGTGTGTGTGTGTGTGTGTGTGTGTGTGTTTGTGTGTGTGTGCACAATGGTTATTATCTGTTTTTTTTTTGTTAAAAAAAAACAACCTAGATTTTTACTAAAAAAAGAAATCAATTTAAACTCAGTTTCCTGTGGAGTTTATGTCCGTATGCAATCAAAAGTTCCCTGCTGCAACGAGACACTGTTCGCCAGAGTTTACAGTAAACAAGCTGCTGCTGCAACAACCACAGCTCACAAAATGCTTCTGAGATATGAGGAGGAGAGAAGAAAGAGTAGAAAAGGGATAGATGGGTTGATAATGCTCTCGAGCAGGGGTCTCAAAATATCGATATTTTGTGGCCTTTTGGTAATTTTGTGTCTTTTTAAAATAATGTTGTGTCTTTTTTGGTAATTCTGTGTCTTTTTTTGGTCATTTTGTGTCTTTTTTAAATAATTTTGTGTCTTTTTTAGTCATTTTGTATCTTTTTTGGTAATTCTGTGTCTTTTTGGGTCATTTTGATTCTTTTTTTAAGTAATTTAGTTGTTTCTGTCATTTTGTGTCTTTTTTGATCATTTTGTGTCTTTTTAAAAAATAATTTTGTGTCTTTTTTGGTAATTCTGTGTATTTTTTTGGTCATTTTGTGTCTTTTTTAAGTAAATTAGTGTTTTTTCAGTCATTTTGTCTCTTTTTTGTAATTTTGTGTCTTTTTTTGATCATTTTGATTCTGCCTCCAGCGGCCCCCAGATAATTTGAGTTTGAGACGCCTGCTCTAGAGCATCTCTACGCAAGTGAAAACAGTAAAAAAAGACAGATTTTCTGCTGAATTTTTGCATTCTTTGTTGTTTTTTAAATTACTTTTTATCTGATTTTTATCATAATCATAAATGAATAATTCTCTGAGGACGTTTCCTGGAAAGAACCATTTAATTTGGCAGGATTTATGGATTAAACAGTAACAGTGTTCAACAACTACACTTCTAATTAACTGATTCTAATTACCTGTTCAGCGATCATCACCTCTTATAGTGAGGTCACAACAGCTCAACTGAACACACAGAGGCAAAAAACCTATCTACAGACAAGTGTGATTTAACACACAAGTAATAAACTTACTAATAATAATGTTGTGAATGTGAAAGGTCAAGTTTTCAGATTTGATATCACATATGTACAGGTGCATCTCAATAAATTAGAACATCATGGAAAAGTAAATTTCCAGTAGTTCAAGTAGGTCTTCATTAAATGTAAGCCATAATCATTATAATTAGAAGAAATTAAATAAATCATGACATGAAGTGTTTCATTCTGTGTGTAATGGATCTGTATAATGTGTAATTTCCACTTTTTAGTTTTAGTTTAGCTTTTTTATTTGAACATGTGCTAGTAACACAACAAAGTAAACTGAAAAACAAACAAATCCAATGAGAATAATCAAAACAAAAATAGCAATAGTCAAAACAAAAGCTATAATGTGAACGCAACATGTCAGAAAAGGAGTAGGATGAAGCATAAGCTTATTTAAAAAAAACCCTTCTCCACTACTCAATTAACAGTTTTTTCCCTAAACATGCATATTTACATAATACATATTTACAAAAGAATAGAAAATAAATAGATTAAATTAACAAATATATAAATTATTCATTATTTATGAAAACACCCGATTGTTAAAGCCCTTCTTCCTCCCTGTACCTCGTGAAAACCATGTGTTTGTGCTGCTTTTTAAACTGGATCATGCTTTTTGAATTGAATTACTGACATGAATAAACTTTCTATGATATTCTAATTTATTGAGATGCACCTGAAGGGTCAACGGCACAATGAAATGCATTTGATGTCGGCTCAGCAATAAAAACACTTGTCACAATAAGAGCACTGGTGAAAAAGTAAAAAATAATTAGATATGATAAATGAGAGAATGGAGTCAAATAGATAAGTAAATATGAAGAGGATGTGTGTGTGGTCCAGCAGCAGCAGCAGCTATGATAAAAATGCTTATATGTCATACAAGACAGATTTTTGGGCCTGAATCAAACATTGGTTTATCTTGTCACAGTAGAGACCTGGTGTTCTTCGTCTTGCTATGGAGGTCGGCAGATAAAAAAAAAATATTCAGGAGGAAAACCGATTGTGTAAGCTGTGTAATTTAGGCGAAGTGGAAAGTGAGTGCCATTTTCTTTTGTGCTGTACAAATTATGATGATTTAAGGGAATTAATTTTCCATGAAATGGCTCGACAGTATTCTGGTGCACAGATGGGCCAAAAAATGTAATGGTTGTCTAATTTTGATGTTTTAGTCGAGTTTGTCTTAAAAGCCTGCAAGAGGAGGCAAGACAAACTATTTCACTTGTGTTTATTCCAGAGGCGCAGATGGGATTTTTGAACTGGGGGGATGAAGCTGTCAGCAAATGATTTCCACTCAATGAGTAATTTTTCCACTCCATGCCTTAATCCAATATGTTTTATTTAAACCTTTTTAAATAAACTGTAGTGTAAACAACAATCAACATATTAACATATATAAATGGAAGGTTGAACATGAAATTCCCAGTGCAACAAAACAATTTACTGACTTGAAGCTGACTCAATGAAGGACCCAAAAACATCTCTCCTCCTTTCATTACCCTGAACATGCTGCTGAGTTTCCCACAGGATTTTGATGAGGGGACCCAAACAAAGTAGAGGGGTCCGGGGTCATGCTCCCCCGGAGAACATTTTTGCCCTAAAAGCCTAAATTTGGTGCCTCTCACACATTCTAATGCCACTATTCCATCTTAATCATTGCACATTTTAGAGAATTATTGTAAAGGAGAATAAGGGTTCTTCTATGTTTTATTTAAGGCATCTTATTTTGACAGTCTTCTTGTAAATTCTGTGGTGGATTCTGCTAACACATCCATGTGCTCTTATTTTGAAAGCTACATGTGTTTGCCTTTTATTTTGATCATAACGCCGTATGGTGTGCTTAGTTTACACTCAAAGTCAGAACCTTAAATGTCGGAACTTGGAGCTCCGAACAACGTTGAAAATTCTGACATTCGTGTAGACCTTGAACGCACCTTTAGCCGCCGGACTCTCTATGTGCTGCAATGTAAATAATCTAACTAACGGAACATTAATCCTCTTTTTTACCGACGATGTTTGTGTCACTGAAAGTGTGTGTGGGGGTATTCTGATTTCTGCAGCAATATAGATAAAAGTTTGTTTGTTTTTCGGTTATTTATAATTAGTTTTGTAGACATTAAAGGCCTGAAGATTTGCCTGTTAATGATATTGACAAATTAATATTTAATTGGGATAAAATTACCCCCTTTTTAAAATGACAATTCTCTTCTTTTAAGCTCCATGCATATTATTGAATTGCATGGTCCTCATTGAGAAACTGTGATAAAATTATTAGAAAATAACATATCCATAAAATAGGAATAACTATTACATAAACAACAACTTCTAGGCGTATGCACGTGTGTTATTGTGGCAGGAGGAGCATCATTTCTGTACGATCTTTATCTTTGCTATGCGGGACAATTGTGGGGTGTTAGTGTGAATTAAGGTTGTGGTGGAGGGAAACCAAATGGGTTTCCTTTGGGCTGGGTCACAGACTTGGTGGTGTGTCTGTGTGTGTGTGTGTGTGTGTGTGTGTAGGCGGCAGGTCGGGGCACGTTATAATCTGTTGATCTTTGCTGGAAAGCGTTAGAGTTAGTTTGGGGTGAGCTGTGGGGCGAGTAAGGGGAGATGACAGTGTTTAGTGGTTTCGGGTTTCACTGGGTGTTTCACCTCCTCGTGACGGTGAAATTACAGAGTGCGGGGCGGTTGAGGTGACACGATCATTTCTGCAGGTGTGGCACACAGGCAGGGAAGGGTGCATGCTATTGTGACTTTTGAGAAGTAGATTACTGATTTGACAGATTTAGGGTGGATCAAACCAGCTATATGATTTATAATTGTTTCATTATTTCACATTAATTTGGCAGAGCAACAAACTCAACAGGAACAAGAGCTTGGTGACATTAAAATGGAGATGAAACCGACTGTTTTGTTTTAATTCAGAGGAAAATATTGGTGGCATTTAGGGCCTCAGGTTACTAATAGATGTATGTTGATGTCCACTTTATTTATTTATTTATTTAGGTTTTACTTTTACCCATGTTCTCCATTAAAAACCTTTAAAAAATATACGGTTGCCCATAAAGTTGGAATAATTCTGTTTTTACAATTACTCTAGTAATTGTGGTTTCAGTGTGATATGTTTGGAAGAGCTTGATTCTTTTTTTTTTTATTATTATTGTTTGCACTTAAAAAATACAATCATAAAGAAAGAACAGTACAAGAAATTTAAAAAAAAGTGCAGGAAAGATCAAATATATATATATATATCATATATCGCAGTGAAAAGTTGCAAATGTATGACTGTATAGAAAAAAACGCTAATGCCCAAACCTAGGATAATGTTTTCTATGGTATATATTGCAAGTCTGTGGAAACTTTTTCATATTAAAATGGAAGTAAAGGTCTTTTTCTGAACCCAGTGTTGAAGGATCTGGCCCTTTAACCCTCTGGGCTCTGAGCCTATTTTGGCGGTTTTTTAATACTTTTGATTTTGCCCTTCATGTACCACATAAAAAATGTTTACTATACCCATATTTGGTATCCATTTTTTCTTCACCTATATGATCTGACAATTATTTTCTCACTTTAACCTACTTGATCAACATATTGAGCCCAAAAATCATGAAATCTGAGTTGAAAAATTATACTTTTTACTACAATAAAAACCACAAATATGCTCAATGAACTGTTTGGGAACTTGAAAATGTAAACATTGAATACAAATTTGAACATATAAAAAGGTAAAAATTAAATCATAATAAAACTATATACAAAAAAGTCCCATAAAACATGTAAATTTATAGGCGTTTTTCCCCTTGTTAGCTGCAACTCAAAAACAAACTCAAAAAATGTGCAAAATTACACAGAGAGCTACACCAACACTGTACTATCAAATTAAAACTACCATATCTTTGGTTGTACATGACCTAGGAATGTCAAACAAAAACTGGGAGAAAGTTTCAAGTCTGTACTTTGGAGTGAAGTTGACAGCAGCGCTCCATGTGACCTGGTATTTTTGTTTAACGTCACATGATCTGATCAGGACGGCACGATCATAGACCCCAGAGGGTTAATTTCAAACAACGCACTTAAAAACAAATAAAGACAAATGCAAGATGGGCGTTGATGCTCAGATGCAGCAGAAGCTCAAAGAGTTTAAAAGGTGCAGTGTCTTGTTAAAAGTGTCAAGCCCAATTAGACGAGTTGGCCTGGTTTCTTTAATGCTAAGCTGTGATCACATGTTAGCCTATGTGAGTGTGTCGTGTGCACTGTGTTTACTGTGTTAGTGGTCCAGCCAGGGGAGAAACACAGTGAGATTAAAAGGTGTGCAGGCAGGTTAAAGGATAAGATTACAGCCCTGCAGACATTATGGCTAATCTCCCTGTGGCAGTGTATACATAAGCAACATCTAAGTGCATGTTGGTGTATGTCCGAGTGCAGACTCACGTCTTGGTCTCGTTGGCCTCCTTCTGCATGATGTCCAGGATCATGCGACAGGCGGCGGAGCAGCCTTCGGGAGTTGAGTGGATGGTGATGGGCTTTTCTGCTGCGCCTGCATTTTCCTTCCGATGAATGTCCACCCTGAGAGAGAGAGAGACAGACAGAAACACAGACAAACAGACAGACAAATAGACAGACAGAGAGATGAACACATAGTGAAGCACAGAGGCGGAGGAGAGAGAACAAAGTAATGATTTGATTTAGTAATGGTTTGTCATATTGTCCATTACGGACTGAAAGCACATGAAAAAATTTAATTACGCAACAGAAAAAAAAGAACACAATGGCAACAATTTAAGGTATTGAAAAGAGAAGAAACAATTTAAGGACTGGATGTTTTTCACAAAGGAAAACCCATAAGGTGACAGGAAACATGCTGTGAATACTTTGGGCGTCTCATTTCCAAAAGTATGACAACTTTAAGCTTTTATTGCATCATATCTCAGACAAGTGGTCTTTAAATGTAAGCCTGGATACGATGCTTAAATGTCTAATTATTCCAAGCTTCAAAAAGATTAGAGCGGAGCTGTTTGAGAGCAGACGGACACAACAGGAAAGACAAAAAAAGACATCATCTTACTTGGACTGTGTCTGTTTGGTGACATTCTTGATGGTGAGGCCCTCCTTGCCAATGATGGCTCCCACAAACTGAGTAGGCACAAGCATGCGCAGGGGGAAGTCGTGCTGTCTGCTGCGAGGAGCGCCAAAGTCTCCCGAGGGCCCGGGCAGAGAGGCACCGTGGTCCCGGGACGACCGACCCCCGCGCCGCGTGCGGGGAACCTGGTCGGGCGGAGCAGCATCCATGTCCGCAATATATGACACCTTGAAAGAGTAGTCGTCAAACTGGTGTTCTGGTAACTTCTCAATGGCTCTGAGGGAACAGCAGGGACGAGGATATAATAATGAAATAATGTCACAATGCAAAAAAAAGGTGTCTGAAAACAATATAAAAACACTAAATCTGAGGGAAATTATCTTGCTGCATGGACACTTGACAAGATTTCTTGAATTAAGATTGTTAAATCTAGAAATAAGCATGTTGAACGCTTAAAATAAGAAATTAACTCTTAAAACAAGATAAATTATATATCACTTCTAAATCTAAGTTTTTTAAATCTTGGTAAGAAACAAATAAGTTGCAGTGTACTGTCAATACAAGGAAATACTACACTGCAAAAGAGGTGTGTCTAAAAACAAGATAAAAACATTAAATCTGAGGGAAATTATCTTGCTGCATGGACAGATAATTTCACTTGACAAGATTTCTTAAATTAAGATTGTTAAATCTAGAAATAAGCATGTTGAACGCTTAAAATAAGAATTTAACTCTTAAAACAAGATAAAGTATCTAACACTTCTAAATCAAAAGTTTTTTATCTTGCTAAGAAACAAATAATTTGCAGTGTAATATCTCAGTATAGAGATTCTGTGTTATTGCAAAATGGATTAACTATAATTTAAACATTCAATAAACAGATTGTCTGACTTCTTAAGCCTTATATTATACATGCATTTAGCCTTTTACCATTCTGCCCCCTTTTATTGACTATTGGGGGTGGGGGACAGTGGATTTTTAGGGGGGGATAGCAGGTCAACTGTATTCTCATCACCACACTTTAATAAAAATGGGTTAATTTATCCACAAGTCTCTGTTCTCCAGTCATACCCAATTTATGCAATTCCAAAAGAGTTTAGGGGCCCCAGTATGCAGAAATATTCAAGTATACAGTAAGTGAAAATGACATATTTGTGCTGAATAAAAATAACAATTTGGTTATTGGCCAAACGTGCATAGAAATAGCCTATAAAGAGGAGACTGGTGCGAACCTTTAGAACCCATTCTCATTTAGATATTCTAAGTTCCCAGGTCAAGGGACACCTTTGGAAATGACTGTCAGTTTTTAAAGTTAGTTCGCTTAAAACTGAGCCCACAGCCTCTGAAAGAAAAAAGTTGTCAAAAAGTCAGCGGGCTGTCGCTCAGAGATTAACTATGTGTGTGTACAAGATACTGAAACCCTTATTCTGAAAAAGTAGGGATGCTGTGTAAAACATAAATTAAAACAGAAAGCATCTGAATACAAAACAGTGTAGTATTAGTACTTTTACTTAAGTAAGAGATCTGAATACTTTTTCCACCACTGGTTAAATTAACCCATTGGTGACTGCAACTTAATTTTTATTTATTTTCCTGCCCCATTCCCTGGGCTGCAGTTTCCTGGGAAAGGGTTTAGCCGCAAGAGTCGAAAATATTCCGAACATAGTGTACACTTTCACTGATATTGTTTTTTTTAAGTGGCTAGATTATGTTTTGCTGCTGCTTCTTGTTCTCAAGGAGGATAAACCAGTTTGGAGCATGATTTGGCCATGCTCTGACCTCTGTGGATATATGTTTTAATCCTCCAGCTGCACACAAAATAAACAGACAAGTGGGTGAACAATGCAGCTCGTGCTGCTGCTGCATGTCTGTGCATAGATGCAGGTAAAAAAAAACAAGTATATCACAAGCCTCACTCCCACAACTTGGCAGAATCATTATTTGCTTACTCTTTAGCTTCCTCCTTGGTTGCGTACGTAACATTCACCACTGCTGTTTCTGTATCAGTGTTCACTGTGAAACGGGACAGAGAGGAGAAAAAAAGAAGAAAAAAACATGAGATAAACTAAAGACGTTTACACATGCACATAGCAGGTCTTTGCTGTAGCTGTAGGTGAGTCAGACACGCGTCCAGGTTCCTGTGGTGACACAAAGAGCCACTTGTCTGTGTGAATCCATTACAGCCATCACCACACTGGCTTCCCTCCAGACCCCGCTGCTGCCTCTACAGACAGGAGCTGCTAAACACAATAGCCTCTCTGCCACTTGCACAATAACGGATTTAAGTTTGACATGACAGCCTAAACAAAGCAAGTAATCTGTGATAAAGAGCAACAACAGGGACACACCTTGGGAAGATTTGTGGTCCTGCACTGCTGCTCAGAGCGGAGCTAACTCTGCTACAGTGACGGGTTTGATTCCCGCTGGGACCACATCACTGTACAGAACACGCATCGACCGAACAAGCTCACTGTGAGTGGATTCAGGAATGAGTCGATTGATAGAAAATTTGCAACATTTTTGATAATCAAGTAATGATTCAAGCAAGAAAGAATGGTGAACATTTCCAACGTTTAGCTTCTTCATTATGAGAATTTTCTCCTTTAATTTGTTTAACGCTTTGATGCACCACATGGGTCTAAAGCAATTTTTCATCAACACTACCACAGGGCCACATATAGGACCGTTCACTTAACCAGATATGATGAAACTGATGAAATTATAAATATGTTTACAGTGCAGTAACTTAACATATTTCATGCTCAAATGCATGTATAACAGTATAAATAGGAATACAAAAGGTTTGAAGCAAATAAAAATAAACCACTTACTGTGATTTCTTTTTTTTTAGTGCAAGAACAGCAGACCAACATTAATTGCAAGAAGTAATTTTGTGCATTTTTACACTGCACTTTTAATATTTCATGCTCAAATGCATGTAGTTGTACTGAGGGCCACTTCAAGTGAGGGTGCGGCCCCCGGGCCTCCAGTTGCCCATCCCTGGTCTAAAGTGACCCGACTAAGTTTTTATATTCTTTATCTTTGCAAAAAATGAATTACATAATTCAGTATTCCAGGTTTTCCTGAGTTAACTTGTTTTTGATCATTATAACACCTAATGTTTTATTTTCATTTCTTATTTTTTGAATAAAAAACCTTTTTGTATCACTACGCTTCTAATGCACAAAGTCATTTTTGACCCATGTGTGTAAACTTGACATAATAATACAAAAATTATTTTTCTTGATAAAGTATGAAAGGAAAAATGGATATAATGATCTGTTGTAATAAAAAAAAGAGCCAACATGAAATAACATGGGAAATTAATGTGGGTCATTTTTGACCCATGTTGTGCATTAGAAGGTGTTTATATGTTGTGCATCAAAGGGTTAATTCATTCCCAAAGAATGCTCGGTGCCATAACGGAAACAGCATAATAGGTCCCCTCTAAATGTTTTTGAGGGATTGGTTTGTCTGTAATGTGATTTTGTATCTGTGTTGTGTTGAACAAATGCCTGAACCTGTTTTTTTTGTAACTCTGAATCAGCTTAGATTTTGTGTCATTTTACAGAATTTTTCATCCTGTGGAGAATGTAACTTTCAGTCTCTAAAGGTAAAGAAAGCAGCAGTGAAGGTGAAACAAACATTACATGTCTTATTGATTAAATGCTTTCTGGTCTACCAAGACCTCTGTCATGAGAGAAATGCATCTCTGCTTTGTCAACGAAGGATGTCTGTTTGTGTAACCACTAAATGTCCAAATGATGAGTCAACAAAGAAGCCACTGCTCTGTGATTTTCAAGAGCTGCTGCCAAAGCCTGCTGAAGAAACCTCCACTGCAGACGCTTTAGATATCTTAGAAAACATTAGATGTGCGAGACAATTTGCAAATATCATAAAAATAGTGAAGCAGATCTATTAAAATGGACTTTGGAATGGACTTCAGAAATAAAAAAATGGGCATCAGATCAAGTCTCAGTGAGAATGAACATTTCCACAGTTGTGAGTGCGCTGTGGACAGCCGGTTTGGAAGGGTTAAGATCAGTGAAAGTGCCCAGCTGGCTTAGAGAGGGCGAGTGGGCAGAGCCTGGCACGCTGCCCGGCCCCGTCGCTCACAGCCAGCTCTGCCCGGCCCCGGCCCCGCCACGGGCAGCCTCCACCATGCCACACAAGAACATGGGACTCCTCCAAAACCTCACCCCTCACCGTAACCAGAGCGCGCGGACATGGGCAGAGAAAAAGTGACAGGAAGTTGGACGGAGACACAGAAAGGGGGACTGATACAGGAGCGAGCTGGGAGCTTTGATCGTACGCTGCTACTGTGCAACTCTGGCGCCGGACTGGAAGGAGAAGGAGGAAAAAGGAGGAAATGCAGCGCTGGTGTCTGGTACGGCGCAGATGAAGTGGGCCTTGTAGAACCTGATAATGTAATAACTTCCCGATAATGTAATAACCCCGATAATGTAATAAAAATCTGTACTTGAGTCCATTGAAAATGTAATAAAACCCAATAATGTAATAACTTCCCGATAATGTAATAAAGTGCATTTCCCAATACTGTAATACACTTTTTACCAATAATGAAATAACCCCGATAATGTAATAAAAATCTGCATTTGAGTCCATTGAAAATGTAATAAAACCTGATAATGTAATAAAGTGCATTTCCCAATACCGTAATACACTTTTTACCAATAATGGAATAACCCCGATAATGTAATAAAAATCTGCATTTGAGTCCATTGAAAATGTAATAAAACCTGATAATGTAATAACTTCCCGATAATGTTATAAAGTGCATTTCCCAATAATGTAATACACTTTTTACCAATAATGTAATAACCCCGATAATGTAATACAAATCTGCACTTGAGTCCATTGAAAATGTGATAAAACCTGATAATGTAATAACTTCCCGATAATGTAATAAAGTGCATTTCCCAATAATGAAATACACTTTTTGCCAATAATGTAATAAAGTATAACACCAAGCACCTTTAGATTTCAAGAAGCTGTTGATCCATTCGTGTTGTCATGGATACCTCGTTTGTGAAAAACGGATGAACGGGTCAAAAGTTAATATTCAACTTTGACCTGTTGGTGGCGCTAGAGCTCTTGAGCTAGAGTTGCCTACACAGTATCACCACTTGAACCCAAGTAATGGGTGGTCTGCTGTTAAAATATTACAATATTGGGGAATTATTACATTATCAGGACTTGAGAAATGAAGGCTAACCTGATAATGTAATAACCTCCAATTTATGTTATACTTTATTACATTATTGGTTAAAAAAAGTGTATTACATTATTGGGAAATGCACTTTATTACATTATTGGGAAGTTATTACATTATCAGGTTTTATTACATTTTCAATGGACTCAAATGCAGATTTTTATTACATTATCGGGGTTATTACACTATTGGGAATTTATTACATGATCAGGTTTCATTAAATTTTCAATGGACTCAAGTGCAGATTTTAATTACATTATCGGGGGTATTACACTATTGGGAAGTTATTACATTATCAGGTTTTATTATATTTTCAATGGACTCAAGTGCAGATTTTTATTACATTATCGGGAAGTTATTACATTATCGGGTTTTGTTACATTTTCAATGGACTCAAGTGCAGATTTTAATACATTATCGGGGTTATTACATTATCGGGAATTTATTACATTATCAGGTTTTATTACATTTTCAATGGACTCAAGTGCAGATTTTTATTACATTTTCGGGGTTATTACATTATCTGGTTTTATTACATTTTCAATGGACTCAAGTGCAGATTTTTATTACATTATCGGGAATTTATTACATTATCAGGTTCTCCAGGGCTGTTTTACAGCAGCGTCTGGGAAACTTTGAGCGGAGTCGTTTCTCTGCTGGGTTTCTCTTTTAGCACCTGTCATGACTACAGTGGGTGGTAGTTGGTCTTGGCTGCTTTGACGCACTCGTGTGTGAGAGTTTATGTGTGTTTGTTTGTCCCCGTGTGTGCACGACCATTATTCGTGCATGTCGACAGCAAAAAAAAGTTTTTCAGGGCTGACACACACACATACATAAACACACACATTCTCCATCAGACAGTGCAGAAGCCTCATCACCACAGGCGCCTACAGAGTCCTCCCCCACCACCACCGTGTCCTCCCCAAAACAGACGCACAAGCAAACACATACAGCCATAAACACACACATATGGACACATTACTACTGGACGTCTGCCATGTCTGCCCACTTCAATCCATACGCTGAGGCCAGGGGAGCCGCGGTAATACACAGCGCTTATTATAGAGGCTGCACATAATTCAAACTGGGTCAAATTTATAAGACAGACAGGATGATAACGGCTGATTTATATGCAGAGATGGGTTATGTTTAGATAATGGGTGTGTGGGATGATGGTAACAAGGAAGTCAAGTCACACAGGGAGACTTGACTCACTGGGAGGTCTGTGTGTGTTGCTAAATAGACACATGTGCATTGAACAGTCGGAGCCAGATGATGATGAGCACGACAAAGATGGGATGTGCAGTAAACTGGACACCGGGAAGCCAATCACTGGCATGTGTTTTGGGAGTGCCCAATGGTTAAATCCCTCTGGATAGAGCTTCATAAAGTATTAAGTGGCATATTTAACCCTTTATCAGGCAAAGAACTATATTTGGTAACTTCAGGTAATATTTAGAGAAAAAAAATTGCAAATTTACTAGATTAAAGTGGCAAATCTGCGCGAAAAAAGTTGCAGATTTACGAGAAAAAAAGTGGGTAAAAAGCAACTTTTCACCACTTTAACCCTTAATAGGGCACTCATTGAAATACTTGCAAATTCCAAATTTCAACCCTAGAGAATACTGTAGGATATTACATACTGCTAGAATGTGTAAAAAAAAACCATACGAAAATAATATTTTGAGAAGAAAGTTTACGAGATTAAAGTGGCAAATCTACGAGAAAAAAATGCACAGATTTATGAGATTTAAAGTGGTGAATCTGGGGGGAAAAGCTGCTTTTCCCCCACTTTTTTCTCGTAAATCTGCGACTTTTTTTCTTGTAGATTTGCCACTTTAATCTAGTAAATTTGCAACTTTTTTCTCAAAACCTGAAGTTACCAAATATAGTCCTTTGCGTGATAAAGGGTTAACACTAACCTACCCATGCAGTTTTCCATATTATTTTTAGGAAATGTAGGTTTACAGGTCAGGCAGGCTGATGAATATTTATTTGGTATTTTGATAACCGCTGGTAAAAAAGCACTCACAAGGCGTTGGTTGCTCCCTGAGCCACCTGCAGGTGCAGGAGTGGATAGGTATAGTAAATGACATTTATCTTATGGAGATAAATGTCCCTTATCCCTTCGCCTTCAGAAAGATAAATGTATTAAACTGTGGTCCAAGTGGGTTGAATATATTAATCTGGAACAGACAGAAGTACTGTATGGATGACCCTGTAATGCTGTTTTGTACTTTATTATTTAATGTTTTATTGGGTCTAATGATTAGTTTGCATTACTTATATTTCATTTCGAAACTCCCTGGTGGATAATTTCCTTTTCTTTTCTTTTTTTTTCTTCTATTTGCTCTTTTACATATGCCTACCTTTCCCAGTTTGTTCAAAATTCTCAAATGTAATACACTTAACGTTCTGTATCTTGTTTCTTGTTTTGTAAACAAAAAACCTTGATTGTGAGTGGCAGAAATACTATTGTATATAGTCTGAAAGTAAGCACTGTATTATAATGCTCTCACAAAATAAAATAAAAAAAAAAATGTAAAAAAAAAAAAAGAGATGTGCAGTAAACAGAGAGGAGAAGAGTTCTGTACCTTGTTCCACGTTTTCTACAGTACCATACTGAGCTAGAAGGCCGTCCAAAACCTGAGGGGGGAATGAGAGCGCGGGTTAGAGTCGCAAATACAGCCACTGATGCAGAAACACACACACATACACACAAACACACACACATACAGGTCTCCTGGTGCTTGTGTGGGCCAGTGATCAAGCAACAATGTAGCCAAAACACAAGCAGATCCAGAACTTAAAAACCTCATTGACATTTCTTATAATAATAATAATATGTTTACATAGTAGTAGCTTGTGATCGGACGCCACTGCAGCTGTGATCTAGCAATCAATTTGTTTTGGAATCGGGGTTTGTATGTCAAAATACTCTGTTATGACGAAGATTTTGTTGAACATGTTTTTTTGCCACATAAAGGGTTTTGTTGCTGCAGGCTCATCTCCCTCACTGAGATATTCTGGATCTGTCCTCGCTTCCCGTTCCTAGTGACGGCAGGAAGGTTGACCGGTGAGAGAGCAGAGCGCATCGAGATGGAGAGGAAACAACAACCAAACATGTCTGAGCCTATAGTAGAAGAGTTTATTTTAATACAGATTGCAGCTTATATCCAAAGTAAAATCCACTTTGGCGCTTAAAAGCTTTTTTACAATTATTTAGTTTTGGTATCATTTAGTTTTCAGTAATTTAACGTAAACAGGGATCCGATAAACTGATATTTTTAAAAAAGCATGATGTCACAAGAAAAAATTAACAGTCATGCAAAATTTAAAAAGGTTAAAAACTTGATTTTCCTTTCATATATATATATATATATAGAAAAGAAAATCAAGTTTATATATATATATATATATGAAAGGAAAATCAAGTTTGTATATATATATATATTGAAAGGAAAATCACGTTTTTAACCTTTTTAACCCTGTCATTCCAATTTTGCATGACTCTGTTGTCTGTTGGTCATATATATATATATATATATATATAAAAGCTATGATTACATTCTTAATGTTTCTGGTGCTATTAAAATGTTATTATTAATTATTATTAATGTAAATTTACAATGTTTTTATCTTTTATATTCCAAATATAAATAATAAGACCACAAAGATTGTATTATATCGACACCCTCTTAAAATAATGGTCATTGTGTAATAATAATTGTTTTTTCTGGCGATTTTACCAGATGGCCAGTATCATGAGGAGATGATTCAGGCAAAAAAAAAATTTCCTTGTCAAAACATGACTAAGGCCGTTATTTTAAGAAGGTGACAATATTTGAGATGAATATATAGAGATTTATCAGTTAATCTATGTATTTATAAAGAGTTTAAATTTAAATAGAGTATCTGATATTTAGTCGTTTTATTCATAACCTCATGTACAACGACAATTCTAAAAGTTGGGATGTTATGTAAAAGGTAAATAAAAACAGACAACTTTCAGAATGAATATAAATAATTACAAAAAACAAAAGTTTATTTCTTATGTTTTTCACAGCATCCCAACTTTTTGGGAATTGGGGTTTAAAACACAATAATAATTAGTTAATGAGCACTTTTGGTTTAGTTTTGACCTTTATTTGAAGATAAGATATTCCTTTATTAGTCCCACAAGGTGGAAATTTCCAGGTTAGATAAAAGGAAAAAAAAAATCTGTCAACGTTTTACATCTGTCAAACAAACGGAGAGAGCGGCTGCGTATTAATAGTCGATATATTTTAATTACTCGGTGGTCTGAGAGGCCTTGTGAGTGCTTAGACAGCCTGTATATATAGCAGCAACCCTGAGAAATAGGAGTCGTCAGGCATGACGACAGAGACGCTCATACAGAGAAAAACAAGTCGGACCCCTTCGAGGTTACAGATGTTGACGCACAGACACACTGTCATCTACACACTAACACACACACACACACACACACTGAACACACAAGCACACACCAACTCAAGTCTACAGAAACACAGTATAAAAGCTGGTGACTCATGGCAGGAGACTGTTTTATGTGCTACCTAGTGCTACAACTGGACATCACACACACACACACACACACACACACATACACACACACAAACACACACATTCTTGTACTTCTATCTTTGTGAGGACCCTCATTGGAACAGTGAATTCCCTTGCAAGGTTATAATAGTTTTGGATTTTTCATTAGTTTTAGTTTTAATTTTGTTGTGAATTCTTGTTTTCAAATTAATTTAGTTTTAATGAGTTTTTAGGGTGAGTTTGCTAGTTTTAGCTTAGTAATTGTTTTTTTGAAATGCTTTTGTTTTAGTTTTTTGTAATGGGGTATTTGTTGGGTGGGAGATTAAAAGAGGTCACAGTAAATTTTGCCTTTATTTCCTTTGTCTTATCCATCTTCATTATGTATGAAAAAATTGAAAAAGACAAAAACGAAGGACATTTTCACTATAATTTTAGTTTGTTTTAGTTAGTTTTGTAAGCACACAATACAGATTCAGTTAATTATCTTTTTTTTTTCAAACTCTCATTTTTATTTTTATTTCATTTAACGAAAATGTTTTTTTCAAGTCTAGTTTTCGTTATTTCGTTTAGATTTCGTTAACTATAATAACCTTGTTCCCTAACCCTTAACCTAACCTTCACCATCACAACTAAATGCCCAACCCTAACGCTCAAATAAACCGGATTGTAACCTTTAACCCTTAAAACAAAGTCTGAAATCTCAAAAAAGCCTTTAACCCTTTATCCGGCAAAGAACTATATTTGGTAACTTCAGTGGATATCAAAACTGGGTCCCCTTGCCTCTGGTCGTAGAACCACATGGATTTTTCGAGAATATTTTGAGAAAAAAGTTGCAAATTTACTTGATTAAAGTGGCGAATCTACAAGAAAAAAGTTGCAGATTTCCAAGAAAAAAGTGGGGAAAGCAACTTTTTTCTCCCACATTGACCACTTTAAATCTCATAAATCTGCACATTTTTTTCTCGTACCCCCCGGGTCCGTATGTTTTTTTTTACACATTTCACAGGGCACTCATTGAAATACTTGCAAATTCCAAATTTCAACCCTAGAGAATATTGGAGGATATTACATACTGCCAGAATGTGTAAAAAAAAAAACATTAAAAAGTATACGAGATTAAAGTGGCAAATCTATGAAAAAAAAATGCGCAGATTTATGAGATTTAAAATGGTGAATCTGGGAGAAAAAAGTTGTTTTTTCCCACTTTTTTTCTCGTAAATCTGCAACTTTTTTTGCGCAGATTTGCCACTTTAAATCTCTTAAATCTTCAACTTTTTTCCTTGTAGATTTGCCACTTTAATCTAGTAAATTTGCAACTTTTTTCTCGAAATATTACCTGATAAATCATTTTCCACCCTCTGTCTTCTTATCTCTTTCCTATCCACTGTATTGTTGTTTTTGAATATTTGTATGTGTTTGTTTGTATGTATGTATGTATGTATGTATGTACTGTATGTATTGTCCATTTGTATTCTTTTTCACTTTGTGTTTTTTTGTAAAGCGTCTTTGTGTATTTTGAAAAGCGCTATATAAAACTGATGCATTATTATTATTATTATTATGAAGTTACCAAATATAGTTCTTTGCCCGATAAAGGGTTAAAGAAGTTAGGTCTGGCCGAAATGTCCTCACTTTGCAAAAATGTCCTCACTCTGTTGGTTAAAAACATGTACCGGTCCTCATATTGTAGGAAGTACAAGAATACACACACACACACACACACACACACACACAAACAAACAACTGACCTCCCACTGTAGATGAGGGGGAATGTTCCGGATCTGGATCTTCTTACTCCTGCAGAGATGAGAGACACAGACGGAGTGGATTTAACAGACCTGAACCACAAGCTCACACTCACACACTTGAGAGTTACAGTCATCTGTTGTGTTTTCACAGGGAAGCCCAACTTCACTCACAATATAGTTACAAACGTACACATTCAACAGCTGAGGAAAAAAAAAAAGAAGATGTTTGAGTGATGAAGGCAGAAATCAGAGTCGGAGCCGCACCGTTAATCTAACATTCAGTGCCATCTTAACTTTCTCAAACACCCACAGCTCATTAAACTGCAGCACAAATCAAAGGATTGTCGATTTGAAGAGCCGCTGAAGGAAATGTAGGTGTGTAGGTGAAGACGTTTATTAGACAGCAGCGTGTAACTCTCAGTAACACCTCCTACGAGTGCTATTCTTACTACTCTCACTACGAGATGTGGAAGTGACACAAAAGATGTGAAAAAAAAACAACAAATTTGAATGGAAATGGCTGTAAATTCACAACATAATTGAATAAATTCCAACCAACTTGATTAGAGACGATCAGAAAAAAAATAAACAGCAATTTCTAGTTGTAATTTCATGATTAAAAACCAACAAAGCTAGTTTTAATTGGGGATCGCTCCCTGGAGAACAAAATCAAGTAGCAGTCACACAATTGCCAGATAAAGTAAAAAAGTGATGAAAATTAAATTGTCTGCTGGAATTTTAGATGAAAAACAATCATGTGAAGATAAAGATTGTGCTTTTAAATAAGAAAACAAATGAAAATACCGCAACAAATAAATAAATAGGATTTTCATTCATTCCCACAGAATGTTCCCCTTGTTTTCAGCTCACATTGATTCTAATTTAAATTTTTTTCAATTTTGTAAATCTGATGATCAAATCCTGAGTCGTCAGGAGAGTGGGGGGTTTGAACAAGCTCGATTTAACCTTTAACCCTCTGGAGTCTCCAAAAGCACCAAATCATGACTTCTTCATCACATCCAGACTAGAAAACAAAGCAGCGTGGAGCCCTACTGTAAATTTACCTCTAAAGTTCTGGCTGTAAACTCCATGAGGCCAGTTTCAGTTTGATGATGATATACCAAGTAAAACTGGAGACAAGGGTGAAATATATTTAGTATAAAATGATAGAATTGGATGTAACCCTCTTATATGTTATGTTTGCATCCTTTGTTCACATTTGCAACATTTACATTTTTTTATTGAGCATCATAGTGTTTTGAAAGTAAAAAAAATATTCAAAATCACATTTTATGTTGGACTAAAGGACTAAAAAAGGCACAAAATGACCAAAGAGACACAAAATTACCAAAAAAGACACAAAATTACCAAAAAAACACAATAACAGACACAAAATGACCAAAAAAGACACAAACTGACCAAAAAAGACAAAATGAGAAGACAGAATTACAAAAAACCCACAGAAAACACAAAATGACCAAAAAAAGACACAAAATGACCAAAAAAAGACACAAAATGACCAAAAAAAGACACAAAATGTCAGAAAAAAGACACAAAATGACTAAAAAAAAGACACAAAATGACAAAAAAGACACAAAATGACCAAAAAGGCACAAAATGACAAAAAAAAAAGACACAAAATGACCAAAAAGAGACACAAAATGACTAAAAAAAAGACACAAAATGACCAAAAAAAGACACAAAATGACCAAAAAGAGACACAAAATGACTAAAAAAAAAGACACAAAATGACCAAAAAAAGACACAAAATGTCCGAAAAAAGACACAAAAAGACACATATGACCAAAAAAGACACACAATGACTTACAAAGGCGCAAAAAAGATATGAAAAGGATTCAAAAATGGACAAAATAGACTCCAGAGGGTTAAATCTTTTAGTTCTTTGTAAAACATGCGGGTCAGAGAAGACACAGAGATGAACGTACAGCGTCCCTCTCTGCTGGTCGTTTGCCTCCACTCTCCCTCCACTGAGTGTGTCAGCTCACACAGCACAGCCACACAAACCGCCCGGTGACCACAGGCTGTTAACAACTACATTAACGTGAGAGAGTCCAGCTCCGCAAAGAGGGCTGCTGATTTAAAAAGCAGAGAGCCTGGTGGAGAAAAAGCCGCACCGCTGAGCGACCGTATCCCGAAAGAAAAATCATTTAAGGACAATTTGGAGGCATTACAGAAGCCGGAGCGGAGCACGGAGGTAGAGAAATGAAGTGTAGGAGGAAAGGTGACATCTAAGTTCAGGAGGATTCTCCCTGGGAGACTTAAAGATGTGAACACACACACAGATTCCTGCACTTTTGCTGTGCCCTGAATGCATCTGCTCACACACTAACACACATTTCTCCATCTAGGTTTTGCATCTTTCTCTCCGAACACGTCTAGGAACAAAAAGACCGCGGGTCAGAATTTCCTGTCAGCGGCGAGGAGAAGACGAGAGGACCGAGCCGGCAGCTGGACATGAATGAATGAGTCTTTCTGGTTGTGTTGCTCAGGGAAGGAAAAAAAAAAAGAAAAGGAGAGGAGAAATACAGCGTCACACGGATTTAGGACAGCCCTCTCCTCTTCTCTCCTCTTCTCATCTCTCCATCTGAACTTTAGCCTGTATGTTTTGGGGGTTTTTGTGTTTATTTTCAGTCATTTGGCCTGTTTTTTTAGCATCTTTGCAGTCATTTTGTGTATCTTTGTAGTGGTTTTGTGGTCATTTGGCACCTCTTTGTGCTTCTTTTTTCTTTTTTTTCAGCGACATTATGTGAGTCAGGACCCCACTACTGTTAAAACATTGAAGAGTAACTGAATAAACTGCTGTTATTGTTTAGAAGGTGAGCAATGGCAGAAATATTCAGACAGATAAAGCGAGAATTTTTTACATTCACACAAATAAATTACATCAATGTTATTGAACTATAACAACTCTTTACATCTACAAAAGTGACTTAAAGGTAGAGCCACACAAATATGGGATTTTTGAGACTGATAACAATATTAGAGGGGGAAAAATACTGTTAACTGTTAATCAGGTGTCTAGTATAGTGAATCTCTAGACCTTTTCTATGTTGATTGTTCACTAGTTTTGCACCAATATACCAATGCAAAGGTACTCAAAAGGCTGATTTCTATAGCTTTACTATACAATATATAACATTATTATACATTATTACGGAAGCTTATTGCAATAACTTAAAAAAAAAAAAAAACTCCAGTTTTTCTGAGTAATTTATTTTTTTTAGTTTATTTTCCAGGGTAATTATTTCTGTTTTAATGAGTCATTTTTCCGGTCATGTTTGCTCCCATTAAATTGAGCTCTCAATAAAGGAATGAAAAAAATTACCCCGAAAAAACAGGGAAAAAATAGTCAGAAAAGCAGGAAAAAAAATTACTCTGAAAAACCGAAATAATTACCCTGAAAAACAAAAAACAAACAAAAAAAACCCACGAAAAAGTGAAAAAATTACTAATTGAAACAGAAATAATTACCCCGAAAAACAAACCAAATAAATACTTTTTTTTTATGTGAATGCAATGCGCTTCATACATTATATATACAGTACAATTATGTATTGCATTGTCGCTCATTTCTCATGATAGGCTTATATTGGTAAATAATATCAGTTTCTGTCAACACAAAAAATGAAAAAAATGAATTAAATCTGTTGTTTCCTGTGTCATGTGCCTCCTAGTGGGCTGATCAATCCCCAAAGTATCAATACTACCAATACACAGTTTTGTTTTGAGCATGAATACAGCATTAATAGGACTGCTGCCAAAAAAGGTATTATTGCATGTTAGATCACATAAAATAGTACATTAGCAGCTGTTAACTATTATCAATATTGATACTGACATCAGTGACTTTGGCCCTCTTATTATACTTGGTGAAGGATCAAAACAAAACTTTGTTGTATTGCCCACCACTAGTTCCTACTGCTGCAGAAACTAACAGCCAACCCAGAGAACAGAAAACAAAAACTGACAATTCCCAGCATGCCCCACCACGCGGTGGCCTGCGAGCTTTCTGTCACTGATGGAAGTTAAAGGCGAGTGGCTCGATGAAAGATCTCTCTTGGCAACCGGTATCCAAACAAGAGGTAGACCGATAAAAAAATCTGCCTGTACCGCTAAAACACATCACCTTTCTCAGCGTAGTAAACAACCTTCTGCCGTCCAAAAAGCAGCCAATAGTTGAAAAGCATTTTTTAGGCCAAACCTCAAAACAGCCCCAAACGTTGGCACCCCCAGAGCTGCCCAATATGGAAACTAAAAGCTCCTTTCATACAGAGTCGTCTGCTTAAATAGCCCCGTCTGATTCTGACCGACCGGCTCTCTATTGTGTTTTTGCTAATTGATTTGCCAACTGTAACGTTGGTGTAATGTTAGACTACCTGGTGCTCTTTAAAACTAATAAGCATGTTAATTAAGTCGCTGTGCGGTGAGGTGAACTCCTGGAGGACAGCTGTCTTTATCACTATTGTCCCACTGTGTTTGCATCAACAGGACTTGTTTTACTGCAGTTTCTTCTTGTGCAGCTTGTTCATGTTTGAAAGGCCACTTGCTTGTCTGTCATGCTGAAATATGCAGCGATGGCTTCCTGAATGGACATCTCTCGGAAAAAGTGACAGAGTCTCCCGACAGTTCTTCAAGGTCTCATTTCCAGCGTGCCTGTGGCCGCTGGCTAACCAGAAGATCACTGCTTTCTGTCAGTCCGTCTGTCTGCAGGACAGGGAGAGGCCCGCCGTACATGCCACCCTGCAACATACACTATTGTCTGTGTGCAGTGTTTATGTCTACACTGTAAAAAGTGTTTGTAGAAATTACAGTAAGAAGCTGTCAAATTGCATGAGAAATACGGCCTAAAATAAAAAATTGCATATCACCATAATATACACTTTTAATTACTGTAAATCACAGAATAGAACAAAACTTTTGAAAAACACACAGTTTTACTGTAAAAATATTTTTAAAAATCATGTAAAATGAATGGAGAAATACCATATTGTCTCAAGGACACAATTACCTTTAAATTAAGGGACTACTCAGTCTAAATTACAGTTTTTGCTGATATTTACATTTAAATTTACAGTAGAAAACCCACTCAATGTAATTTTTACGGTGTAATTCTGACAACCACAGCTGCCGGTATTTTACCGTAAATTTAACAGATTATTTTGCACAGTGTACACTGTAACAACTTGCTGTGTATTTACGGTGTATTTACAACGGAATCCCACTGTTTTTTATAATAATTGTAAAATACTGTTAAATATTCATCCTCACATGTAAATTAACAGTTAAAATCGGTCAATTAACAATAGATAACTGTAATTTAACAGCATTAAACTTTATTATACTGTTTGATAAATTACGATAAATGCCCTGTAAAATAACCCCAACACCCACCGTTACCCTACGGTCATATACTGTAATCCAAAATACGATAATATACTGTTAAAATAAATTATAGTGCTATGGACTGTAAAATATCAGTTAAATACTGCCATCCGTGCTGCCAGTATTTAACTGTTATTTTACAGTGAAATTCCTACAGACTGTATGTCCTCAGGTTATATGTGTTTCTCTATAATTCTATTGAATGAAGCAGCAGGCTTCTGCTAATATCGGTGTTGTTTGCATTGAAGGTGAACTCAGTGGCCTTTCTCAGCTCCTTCCTCCCCAAAGTCCAAACTAAGCTGCAGTAGAAGATTTAGACTGAAGTCAACGGTTACTTAATGTTTGTTGAATGTGACCACGCTGTCTGCTGTTGGTTTGGAGCGGCCTGCCAAGAGTACGAAAAAAAAAAAAAAAGCCTCTCAATTTTGGCCCTTAAATATCTGAGGGTGGCCATGTTCATTTGAAAAGCTAATATTTACTGCACCCACCTGCACGGGGTAAGAGACCGTGTCTGCTAACACGCATGCATACTAACACACACACACACACACATGCATGTGGAGCAGTCGAGGTAAATTTAACCTCTGAGCGGGCGGGCGGGCGGACAGAGGGGTGAGAAAGAGGGTATTCATCCCTCGCCAGAGGTTTGTAAAGTTCCTTAAGATGAACATCAAAAGCTCTGTGCAGAAGTTTTGCATCATAAACGGAACCTTTTGTTTTCTGCACTGTTTTTTATCCCTTGTGACAGACGGGCCATTTCTTAAAAACAGCTGTATGTGTCGTCTGTGCAAGTACAGAGATTTGTATCCCAAATCGGACAAATCTGCAATGTCACACTTTCTGGTGTTTTAACGGTCATTTCGAATAAGATCGCCACCACCAGTGTAGGTATAATTGATTTATACATATTTAACAATCTACGTGTGAAATTTCATTCACTCCAGATTTTAATACAAAATTTGAAAACTTCTCACTTGATTTATTACCTTAGATTTTTTTTTTTTTAGGACAACACTATGGTCTCAATCGCTAGTAAAAATCTTCTTCAAGACAATTTGATGTTAATAGTGTAAATAATGTCCCCATTTAGAAGAAAATAGAAGATAAAGAATCGTAAGATTTGGGGCGGGGCTACCTTTGATTGACAGGTCACTAACAAGGCGAGCCGTCATCAGGAGAGAAGCAGAACAATGCGTATCCACGGCAACATGTCAATAAAGTTATATATAACGTTATATACATATAAAAATGGAGGTTTAGCGGTTTGGTCTCATAACTCTGACCCTTTCACTGTATTTTCACTTAATGACGTTTTGTTCAGTAAAAATGTCTTGTTCAGCGTTTGGTTGGACTAACAGACACTCCAAGGAGTCGCTGGTCAGTTTTATGAGATAAGTAACGAACATTAAGTTTTTTTTGTTGCCAAAACTAACATCCCAGCTAATGCTCCAGTTAATGCTAACATGAATTAGCAGCGGCTTCTCTCAGTCAGGTTGCCGATGTATAATGAAATGTATGTAAGCTAACTTATAACGATATTTAACAAATATACTTATTTTAACCCTAAGTATAACCTTTTTTCTTAACATAAACAAGTATCTCTATTCCCTAAACCTAACCAATTTGTGACCATTTCACAACATTAACTTCATTTTTTTAATAGTGCAACTGTTTCACAATGTGTGTCTGTCGCTGGTAGGATATTTAGAAGGCCTGTTTTCACTGTTTTGCAATATTTTATTCAGACATTTAATCAAGTAAATTAACAACAGATTAATCAATAAAACAATTGTTGGTTGCAGCCGTTTAGCAAAGAACAACGACCTCTCTATGACTTGATATTAACTCTGAATTTATTTTTAATATCCTAAAGAAGAGTTCTGAGTCATTGGACATCAATCACAGGGCTGCATGTGGACAGAGATGATTGAATAAAGAGCATGTTTCTCCCTTTGAAATAAAACTCTCTTTGGTGGAAGCAAAGAAAAGTGGTGGGATGTTAACAGCTAAGGACAGTCTGGGAAAAAGTGCACCGCTAATGATAGACATAAAACACAACAACATCTAAAATACAGGACACATGTACCAAATACAGTCAAAGGTTTCTTGAGGTATGATCTATGAAATGTCGAAAAATACAACATATGACAAGTTGTTGACCTACACTATTACATTGACTATTTACATTGCAGCACATAGAGAGTCCGGAGGCTAATGGTGCGTTCAAGGTCTACAAAAATGTCAGAATTTTCAATGTTGTTCCGAGCTCCAAGTTCCAACTTTCAGTGTTAATATATAACACACCATAAGGCGTTACGGTAAGAATGTGTTAGATCCGCCTTCAAAATAAAAGCAAACACATGTAGCTTTCAAAATAAGAGCACATGGATGTGTTAGCAGAGTCCACCTCAGAATTTGCAAAAAGACTGTCAATATATGACGCCTTAAATAAAACATATAAGAACCCTTATTCTCCTTTACAATAATTCATTAAAAATATGCAAATGATTCAGATGGAATAGTGGCATTAGAATGTGCGAGAGGCACCAAAATTACAAAAAAGGGACACAAAATTATTTTTAAAAAAGACACAAAATTACCAAAAAAAGAAACAAAATTACATTACATAACATTTCCACTTCTTCCGGTAACAACAACACGGCAGATAATAAACGGTCCCGTAGCAGCTGCCTTTCTTTTTGTTAATGTCGTCATAGAAACAAGTGAAACAAAGCTCCAAATTGCACAATAAAGGGACCTTCCATACACACAAAACGGTAAAGTGCCATTCATATAAAACTCACATTAAACTTTCATATCAAGGTGAGGGCCACAAAATATCATCACGAGGGCCGCAATTGGCCCGCGGGTCTCGAGTTTGAGACCCCTGTTTTAAGTGATGTAACTTGCAAATATGGTTGCTTCTGGTTCCATACTAACAACTATGCCAAAATGCTGAACTCGTGGCTTTAAAACACTAGTCCACAAACCACTTGGTGATGCAAAAGTGGCTATATCCACTTCTATTATACAGTCTATGCATGTTATATTGAAAAATCTCTTGCACAATCAGCCAGTATAAGCATGACAATATATTACTCCATTTGATATAAACTCAAAGCACTTTGATCTGATAAAAGCCCCCGAAAATAAAGACACTCATGTCATTAAGAACTGTAGCACATAGAAAATGTTTTTGTCACATTCTCTTGAGAGAGTTCCTTAAACAAGGGCATAACCTTTTTTTTCTTTCTTTTACAGACACTCAGAGGAGTGAATGATTAAACATTTCCTTCTCCGCTCAAGAAATCCGTCTAATGAGGCCTTTAAAAGCCTTGTTTACCTTTCCCTCCCCGCTCTGGGCTGTCACAGATCAACTCACAAGGCACGCCGTCCTGCCCAGCGGGGAGGCTCTCTCTCTGGACAAATAAAAAGACATCCTAAATAGCTTTTCAGTCCACCGGTCTTGTCCGGAGCGCCCTGCCTCACAAACACTTCTGCACACACACACAGTCACCTCTGCTAGAAACCTCACACCTAATTGTTTCTGCATGGAAAACTCACCTGACTGATAAAGTTCTTTTCTCCATTTAACTGTCATTTTTCTTTATCCTGTGTCCATTTAGCTGTCAGTGCTCTCACTGACTGATTCTCAGTGTAAAGTCGGAGCTCGTGTTTTTTTTTCCCCACACCAATATATTCACAAATTTACTGCTTAATGCTTATCAAGATTATTTACACTGTAAAAAAAAATCTGTTGCTTTTACATAAAAAAAAATGGCAGCTGTGGTTACCAGAATAATTCTGCAAAAAATACAGCACAAATGTAAACAACTTTACAGAACAACTTGTACATTTTACTGGTATTCAGTGTACAATAAATAATAACTGAATGTTCATTTACTGGTATTCAGTGCACAATACGCAAAATCTACATGTAAATTTTGCATAAATAATTAGTATAAAAGCATCATCCTGTTAAATTAGCAGTCATTTTTTTGTTTGTTTGTTTGTTTGTTTGTTTGTTTGTTTGTTTGTTTGTATTTTGTTTTTGTTTTACTGTGTCTGTCCATTGGTGATTTATGTTGTGTTTTGTTTAAATTAATAATAAAAAATAAAAAACATTAGCAGTAAAGGACGGTATAATCTACTACTTTAAAATGTATTTATTTTTTAATTACTACAGTTTTAGGATGTAAAATTTACAAGTTGTTCTGTAAAGTTGTTGACATATGTACTGTATTTTTTTACGGAAATATTCTGGTAACCACAGCTGCCAGTTTTTTTCTGTAAAAACAACGGGACATTTCTTACAGCGTATTTATTGTGATAAAACGATGAGCAGCATCAGTCCAGAAGTCTTTATTTTTTTCCCCCTCCCTCCTAAAAAGCGCTTTGTTCCATCTGAACGCCATGCTTGATGTCACAACAGATACAGGAAGTCCTCATCAGTCCAGAAACAGTCCGGTGGAAGACTTCATATTGCCCGCTAGATAATTGATGACTTTCAAAATGAAAGATGATCTGGCCTTCATCACAGCCATACCATGCAGATAAAATAGGAAATGAAAACCTCTGTGGTCATAAATCACACTGGAGGCGTGTGATTATGCACCTATTACATGATCATATTACAAATGCAGTGATATACACTGTCTTAGCAACACTAATGTGTCTGCTTCTTTTATGTTAGCGGCCCGATGTTTCAGTGCTGAGTGCAGTATAATGTGATCATCTGACAATCGGCTACATTTACAGCTACATGTGCATGTATGTGAGCTCAGATCACTACTGTAACTGTATTGCTTTGTATCTTACTGGAACTAGCACTTGTTTATACCCAGTCTAGACATGGAGGGATTACTGAACAGATCTAATGGGCCCAGGCTCAGGGGCCCAGAGTGTCAGGGGCCCCCATGGCCTTCTGAACAATGTCACTCAAAGAGACACGTATCAACCAGGAAAAGACGATCACAGAGAAACATAAAACAGCTACAGCAAGAAACAAAAATACTAACAATGACTACGAAAACAGGAAAACATCCTCCAAGAGAAAAACACTCAACAAAAAAAATGTAGGCAAAACAGCTACAAAGAGACACAAAATAACCACAAAGAGACACAAAATTATAGAGACACAAAAGGACCACAAAGAGACACAAAACAACTACAAAGAGACGCAAAAACACTAACAACAATAATGAAAATGGGAAAACAACCTCCAAGAGAAAAAGACACAACAAAGAGACACAAACCGACCACAAAGATACACAAAAAGAACTACAAATTGACACAAAATGACCACAAAATGACACAAAACAGCTACAAAGAGACGCAAAATGACTAACAACGGCTATGAAAATGAGTAAACAACCTCCAAGAGAAAAAGACTCAACAAAGAGACATAAAATGACCACAAAGAGACACAAAACAACTACAAATTGACACAAAATGACCACAAAATGACACAAAACAGCTACAAAGAGACACAGAAGGACCACAAAGAGACACAAAAAGGCTAACGATTATGAAAATGGGAAAACAACCTCTGAGAGAAAAAGACAGAACAAAGAGACACAAAATGACCACAAAAAATATTTTTTTAAATTTCAAAGAGACACAAAACAGCTACAAATGGACACAAAAACACACAAAGCAGCTAAAAAGAGATAAACCATAAAGAGACACAAAACTATACAGACACAAGGTGATAACAAAGAGATGCAAAACAGCTACAAAGAGACGCAAAATGACCACAAAGAGACATAAAATAGCTACAAAGAAACGCAAAAAGTCAACAACAGCTATGTAAATGGGAAAAACAACCTCCAAGACAAAAAGACACAACAAAGAGACACAAAACAACTACAAATGGACACAAGGTGACCACAAAGACACACAGAACAACTACAAAGAGACACAAAATGGCTACCAAAAGGGGCTAAACAACCACAGGCAAAAACAGAAAAATTACAAAATGGCCAAAAATAATTACAAGGAGAGTCCAAAAGAAAAGAGGCTAAAGGAAGACAACATCTGTCCTATATGGGTCAGTTTGGGCGGTCCGGTCTCAGAACCCGGTGGTCCGTCTACACTCAGACTCGTCTAATCTGAATTAACCCAATTTCTAGCTTTGACCCTTAAGCTGTTAAGCGCCTAAATGCCCTGAAATCTCAGAGAGGAAGCAACAAGTCAACAATATTCAGGAGACCCTACTGTGTGGACGACGTCCCTCCGCTCCTCTTTCAGCGCTCCCACTGTGTCCCACTGTGTCCCACTGTGTCCCACTCGCTGGTGCTGGATTAAGAGGGAGCTCAGGCCATTTCTGTGTAGTGCTCCTATAAGCACTTCTCTAAGGCCCATCCAATTGTTGTGGAGCAGAGATAACAGGATTTGTATGAGAGAAGTGTCTATGCATTGTTATTGTCCTTCAGTCACATAGATGTGTTGTTATTTGTCCTCAAGAAGGACAATCAAACCCTGCAGCAGTTTCTCTGCTCGCATGTTACTGTCAGCTCAACGCATATTTATTGCAACCCATAACGTCTTATTAGATGTCACGCCATTTATTCCCCATTTTTCAAAACACGTGTGAGTGCTCAGAAGAAATCTATCTGATCAAAACAAGCAGGAAATAGCTTTATGAGACATTGTTATCAAGCTGTAATGTGAAAAATGGGACATTTTGTCTACAGGCAAGCAAAAACTTCAAATTGTTCAATATGAAATTAACAATGACAATTAACATTTACTTTTCAATTGAGCTTTCCGTTTCAAGGACATTTTCTTTTGTCACTTTTTGAAAAATTGATAAATAACTGAAAAAAAAAACTAGACACCATACAAAAAAAGATAAAAGACAAAACAGAAGAGACAAAAAAAACCCTCTTTCCTGGAAAATTCATGGAAATTGTTCTGAAGGGCTGTTAGAAACCTTCACATACATGTAGTCACTTGATCCACTGCTGAAAGTAAAACAAATAAATAAAATGTAGCTGCTTTAAAGCTGAGGTAGGCTGCTTTTGTTTAAGGTCGAAGGCCAAAAATTCAATAAGCATTACATTAATTCAAATGATGAGAGAAAACTAAATCTCTGAATCTCCACTTGGTTCTTTTTTCAGGCTTTAGAAAACCCAAGCCAAGCACAGGTCATTTCAGAGAGAGAAGTCGTTCTTATTGGATATTTTACATTTTCAGATTCATTCAGATGTCCCTTTAGATGGAAGAAGCCTGATTCAATGGCGGAAAATCCTGCAGAAAAACAGCAACTGCCTACACTGCAAGGACACAAAGGTATCTTCAAATCTCAAATCCTTATCATTGCTCTCTGTATGATTGTGATGGATGATCCGCCTTTGTCCACCCATAGATTTACATCCTGTATATACAAAGGAAGTGTGTGAGCGTCTTCACCCCCAGGACTTATTTCTGTAGTGCACTAGCAGAAAGGGCGTGCTGCTCCCTCGGCTTTGGAATCAGCTGCAGAATCACCTGAATCTCCTGCAGCTGCTCTCGCTTGATGCATTTCAAGTGATTTTAAAATTCTTGGATGCAGGCAGATGTTCTGAATGTTCTCACTCCTTTTAAAATAAGTGTTTAAAAATACTTTTTATAATACTTTTTTTTTTTAAGTCAAAAAGAGAGTCTGACAATAAATGCAAAAAAAAGTGTCAATATCTGCAAATTGTTTCAGAGAATTCAATTTAATGTTCATGCTATAGGGACGGGCGTTTGGAAGGAAGCTGCCAACTCCAGCATCTATAACGTGAACGATCAATTAATTGATTGATTGCTGTTTTCATACATACTCCAGAATATATATAAAACGTGCATAAATGGGCGAAATAAAAGATATATATACAGTACTGTGCAAAAGCCTGTTTTGATAATGGCCGCTTTTATTTTGAAAGGACGAAAAGAGACTTCCTGTTGATCATAAAACTAACTCAAGTGAGATTAAACTGTAAAGATAACGTTAAAGAGTTAAATGTTTTAGCCCCCAAAGAGGCATGAGGTTAGTTTTCACAGTAACTTTGCATATTAAAATGTATTTTGTGTTTAAATACGTTTTGGAGCAAATTAAACTCAGTAATTCATGCTAGAAAGGTTTGATGCAGTAAGCTAGTTTTGCTCAAATTAATACTCTTTTATTTCTGTGTGTTTTATACTTGTTTTTGCTACTTTCAGTTTGCAAACTGTAGCTTCATCCAACTTAATTCTCAGCTCATTGGCTTATTGATGTACGGCTGCAGAACTGAACAATCAGCCGTGTTTCAGTTCAGTGGTACTGATATGCAGTTATTGACAAAATTCAAGTTAAAAAATACACAGATTGATTAAAAATTCCACGTGATCGACCAAATTCTTATCAACCATTAATCAATCATCGATTAATTAATCCCATCCCGAGTTCATGCAGCAAGCTAGAGCCTAAAATCACACTATGTTGATTCAAATAGCAAAGAAAGCAGGACGGTAAGGATCAGGATCAATATTACAATCTTTATGACTGAAATGAATGACTAGTACTCATA